>NC_134082.1:18204877-18511826 GCF_000715075.1 Nicotiana tabacum
AAAGGCACGGAACCGTCGACTACACCGTTGAATGACTGGTTTTACCGCAAATATGCCTTTTCCACATTTAGGGATGATAATATCGGAAGAGCGCAACCACTCATTATAAGCGTTGCTATGGTATTTGTTTGGCACGAGTGGAATATGATGTTAAGCATGAATATGCAACAATTAAAGGCCATGTAATCACGTATTTGCACATTTAAGAAAGCAGTAAATATAACAATTTCATAATTTAAAGCAGTAATGAAGGAAAGCAGTAAAGGAAAGAAACAAAAAGACAAGTCAGTTTTGTAATCGAAGAGGAAATTGAATGCTTAAAAGAAATAAACTAATAGTTGTGTGTAAAGAAGCATAAATGCACAATAGTAGTCTGAAATGGTAAAAGCCTAAAGATCCCCAGTGGAGTTGCCACGCTGTCGCGCCCCCTGTTTCCTCGCGGAATCGGGTTCATGACATTTGGAGGGACAACTCGTTCCTTTTGGGATCTGGGTTTGAATTTGAAGAGTTGCCACCTAATGATTTAAGGTGCATTAGGACACCAAAAGAGTTTGATTTGAATACCCAGAGATAGGGTAAGGGCTTGAAATTATTCTAAGGGGAAGGTGTTAGGCACCCCTCAGAATCCACTAGTGTGATTCCCGATCAGACAATTATTGTGAATTGAGGTGCAATTAACATATAGACAAACAAGGCTCAAATAGGAGGGGGTTTCACAGAAGGGTTTGAAGATAAACAAAGTTTGGAAGAACAAATAGAAAAGCTGATTTTTTTAAAAAAAAGAAAGAACTGAAATGCTAAAGAAATAAGAGTGGGGGGTCCTAGGTTTATTAAAAATATGGATCACCCCACACAATGTCCGGTAATCACTCCTCATTGAGTGGCTACATATGACATTATCGCGTGGTCATCATATCCATATCTACCCTTCCCACCCCGTTAAGGTATTTAAAGCGCGGAATGGTCTCGATTACTTATTGTGTGCTATTACCCATCCCAATCCTATCAGTCCCGAAGGCACTTAGGACTACTAATCCTAATAGTAGGGATATTAGGCTTATTTGTAGTTTCAAAGGTAAAAATTCTAAGGCGACATACAAAAACACATATTGCATATAAAAATGGAAAACACATAAGCATATAGGCTCAATTATACCTCCTCAAACAAACAGATAAAGTAGCATGTCTTACACATACTACTTAGGTCTGATTCAAAAGCATTAAAGACGAGGGAGATGAAATTGTTGAGGAAGTTTTAGTCTATTGCATAAATCAGATAAGAAGTTCGAATCAGACCTGCCTGCTGGTTGTAATGATTAATAGAAGCAGGTTCAGTTTATAGATATTACCCTAAGGCTTGCCTAAGTATTTAGACGGGGTCCTATAGGCATGATATCTACTGAATTCAGAAGGTGGTAAGACAGTGAGACTCAAAATGAACTATTTGCAATCCTATATGCATACTTGTTAAACTAGTTAAGGACTCAGATTATTAAAAGAGAGGCAGAATTTAAATGAATAGATTACAAGTTTTGCAATTGATGATTACTGATTTTTAGATCTGACATTGAGTGAAGCGGATCAGATTCAATTAGAAACTCCTATAAGCATGATTTCTATACATTGCTGATTTTAAAACCTTATAGACGTGGTGTTGAAATGCAAAAGCCTTATAGACATGGTATCTATATGTAGTTAGAATATGCAGAAGTTGAAAGTACCCTATAGGCATGATTTCTATATGAAGTTTGAATATGCAGAATTAGACTAGACCTATAGGCATGATTTCTATATGTATTTGAATATGCAGAATTTAGAACATCCAATAGGCATGATTTCTATATGTATTTGAATATGCAGAAATATAGCAGTCCTTAGGCACAATTTCTACCCCTTTTGCATATATAGTTACCCACCCTTTTCATTAACCAGCCCCAAGTATTTATTACAAATTATTACAAGCCAAAATGAACAAAATCACATCAGAAAAAGTTTTAAAAGTACAACCATAGGAGACCTGATTCTTGACTTCCTCTCTGAGTTATGAGATAGACCAACTCAAAAGACCATTGATCCAAAGCCTTTCTCAATTTGAATGTGTTAGAGTTCCCTAAGAGCCTCAATGGGACTTCGAGCAGTGCTCACACCCAAATTGTATCATCAGAATAGGGACAAGTGCGGTATGGAAGGGCCAGTTCTCAAGTGTCCACGTTCAGAGGGAGATCAATGAGTCCCAAAGCAAGGCTCACAAGAGGGGGGGGCAGAACTTAAAGTCTAAGAGAGAGTGCAAGTGCAGAAACAGAGTTCTAAGGGGATAAATGAGAGGGAAACAGCCACAAGCAAGTTGATAAATTTACACAAAAGGGTTTAGGGGGTAGGGAAGGTTCAAAGGGGGGTCAGCTTTGGGCATGCACAACAATGGAGATGTTGGCATGCCTACAAGCCTACCAGAACATACAGCAGCAGAGAATCATAGAGGTTAGGATCCCAGGGATCAAGCTTGAGTCATAGACAATAATATTCAGTACTGTCATGCCTCAAGCAAACCATAGCATCAAACACATTGGGGTAGGGGGTTTGGGATTCATAATAAATTTAGAAAAGGTAGAAAGGAAATTATAGCAAGCTAAAACAAGTACTGAACTGAACACCAGCAATAAACAGACAAGAGGGTAAAAGCATTAAGTAAACACATTAGTGTGAGACTGAAAATTTAACCAGAACATACCAATTCAAAGAAGCAAAACACAGTAAAAGCAGGTAGCAAAACTTTGAAGACTGGCCACAGTACTAGTAACAAGAGAGAATGTTTTTTGAGTATGAGTGTGAATTCAGAAAACTTAGTGTGTTTGTGTGTCTGTGTGTTAATGAAAAGCCAGGTATTTATAGTGTGAAAACAGGCAGAAAAATAAGGTAAGAAAATAATTATGGAACTGTGTACCAATTAAAATCAATCAGTATAAGAACTTCCTTTAATTAAGGAGTTAAAATCAAACGATAACATGTAATTGCTAAATAAGGAAAGAAATCGCATAGGGCTGAGTATGACCAATAAGGAAGTATCTCGAGTGCACTGTAGGTAATAGAGGCTAGGTTCATCAAATTCTAATCAAGAAAAGGTCTGTAAGTATCCAATACAAATGTAATCAAGGTAAGGGGATTAATCAAATTGAGCAGAAAAGGTAGGGGTCGAAATTTCAAAGGAAAGTATTCAAATAGGTCCAAGAAACAGGAAAATCAATACAAAAAGGAAAGAATCAATTACATGAATGCAATCAGAATTACACAAAGAGGTTTGAAATCAGCCCACAATTAAGGGTTATTTTGAGAGGGAAATTTAGCATATAAAAGAGTGCATAAACATTAGGTATGCGAGGCTAAACTCATGACAAAGGGAATAATCACATGACAGTCACATAGGTCAATTTCACCAACATTAGTAATAGAGAAAGGGGAGAGTATCAGAAGCATGCAAAAGGTCAAGTAGAGAGCCTTTCTAAAAACTGTAGTCCAGTTCCAATGATCACATAAAGTAACAGAAGTTGAAACAAAGATTTCGAAACTCAGTCGAGCAATAGATGAAACAACTTCAGAAACTCGAATAGGTCCAAAAAAATAGGGTTTTGAAACCAAACAAGTTCAGAGATGAGGAACCAGCAAATCACATAGCAAATAGTCTCCAGACTCGAATGAACCCAAAATTTTAGGGTTTTTACCATCAATCGAGTCATAGAGATGAAAAACAAGCAATCGAACAAATATTAACATGAAAATATATTCATAAACCTCAAAAGGAACTAAGACTTTTAACATGCAAACTCTAGTAGAAGAACAACATAAAGAACACAGTAGAACATGTTAAAAATCAGAAAAGCTTCGAAATAATTTAACAGAAACCCTAAATCGGAAAAGGTAAAGAGGTTTCGAAAGCAGAGTTTTGAAAGAAACTTTGAGAAAATGTTTAAAAGCTTAGAAAAAAAATACAGATCTACAACGGATCTAAACGAATCGGAAGAAACCTCGAAGGTTAGGGTTCCAGAAGAACCCAGAAGGTGAGAAAGGCATGGAAAGTCATTGATCTAAGCAGGAGAAGTCAAGATCAGGCTTGAATAGCCATGGCTGGCCGGAGCAAGGTCGGAGACAGCCATAGAACTGAAGTTAACCCAGGTCTGGAGCAAAACTTCTTCAAGATTTGGCCTTGAAAACATGATAATCAGGCAGGTAGAAGTCATAAGAGGTAGATACTAGCCTTTAATGGCTTTGGAAGCCATTGATTCAGGCGGTTTTAGGGTGGTGGTTGAAGGTGGCGGCTAGGGTTTAAGAGGGAGTTTGAGAGAGAATTGGGAGAGAAGGGGGAATTCAAAGGCCATTGACCAGTTGTACGAGAGACTCAAAGCTGCTGGTTATGCCACCCCCATCCTTGCCGCAACCCCTGAGAACCCTTCTCAGTGGGTTAACCCCAACAAATCCTGTGCATAGCACTCTGGCATGAAAGAGCACACCATCGATGAATGTCATTCTTTGAAAGACAAGATCAAGACTTTAATTGATAACAAGATTATTATGGCAAAGGAACCCGCTCCAAATGTCCGCAACAATCCTCTGCTAGACCATAAGGGTAGATGCATCCCCACGATTGAAATTGAGGATGATTGGTAGGTGGAAAGTGATTAGGGTTAGGGGTAGTTGGGAATTAAAAAAGGAAAGGTTTAATGTGAGCCGTTGATCTAAGTGATCAACGGCTGGGATTAAAAGGGGATCCGGGCGAGTTATTTAAAAGGGTCGTGGGTCGGGTAGATTAGGACTTGGGTCAGGGTAATTGGGCCTCAGGTTGGGTCTAATTAGATGTTCAGATCTGGCTAAAATTGAAATTCAAATGGGCTAACATTTAAATAACCATTTTTTCCTTATTTATTTTATAAAAAATAGTAAAATAGTTTCTGGAAATAAATTAAAAGAACTAAATTATAAAAAATATATAATTATCAAATAAAAAATACTGAAGTCTAATTACAATTAAATTTTAAAAGAGGCCAATATTGTAATTATATGTAATTTAGTTTTTAAAATACTAAATAAATTTGTAAAAATATGCAAAACATATGTTAGCTATATTTTAGTATAAATATGAGAATCCAATAAATGAATCACCAAAAATAATAATTTTGAGGATAATTATTGGGTTTTTCTTGATAAAATAGGGTAATAAATTGATTTAAAAATTAAGGAAAAATAATAAAACGTTTGGAAATACTTATATATGCGTACATATGCTATTTTGAAAGTATTTTGCATACTAAAATATACAGGAAAAAATTGGGTATCAACATAAATAAAGCTTATTTTTTTACAAAAACACTCATTTCAAAAAAAAACTATAAGTTTGACTAATGGCCTATAACAAAGGACAGCATGACAAAAACAAAATGACTATTTTTACAAAAATAGCCCTTCGACACTTCCGAATGAGGTTGAGAGGTTGTCCCGGCAAAAACGGATAAAAATAAAGACGAAATGGTAAAAGATGTCAAGAAGGAGCAAAGTAATCATTTTGTACGGAAATAGCCCTTCGGCGCTTCCGAGAAAGGTTTTAAGGCTATTTCGGCAAAAATGGTTCAACATTGGGGAAAATAAATAAAATATTAGCTAAATTTATGAAAAGAGCCATTCGGCGGTTCTGAAGAAGGTTTTGAGGTTGTAAAAAACATAATTGGACGCAAAGACAAAAACAATGAAGAAAACAAAAGCAGCAAAAATATTTTATTATTATTATTTTTTTAAAAATTAAAAGAAAATTGAAAAATATTATAGACACAACGATTTCGAAAACTCTTGACAAAAATGGGGGCCGAACCCGATGAAGGTTGCCTACGTACCCCTGGAATTGTGAAAATCGGACCTGCGTAGTTCGAATCAAGACTAGACCATGTTTATTTTATTTTTTTATTTAGTAAAATCAAATTATCTGTACAAAACTAGGGGAATAATTTTTTATTTATTTTGCTCAACTAATTTCCTAAAGTTGGTCAACAAATGCAAGCAAGCCTTCCAAATGATATAACGAGTAGCACATAAGTGAACATGATGGTCTCAAAAAGGATACCTGTCTTATACGGACCCGGCCCCTGTGCCGAGCTTCGCTAAGTCAGATGCACATGATGCAACAAAACGATCCTACTAGGGATAACCAGGCATGTGGCTTGTTCTTCTATTTTTTTAAAAAAAAAATCCTAGGGGATGAGGTGTATTTAGACTAGCCATAAAACAAGCGGACAATAATCCTAGGGGATGAGGTGTACCGGGAGCAATACTTCTCCGACTTAACTACTGGACCCTCCCCGTTCTTAAATATGGGTGACTAATAATCCTTCACCGAGAGCCCAGGCCTACCGACTTTATCTCAAAAAATAATAGGGCGCGTATCTGTGATTCCCGAGGTTGTATTCAAAAGACTTAGAGGGGGTGCGCAAGAAGACAATTTATAACACAGTTCAACAATATCAAAGCGGTAAAGAGCAGACAAGTAGCACATTAGGCCCAAATAGATCACAATATTTACAAAATTAATAAAGACAAATAAAAAGTCAACATATACAAGCTCGAATTCTTATTAGTCCCCAGCGGAGTCGCCAGAGTTGTCATACCCCTTTTCTACCCCCCCCCCCCCCCAAAGAATATGTGTGTTATGGAATGTGGGTTAAAGAGTTTTTCCAATTAAAGTAACAATTTTGAAATAGGGATTATTTTTGTTATTCAGAGTCGCCACTTGGAATTGATTTTTGGTGTTCCAAGTCACCTTTTATTTGAATCCCTAGTCAAAGAAAGGCTTGACTCATTTATTATTGGTCTGCGAAAATAAAGTTCGGATAACGAATTCTATTGACCGGGGAGAAGGTGTAAGGCATTCCCCGAGTCCTATGGTTCTAGAACGGTCACTTTATTGACTACATCTAGCTTTAATTTTAAATAAACCGTGCTTTATTTGATTTTAATGTTTGCCTATCTCCACTTTTATTGTTGATGACTTTATTAATCTCAAACTAGGACGAGTATCCCCGACCCTAGCTTACACTAACCACGACGAGTATCCCCAACCTTAGTTCGTGCGTCATACCCAAAGTTGGAGTCTACTCGAAGTTAATTAAATAACAAACTATTATTTTATTAGAAAGAATTAGAACAAGACGTCCTCACAACCTTGCCATTTTATTTATGTCTTTATTCCGAAGCGAGTCTTCCCGGCATCGGTTAAGACGAAATTATTTACCTTAGTTAAGATGAATTACTATAGGGGTTAGATTATGGAAAAATAATTGTTCATCTTTATTATGAAAAGAAAATGTCTCTTTATAGGTTAATGGTTGTAGGACAACATATGAATATTATTGATATTGGAACTTATAACTTTATTCTTATTATCATTATTATTAATTAAAAGAATGAAATTAGTATGAACAAAACAAAAAATAAATAAATAAATTATGTGCATATGTTCTTGCCAATATACATAGCGCTCAAATTATTTAAGAGTATCTAAACTATTAAATTAGTTCAAAAAATCTGATTTTTGGATTAATTATTGTGGGAGAACATGACAATTTAATATTGGATCAGCTCTATCTATTTTAAAGAAATGGGCTAACTTCTTGATAAAAAGAATGATCAACTTATTCTGAAGTAAGCTGTTGGGACCAATTCTAGTTAAACATAAATGTAACTCATTAGCTGATATGAGCTAATAGCTTAACAACTGTACAAACAGCCCACACTATTTCCATGTGACTTGGAAGAAAGAAAAATTTCAGCTTTCACTAACTAAAGTAGTACTAAAGGGGACTAGTAAAAGAAACATAAAATCTAGAACGAACAATTGGGTAACGAGAAATCAACTAAAGCCGAAAATAACATTGCTACTGTAGGGGAATAATAAAACTAGATCATTATGTGATTCTTTGATGATATTAATTCCAACTTCCAGCAAGCAAAATGGCAGAGATCTTAAGCCAAACAAGACTCTTTTCCACAAACTCCATAGCTTCTGTCCACTCCAAAGTCTTCATTAAATATTTAACATACTATTTCCTTTTCTAAAATATTGCCAAGATTATATTGAAAAAATACTATTTAAAAGAAGGGGAAAAAATACTACAGAGAAAAAACAAAGCAGCAAAGTCATGGATTTAGCACTATGATCCCCAAGCTGGATTCAAAAGTAGAACTTTTGGCAAACTCCTTTAAAGATGCTTAAATAATATAAACGTGCTCCAACCATCACTCATTGCTATTACAAATCTGCATTACAAAGGATGAAGAATTACCTGAAATGTAGAAAATACTAAAATACAGCAGAATGAAGTGAAATTCCAGCACAAATGACAGCCAAAAGCAGCAACAACCAACAGCAAATCAACAATTTTTAACCCGAAAAACAGCCTAGAAAAGACCCTTAAACTTAGTAACTTTAAAAGAAAAAGGATCCCAGCAATCAACTTCAACACTCTTATGCTTTTGAAAGGTTTTTATCATAGAGAATTAACTCACAAAAGCTCACCACTTTCAGCTTACCACTAAGTGTTTAGATCCTATTTTTACTCTCAAAGTTGCGTCTTTTTAGTGTATAAAAGATGTCTTTTTCAAGTGTGTTCAAGCAACTTCAAAGATGTTAACAAAGTGTGTGTATTTTTTAGAGTCAAAAGATCTCTAGAAGATGTGTAAAGACCTCACCTTTATATGAGAGGAGGTGGAATCTTGGGACAGATTTTATTTTGCCAAAAATCTATCCAAAATGATGAATTTTTTACCAAAAATCTGTCCAAAACCAGAATTTTGGTTAATGGACAGTTTCTCTTACCAATTGTGGATAGAATTTTGGAGTATTGTACTCCAAAACAATCCGCAACAGTAAAAGCAACCAAACAAAGAACCCTACACTTAAGTATTCTCGTTTCTTTCCGTTTTCTCTTAATTTTTCAAACCAAATTCAAAACTAACTAGTCCACAAAGAGAAAGCAGATTCAATCTAGTTCAAACAGTTAGTAATTCGAATAAGATTAGTTAAGAGTCAACTAGTAGGAATTAAACAAGACTGAACCATATAATTACCTATACTAAACAACTATTTCGATCTCAATCTGGTTAATTAGGACTAATACCAGATCTTTGAACACATAAACTACTAACTCAAACTAAAACATGACAACGTAGGAAAGACAAACTCGAAACTGCAATCCAATAGGCGATTTAAGCTTAACGACTGAACGAAATCAAAACAACTCAACGATACTAACTAAATGATTGTTCTAGATTATTAGAAAGAGCAATTACTCAGCTAATCACAAAGTTAAACTACATGTCGAGCTACTGAAACGACAAACAAGAAACAAAACAAATATTCTTTGAGAAATTGAACTACTGCTTCAAACTAGTAAGATGCAAAAATCAAATAATCGAAGCTAAACTTTTAACTACCACTACTAGTCTAACTTGGGCAATTATAATTAAGCGAAAAAACCAAAACAATATTATACGAAGTAGTCGATCGATCATTATTAGAACTTAAACCTAAACAAAACTATCAAATCAAATAAGAAAAACTGAAAATCTAAGACAAAGAGAAAGGGACTAGGAATTTTACCAAACTCGAGCACTCGGGCAATGGCGGAACAGTGGCAGTGGTGGCAGTTCCAGAAGTGTTCAATCCCGAGCAAGCTCTTATTGTTGATAAACACTGAAACATTTAAACTCTGGTGAACCGGAGTTCAATTTCAATGTAATCAACAGTAAAATCTCGCTCTAGGTCCGAATATAGACAAAAACAAAGAGATTCGCCATTTTTGGTGGTTGTTGGCAACCCGCCGTAATCTAGTCACCAGAATTTCGGGTCGAGGACAAGTCCGTTGGTAGCCCACACCGAGCTCTATCCCTACATATGGGTATTAGGTAGAGGAGATGGCTCAATCTTCACGATTTAAAAAAAAAATGGGTTGTGGGGTTTCTTAGATCTAAAACTCGTGGAATTTGAGTGGGTTTTGAGGGATTTGGGTAGGAGATTTGGAAAGAGTAGGTTGAGGGGAGTGTATGGTGATGATTTGGGGGTGTTTGGAGGTGCTCCGCCACCGATGGCGAATTCCGGCGGCGGCAGCAGGCGGAGCGAGGGGCTTAGGTCAGAGAGTGAGAGAGGGTGAGAAGAGAGAGGAAGAAGAGGGGATTAAGGGGAAATGGGGCCAAATTTTGGGGAATTATGGGTTTAAATACCTGGGTGGGAGATAGATAAGGGCCGTTGGATCAAGGAAATTGGACGGATGAGATTAGATCTTAGATTTACTTATCAAAACGACATAGTTTAGGCATGAAACTACGTCGTTTCATGATCTACTGGCAGCCCTATTTGGACCAGATCTGGGCTCTTTGGGCTTCTAATTTTGGGCCAATTTTGGCTTTGGCTCAATTTCAATTAAAATATACTAGCGCAATCTCTTAACCCCCTAACTATCTTATTTAGTCCTAAAGAAAATATACAAGTAGAAAGAAAAATCTTTTTGGTATATATAATTTAAAGATGCAAACTAAAATATACAAATAAAAGGTAAAAAAATATTTTTGGTATTTTTAATAAAGGAAGGAAAATAAAATGCACAAATAACTACAAATCATCCAAATATTAGTATTTGTAGGAGAATTAGAAGCGAGCAAAAATTAGGTATTCACAGTTCCCGCAAATTCCTTCATGGACCTCTCTCATTACATAGTCCGTCTCCGAGGCTCTTAAACATCGGGAATACGGTCCTTGGAATGATCTCCTATATAATTGTCCACCAAGAGGTTGTAGCGAGCCACTTTGGTGCGTAATGCTCGGGATGACTTTGGGTTTTCGGGCAGCTTTCCATGTCGAAGATAATCGATGAACTCATTCCTCCAGTCCCAGACTAGGTTTGTTGTATTTACTTTACAATAGTCGTCCACATCCAGTATCGAATGCATAAGTTGCACAACAGTATCGGAATCTGATCCCTTCATCTATGTGGACAACCCCAAATTGGCTAATGCATCTACTTCTACGTTCTCTTCTCTCGGGATATGTGCGATCGACTACTCCTTGAATCGTGCAAGCAAGGTTTGAACTTTAATCACATACTGTTGCCTGTGTTCCTCCTTCGTGTCGAAAATCCTATACGCTTGGTTTACTACCAGTTGGGAATCATATTTGATTTCTATGACCTTGGAGCCAAGTCCCCAGGCCAATTCGAGTCCTGCAACCAAAGTCTCATACTTAGCTTCATTGTTAGTTAACATAACAGTTCTTATGGCCTGCCTCAGGGTCTCCCTTGAAGGCGTGATTAGGATATAAAGCCCCGTAAAATATTACCTAAAAACTTGGAATTTCGTGGTGCCAAGATAGGTTTTTGGGTTGAATAGTACGCTAAAGAGTTAAAGAAAAATATTTTGCAGAAGTGTGAATTTCTGCGGCCCATTATGTGGCCGAGAATCACTCTGCGGGCCGCAGAATGGCTGCAGAGTGAGGCAGTCTTCTTGGCCGTTTTTTATTTCATTTTTGCGGTCCACCAAGCGACCGCAGAACCATTTTGCAGGTCGCACTCCGATCGCATATCCAACCTCAAGATTTCTCATATGGTAGTTTTTTGGCGCATTATGCGACTGCAGAATGACCGCAGAAGCATTATGCGACCGCAGATCTACGTCAGGGCTCCTATTTTTTAATTTTTAAACCCGACCCTATTCAGTTAAAAACACATATCATACGCCATTTTTAGCTTATTCGTGATATTTTTAGAGTGAGGGAAAAAGTTCCTAGAGTGAGAAAGTGATTTTCATAAAATCACTCCTCAATCCTTGCTTAAAAATTTGAAAATTATCAAGAAAAGCACACTAGGTCTTCACCCTAAAGGTAAGAATCTATACCCTAGTTGTTAATTTCGAAAATTCAGTAAAAATGGGATAACTAGGAAGACAATTATTGAGTGTGGGGGTGGATATCTTGCATGCATGTATTCTTAAAGTATGTGGGGAGGTTGTGAGCTAAAGATAGTAAAGAATGGGGTGTGGAATGGTGAAATCTTTCATAAAAATGGGCCTTAAAACCTTAATTCACACTTGGAGGTTGATAAAATGCTCCCATGAGCTAGAACCATGATCATTTTTCTAATTTCAGTTCAATTTATTATATTTCTACAATAGATTGGTGTTGCTAAGATTCCCGAAATATTTTAGAGTGTAGGGGAGCTCAATTGAGGTATGCATGGCTAAAACCCTTCTTCCTATAATGAAATCCCACGGTGTTCACGTAATTGGTGTAAGTCCCCCATTGATCATTATAGAGTTTGCTATTCCAAATATGTTTGTGTTGTAAGATATATGTTCAAGGTATAATCCAAATGCCTTAATGCTTCATCATGTTATCTTATCAATTGAGGATGTATTTAAAATGTGGAATATGTGTTAAAATGTTAGGACTTCAAGTCAAATTCGAATAATGATTGTTATGCCAAGTTGTATGAAAAACCTCTATGTGCTTAGGATTCCCAAATTGCTCATATGTGTACTAATGTCTTAAATGATAGGCCTTAGTGTTGTTGATGATGATAATAATGTTGAATGTAAAAAAGAAAAAAACCGGAATGGTGAAATTCGACCAAGTGCCAAGAATCACTTTATAAATGAGGCCACTTGTGCCAATGTATTGAAAAGTTGGGAAAGAAACATGAAATGAGATGATTGATTGAAAGGATGATGTCTCAAATGAGATGGCTAGCCGATCGGGCCATAATCAAACGTCATGCCGTACATATGGTGGTAACTCTATTGAAAATTGTAATTGGAATTGCAGTGGTGGTTGATGTCTCTTATGAGATGGCCTAGCCGATCGGGCCGTGATCGGACGTCATACCGTACACATTGTGGTAACTGTGCTGGAAATGGTAATTGAAATTGTGGGTATGGTTGATGTCTCAAATGAGATGACCTAGCCGATCGGGCCGAGATCGGACTCCGTGTAAGAACACGGTGATATTATGGATTGTGGCATATCGGCACTAAAGACTCCCCAACCTAATAAGATGGAAATTGACTTGAGAACTTATGTGATCCTTACTTGATGTTTTAGTATTGTTGAAGTTCATATTGCATCCTTGATTGTTTTCTCCCCCATGTATTACTATTCATTCTATTGAGATGGTGATTTAGCTGTATATACTAGTACTATTTAATAGTATTAACGTCCCTTTTGTCGGGGGCGTTGCGTCTTTAAATGGATGCAGGTGGTTCCATAAAAGACATTGTTGATCGCAGTTAGTGGTGCGTCCTCTTCCCAGCAGACTCGGTGAGCCCCATTTCATCCCGGGGGTCATGTATTGTATCTTTTGTTCATATTTTTACCATGTTTTGAGTTATACCCGGGGTCTTATCACTGGCATTATCATAACTCTCTTTTGTATCTTTAGAGGCTCCGTAGACACTATGTGGGTGGTATATGGGTGTTAGAAAAGTCAAACGTGAATGTGTGTATTTGAAACTTACCCATAATGTAACTGATGGAATGATTTAGTAATGTATATATGAACTTCCTATTGTCTAATTAATGAAAACATGCCTTCAATTAGTCATAAGTGCGTTGGGTAGAAAGTGTCTAACAGACTTGCTCGACTAGATCCACTCGGTTGAGCGTTGGTCGCGCTCCCCGAGGTTAGGGCGTAACATAGGACCACCCCGAGCCTGGACCCTTTCATATTGGAAGCTCCATCCGTGAACAAGGTCCAAACTCCTGATGTCATTTCTGACACTAACATCGCTTCTTTAGCAGCCAAGGGCAATAACCTGAGATTGAAATCGGCCACAAAGTTAGTCAAAACTTGTGCTTTGATCGCAATCCTAGGCTTATATTCAATATCGAACTCACTAATTTCAACTGCCCATTTGGCCAACCGGCCTGATAACTCAAACTTTTGTAGCACATTCCACAAAGGAAAGGTTGTCACAATGACTATCGGATGGCACTAAAAATAAGGCCTAAGCTTTCGAGAGGCGATTACGAGAGCTAAGGCCAGCTTTTCGAAGTGCGGATAACGAGCCTCCGCTCCTGATAAAATTTTACTAACATAATAAGCAGGAAATATTGTACCTTCATTCTCCCAGACTAGAACGGCTCTTACTGCTACTTCTGAGACCGCTAGGTATATTAGTAATTGTTCACCTTTTGCCAATCTCAATAGTAGCGGGGGTCTTGATAGATAACGTTTCAGGTCTTTTAAGGCCTGTTGACATTCTGAAGTCCATTCGAAATTGTTCTTCTCTTCAGAAGTGATGACATTTTTTCTAGGATCAGAAGATGAACCTGCTTAGAGCGGCCAATCTTCCGGTTAGCCTTTGAGACAGGTTGTTCCCTTTCACCAGTATTATACAATTTGTGATGTGCTCCTAAGGATCTGAGGTCCTATCATACTTTGGTATGTCCGGCATCTTGAACAATTTTAGAATCAATTCTGGTGTTGTGCTCGGCATAAACGGCAACTAGGTGTACTTCTGCGAATCTCGGCCCTTTATGGTGGTGCACCCGGAATCTAGTCCATTTAGGCGTGAAACTCCTTCGCGTTCTGATCCATCCACTCGTTCATCTCCCTCATGAATCTCAGGAGTTCGGTTTTAAAGGGATCATTACTGTTGTCATTACCGGATCCGCTGCCGGTTCCCCAGCTCCGTCAACATCGACCTCACCCCTCGGGGTGTTGTTATCAACTCTTTGAGCCCTTTGATTTGCAGGAGCACAGAGAGGAACTGGGCCTCTTTCATTTGCGTTGTTGGAAGCACCTAAATGCTTCAATTACATTATGACCCGGTCCTACCTTGAGAGATGGCCCATGGTGGCTTTCTGTTGCTCTCTCAAGATCCTTACTATCTTTACGGCGAGTTTGTCCTCCATATCATCGGGAGTTAGTTCCCGCACATGTCGGGGATATTGTTTGCCATGGACTGGAGTTTCCACGTCCCCCTCGTTGTGGGTGTCACTGATTAAATCTTTATGTTAAGGAAAATTTTCATGCACCTCAACGTTGTGTGTGACGTTGACATCGTAGCTGTCATTTTCAATTTTTTGCTATGAAACAAAAAATCAAACTAGTTAGTAATAGATGCAGGGATCAACTCAATTACATCCAAACTGCTTAGCCGTAAAACGGTATGGTTGAATTTGCTACGTGATTTATAGACAAGCAAACTGATTTGATCCAAAAATGATAAACAAATTAAAGATAAGGCTTAGTGTAAAAATCAAAAAAAATGACATGCCTGGCTCCGAGAGCGATGCTTCCGAGGATAGAAATAAGAACAATGTTAAATAACAAGTAAAATTATCTTATTTAGCTTGAGAATATAATGTAGCATAAGTTTTGCCAATAATTTCCCCCTTTACAATGGCGGTTGAAACTACTATTTATAGCTATACATAGGAAACAAGATCCTAGGATCAAGCCTCTCCTTAATAACAATAAAGGGGGCCATTGATGAATATATAATGGCAGACCATGGATGCCAAAATTCTCTGCAACGATTTCCTGTCTAATACTAGGGAATATTCTTCATTAAATGCCATATGGTGACAAACATTCAACCCGCTCACGTTGATTATGCTCTCTTTGGAGCCTATTCGATGTCAACTATAGTCGTTGTTCCCGGTCTTGATTCTTACTCGATTTGTCTTCCGCCTGTCTGCGATTTCACGTGTCATGCTATCATTCAATCAATTTATATAAACTGATTTTGCCCTATACATCCACAAATTTGAAATTTTCAGATCTTCTATTTCAAAATTACCTAAAAATGTCATGTAAAACTTCTTTTGAATGAGCAAGATATACTAGGAATAAAATTATTAGTAGGCAAGAACAAATGGGGCAAACAAATTATACATCTTCCATTTCGTGTTATATATGATTCTGTTTTAGTTAGTTCCGAAATTTATAGTAATACCATTCCATATTTGGTGTTGTAACTCTTTGATTAATTTTAACATCATTTCATTTTTGTCACACCTCCTTTTTTACACTACACCCCCGAGAAGGGGTATACAAGGGAGTTTTTTTCCAACTTAGAGTGACAATCGAAACGGGATTATTTATTTAAAGATTCAGAGTCGCCACTTGGGATAATTTATGGTGTCCCAAGTCACCGGTTCAAATCTCGAATCGAAGAAAAGATTGACTCTATATTACAGTCCGCGAACCAGAAATCCGGATAAGGAATTTTATTAATCCGGGAGAAGGTGTTAGGCATTCCCGGATTCCGTGATTCTAGCACGGTCGCTCAACTGTTATATTCATCTTAATTATCTGATTTAAACAATTATGGACCTATGTGCAAATTTAACTTTTTAACCGCTTTTATTTAATTTTAAGGAAGATTGCAACGTCATTTAAATTATGTCTTGAACCACGTCACATAAATACACCCGTAGTCCGCAACACATTTTATATAACGATGTTGAGATTTGGATTTGGGTCACATAAATGTGCACCCGAGTTTATGAAGGTAAATTATTAAAATAACGCGCCTAAAGCAACTGCACGTTTTCAAGTTTGCGAGGGCCATGGAAGTTCAACTAAATGGCACGCCTCGATTTCTAAAGATTTAAAATATTAATTAAACGAGGGCCATGCATTTTAGGATTTTATTTGGCATGGCACGCCTCAAATTATTCCAAAGGGGCTTTACTCAACTAAAACAAACTACGGATGTTTATAAGTTATTTTCTTAAACTACCTCAAGATTTTTGAAATTGCAAGAATAACTAAGAAATAAATCGTTGTGAGGTCGTCACTAGGAAATGTAATGGCTTGTGGAAGGCTTCTCACGAGAGCCAAGACAAAAAGAGATGGATGATGAAATAGTGCCCAAATGCTTGAAAGAACGAGTCCAAAGCCAAAGTAGAGGGACCTCTTCCTTTGTTCCCTTTATTTATTTATGTCTAAAACATACACTTTTAACAGCAAATGACAAGGACAAAGGATAAAAGCAGAGATTCTGAAACTTGAAATAGGAAACAAACGTCTTCTGCCACTTAGCATATGCACAAGAAATGGCAGATTCATTCATTTGACCAAATGAGAGAACATCGAGCAAATTAAAAATATAAGAAGTAGGTTACTGATTTTAGCTCAAATTATGCACATAGTTAATACTTTATTCCATGCGGCCTTTCTTTAAAGTTAGTAGCTTGAATTCACATTCATGATGCATTCATGTTTTTATCCTCAAGGAATGAGTATATCAGGAACAAACAAATCAATTCAAAACTCTTGTGAGTTCACAAAGTGCTTAACTAACAGTATAGAAGAAAGTAAAAGCACACTCTGTTGTTCCCCTACAACCACACTTCTAAGAAGGAAATTGAAAATGCTACAAAGGAAAGGGAATTCACATGGACCTATCCATGGCTTGAAAAAATAGAGCAACCTGTGTACATGGTCATACAGGAGAAATTTCAATTAAACCAAAATAGATTCAATAACGAGGGCTAACAGTGCAGAATCTGTACTCAAAACTGCGCAGATCTGCTGCCTAAATAGTGCAGGACAGGGCAGCTTTTCAGCAAGCTAACAATCCGAACAAATGTCCCCAAAATACTGCACGTATTAGCTCGATCTACTACTGAAATTGACTTCTTCAGCATCTCGAAAGAGCAAAATTACTATGGCAGTAACAAGGCAGATGAAACTTTGACAGAAGAGGGAAAATAGAGCAAGTATGAGCATACACAATCAGCGAAACGATTTGGCTTTAACACCCCTTTAGACCAACGCAAAGCTAAATCAAACATGACAAGAATGAACCAAACTTCATCATGGAACCCAAGTTAAATCAGTGCATTACTTGGACAAGTGAGATCTAAAACAGATGCCGCTTCAAAACAAACGTGAATCACTAAACTTCTGTCGTTCGTAACATGTTCTGATAGATGCAACTGATTGAGCAACAAAGCAGCAGTAAAAAAAAGAACTAATTGGGTGACAATTTCTTGAACTCGTATTGAATTAGAGATGTGCAAGAAATTCTGTAATCGTCACTGAATCGACAAACATATGCAACACCTCATCTAACAACCACAGACTCGATCAAGCCTCCATCATTTCTACCAAAGTCAAGCAATTCTGTCCTTTATCACTATGTTAGATGAAGACCAGAACAAGCATACAACATCCAATCGATACATAGTTAAGAAAGCAAAACTGAAAATGAAGAATATAGCTCATATTCTGAAATCAATCACGAGCTAATCATACCATGACAAGAACAAGTTAAAACTAATTTTTATAGTCTTAAAAGTCTCATGAACTGATTCATCAACTTAAGCAACTAAGTGTAACAATAACCTCACTCTAAATGGCTTTTCAAGGTTTATATTCACCATAAACAACAAGTAAAATAGAAGAAATGAAAGGATGAACCTGAAGAAACAAATCCGAATAACAAAAGATTTCAGCAATTGCACCAACAGAGAAACTAGAAACCACAGTTTCGATCAAAATGAACTTGACGACGAAACTCGAATTCGAGCATCTCAGACAACTTCCATGATTTTAACTCCTAGAAAGGAAATTAAAATAATGGGACCGATTTTTCTTTTTTGACTGTCACTTAAACCAACCTAAAATCTTACGTAGCAATTAATCAAAACGAAACAGAATCACTTTTTTTTTGCATTTTTCTGGACTGAAAAGAGAAGAACCTCAAAGAAGATTAGAAAAAAAACCTAAATATTTATCAAACTTTCTCCGAAAATCTGGAAAAAAAAATCCACTTACACCAGGAAGAATCCTTACCTTATATTGACCCGCCTATATTCTCGAACCTTCCAAATTTGTCTCCAAGAAATCTCTCCCCCAAAACCAAAATTCTCTCCCCAAAACAGATTTTTTTACCCTGTTTCTAATGAAAGACGGACAAATGGAAGGATTAGATTAATTTGAATCCAATCTAACGCCCCCTATTTTTTCATATATCATCCAAAAGGTGAAAATCCGAAACAAAATCGAAAAGAGCATGTGAGGGGGAGGGAATCTGTAAGAAACGGTAAGAAATATGGTGATGAGGAGAGGGGGGAACGCGTGAGGTGAGATTGGAGCTCACTCGCCCGAATTTTGGCAATTTTGGGATTGGATTCAGGTGTTCTTTGGAGAAGAAGAACAGTACGCGTATCTCATGGGATTGGGACTTAGGGCTCGGCCGTTCGTTTTTTGTGTTTAATTGGGAATGGGTCGGGTTTGGGCATGGAATTGGGTAGGTTTGAGGGGGGTTTGGGTACTTAACAATTGGGCCTGCGGTTCTTAATTGGATTTGGCCCAACAGCAATAGATTTTTAAGAACAAATTCCCTTTCCCTTTTCTTTTGTTCTATTATTCCTCTTTTTTCTTTTCTATAATTAATTGAAATCCCAAAATTAAATTGATCTAATCTTTAAAATTAGGCTAATCATCTACTATAATATTTACAAAAAATTAATTACTCCTAAATTAAAAGAGGAAATTACTAATTTAAAGCTAAAAGGCTAAAAATGCAAAAGTAAGCTAATTTTTGTAATATTTTCCATTTTTATAAAATAACTAATTTGCTAGTTAATCCTAAAATGTAGAAATAAATTCTAAATGCAAATGCCACGTATTTTTATATTTTTCATTAGTTAATCAAAATTAACATGCACAGACAAATGCAAACAATTAACGAAAAATGCCACAAAAATCCACGAAATTGCAAACAACAGAAAAAATTATTTTGTTTTGAATTTGTAGGAGTAATTCATATAGGGCAAAAATCACGTGCTCCAGCTGCCCCTCTTTGCTCGGAAACACGAAGAATTTTCGTGCAAAGATAAAGTGAGCGGATACGAGCAATTTTTGTCCGTTTGAATACCCCGCAGGAAGCATTTTTTTGAAAGATTTGACCGCATCTTGCTTCTGAGGTTGCCTACATATCCTTGGCTAAAACGGAATCAGGTCAGTGTAGTTCAGGAATGTTTGGTAGCTGGGACTACCATGAAGCTGTGATTTCACTGTTGCTGTTGCTGCCACTACTGCTTACTGCATCCCCTTATTACACCACGATAAAATAAAAAGAAGCTAGACTATGCTATGATCTATGCATTACAAAATCCTATCTGTAACTTCAGACTTGCTCTTGTGGTTCTTGTTGCCTTGTTGACTTGTACTCTCCCGGTGAAATCCCCTTGTTGCCGCTTTGAATTGTAATCTGAGATGTTTTCCGCTTCTCCAGGTGGATTCCTGACTGCCAACTACACTTTGAGGTGTTTTTTTTTCTTTCTTCGAGTGGACACTTGATTGCTGAACTTGAATGTATTCCTTGCTCTCCAGGTGGGCTCCTGACTTCCAACTTGAATGTATTCCCATGCTATCCATGCGGTCTCCTGACTTCGAAACGTGAATGTATTCTCATGCTATCCAGGCGGGCTCCTGACTTCAGCAAAATAGACAAAAATAAGGAAAAATTTCTGCCCCAGCTTGGGTATGTGGGCCCATGTGTAAATGTAAAACGAATCACATTGCCGAATATCAAAGAATTTTTGAAAACCAAAACTTGAATTGTACTTCCCTGTTCTCCAGGCGGGCTCCTGACTTCAAAATGTGAAAGTATTCCTCTGTTCTCCAGGCGGGCTCCTCACTTCAAAACGTGAAAGTATTCCCTGTTTTCCAGGCGGGCTCCTGACTTCAACTTGAAAGTATTCCCTGCTCTTCAGGCGGGCTCCTGACTTCAACTTAAACGTATTCCCTGCTCTCTAGGCGGGCTCCTGATTTCAAAATAGATGAAACAGAGGGCTTGAAGGCTAAACTTAAATTGTACTCTCTTGTTCTCCAGGCGGGCTACTGACTTCAACAAAATAGACAAAAACAAAGAAACTTTTCTGGCCCAGTTTGGTGGTTGGGCACAGATGTGAGTGTAAAACTGAATCATATTACCAAGTATTACTAAGAAAGCTAGGTCCCATTATCCAGGGGGGTCCTGACAATTCTTAACTAAACGACAATTTTAAATCTAAGTTATATCTTCTAAAGGTGTGACTTCTGCTAAATCTTGTTATCTAAGAGGGTCTTAAAGCTACATCCCATTATCCAGGAGGGTCCTGAAAATCAAAGGTCAAATTTTATCTTAAGCATGACAACTTTAATTATACTAAGCTACAGCAGAATTTACGCTAAATGTTGTTATCTAATCGTAATCTTAAAGCTAAGTCCCATTATTTAGGAGGGTTCTGGAATTTTAAAATTAAATCCCATTATCCAGGAGGGTTCTGAAATTTTAAAATTAAATCCCATTATCCAGGAGGATCCTGAAAATTTAAAGCTAAATCTCATCTCAAACATGCGAACTTGAAACCATCTTACACTCCTTGGGGTACATTTATGCTAGATTTTACTACTCATGATTGTTTTGATTTTTAAGCTAGGTCCCATTTTTCAGGAGGGTCCTGAGAATTTCCAATTAAATCCTATCTCGAACATGCAAACTTCTACGCTGACTTATATTCCTTTGGGATGCATTTATACTAAATTATGTTATTTTTGAACATTTCAACTAGGTCCATTTTCCAGGAGGGTCCTGAAAGTCACAAATCAAACCTGTCTGGTGACTGCCTTTCTTCGCGGAGGGTTTCTCCGAAACAACTGAAATTTCATGCCCCTGTTTTAATCAAAGAAAATTTTTATCAGTTTTTAAATGTGGTGGTTAGTTGATGGCATTCTTGCTGAAGGTCTCTCCGCTGCATTGTTTTGTTCTGACTGGCTTCTCTGAGCTGGCCCTGAACCGCTTGACTTTCCGACTGACTTTCAAAACCCCATGACTTTGGATGACCCGGGTGTTCTATACCTGAACCGTTGTTTCACATCTCTGACCCCTTTTAACTAAACCTCTGTATCTCCCATGAAATTATCAGATCATTTTGTCGATGGAACTCTTGCTGGCATTTTATCCCCTTTTACACCATGCTATCTTTGGTATGCTCTAGCCGTACTGTGCATTGCAATCTTGAAGCTAGTAGTGAGCTTTGAAATTCTTTCTTATTTGCTTAAACAAAACTGACATTTGGGAAAATCTTAGAGAAATAAACCCAAAGAAATGAAATGCAGTGACTTTCAGAGTTAAGGATAAGGAAGTTCAACACTGGAAGATAATCTGAAGAGAAAAAGAAAAGAGACTTATCTGAGTGGAACAGCTGGTTCCAATGGTCATGACATGCAATTTGGATTAATCGGCCCAATCTGTCCAACCAATCAACTTTCAGTTGCCATACTTTGTTGCCCCAGAATTTCCATGACCTGATTTCTTCACCTCAAATCCCGAACTTGTTCGTCCTGCGGTGCCTTGAAAGGTTTTCACCAGCATACCTCTCTCATTCCTTCATCTGTCAACCCATTTTCGCCTTAAGGTGCCCGTGAGCGTTTTCACCAATAAGACTCTCTCATTTTGATTTCTCTCAACTCCCGTCGCCTTACGGTGCCCGTGGGGGTTTTCACCAATAAGACTCTCTCATTTCGACTTTTTTCAGCTCCCATCGCCTTACGGTGCCCGTGGGGGTTTTCACCAATAAGACTCTCTCATTTTGATTTGTCTCAGCTCCCGTCGCCTTACGGTGCCCGTGGGGGTTTTCACTAATAAGACTCTCTCATGACTTCTTTCAGCTCCCGTCGCCTTACGGTGCCCGTGGGGGTTTTCACCAATAAGACTCTCTCATTTTGACTTCTTTTCCCTCTTTGGCCCAGAGTGCTGCCCCTTACGTGAATCACCGCTACCTGCTTGACTTGGAATTTCCCAAAGACTGATCAGAAGGTCTTTCTTTGGACCGTAATGTGAATTTGGATGGGTTTAGAAAGGAAGGGTATAAAAAACTCAAAACCGTTTGATTGGGTTCAAATTTACAACCTTCGGAATCAGATTTCTGACAACTACCACAACTTCCGCCCCAATTTCTTATTTGGGGACTTTTGGATTTTTATTTTGATGGGACCGAACTGTGGGGCTGCCTACGTATCCTTAAAAGGAATCAGGTCGAACGTAGTTCATGACATAGGAATTACTTTGTTTGTTGTGATTTTTCTTCCCTTTTCTTTCTCTTCTTTTCTTCTTTTGTTCTTCTTTTGTTGTTTCTTTTTTTCTCTCTTTTTTCTCTTTTTTTTTCTTTTCTTTTTCCTTTCTCTTTTTCTCTCCTTTCTTTACTTATCTTTACGCTTTTGTTTCCGATATTTGCTATTGATTCCGAAGGAGGGGTATGAAAGGAAATAAATGAGGCTCAAAGGGGTAGCGAGGGATAAAGTGTTTAGATAGCAGAACAAAATGCCTTCGTCATTTCAATATTCGAGAGATGCCAAATACAAACAAATACAATCAAAGAGAGAAATCATACATAATATCTCTTGACTGCATCAGAATTGATAACCATTTTTACACATTTGCCTTCTACATCTATCAAATACAATGCACCATTGGACAACACTCTAGTCACGACGAACGGCCCCTGCCAATTTGGGGCGAACTTTCCTTTTGCTTCAACTTGATGAGGAAGAATGTGTTACAATACTAACTACCCCATTTCAAACTTTCGTGGACGCACCTTCTTGTTGTATGCTCTTGCCATTCTCTGTTGATACAACTGGCCATGATACACTGCTGCCAGTCTCTTTTCATCGATCAAACTCAATTGTTCTAAGCGGGTTTTGACCCACTCCTCATCATCAATCTCAGCCTCCGCGACAATTCGAAGGGATGGAATTTCCACTTCTGCGGGTATCACTGCTTCGGTGCCATACACCAACAAATAAGGAGTCGCCCCTACTGAAGTACGGACAGTAGTGCATAACCGAGCAATGCAAACGGCAACTTTTCATGCCACTGCCTAGAACCTTCCACCATTTTTCGAAGTATCTTCTTTATATTCTTGTTGGTCGCCTCAACTGCTCTGTTTGCCTTAGGGCGATATGGGGTAGAATTGCGATGTGTAATCTTGAACTGCTGACATACCTCTTTCATCAGATGACTATTGAGATTAGCCCCATTGTCTATAATGATCACATTCGATATCCCGAATCGGCAAATGATATTTGAATGCACAAAATCGACCACCGCCTTCTTGGTTACAGACTTGAATGTTTTAGCCTCTACCCACTTGGTGAAATAATCGATGGCCACCAGAATAAACCTGTTCCCGTTGGACGCTGCTGGCTCGATTGGCCCAATGACATCCATTCCCCAAGCAACAAAAGGCCATGGTGCGGACATTGTATGTAATTCAGATGGTGGAGAATGAATCAAATCTCCATGCACTTGGCATTGATGACATTTACGCACGAAACTGATACAATCTCGCTCCATAGTGAGCCAATAATAACCTGCCCGGAGAATCTTCTTTTCCAGCACATACCCACTCATGTACGATCCACAGACTCCAGAATGTACTTCGGTCATGATGGCCGCGGCTTGTCTGGCATCTACACATCTTAATAACTCAAGATCTGGAGTTCTTTAGTGCAAAACTACTCCACTGAAGAAAAATCCACTTGCCAAGCGACGAATTGTTCTCTTTTGATCACTTGTGGCTTGTACCGGATATACTCCCCTTCGGATGTATTCCTTGATGTCGTGAAACCAAGGCTCCCCATTGAGATCTTCCTCCACCATGTTACAATAAGCATGATGATCACGGACCTGAATATGCAACGGGTCAACATAAGCCTTATTCGGATGATGTAACATTGACGCCAGAGTGGCCAAAGCATCGGCGACCTCATTATGGATCCTCGGAATATGCCTGAACTCTATTGATTGAAACCGTTGGCAGAGATCATGCAAGCATTGCCGGTGTGGTATGAGTTTTAAATCCCGTGTTTCCCATTCTCCCTGAATTTGGTGTACTAGAAGGTTCGAGTCACCCAAGACCAAGACTTCCTAGACACCCATATCCACGGCCATCTTCAAACCTAAAATGCATGCCTCGTATTATGCCATGTTGTCAGTACAGTAGAACCGAAGCTGAGCTATAACAGGGTAATGATGCCATGTTTCATAAACAAGCACCGCTCCTATTCCAACGCCTCTCATGTTAGCAGCCCCATCGAAGAAAAGTTTCCATCTTGGCCTTTCAATCTATTCCAACTCATCAATGTGCATTACCTCTTCATCAGGGAAGTAAGTCTTCAAAGGTTCGTATTCTTCATCCATAGGATTCTCAGCTAAGTGGTCGGCCAATGCTTGTGCTTTCATCGCGGTCCGAGTCATGTAGACAATGTCAAATTCTGTGAGCAAGATCTGCCACTTTGCGAGCCTTCCCGTGGGCATAGGCTTCTGGAAGATATACTTCAATGGATCCAAACAAGAGATGAGGGTAAGTAGTATAGGAGGACAAATAATGTTTCAGTTTCTGGGCTACCCAAGTTAGGGCGCAACACGTCCTCTCAAGCTGAGTGTACTTAACCTCGTAAGGTGTGAACTTCTTGCTGAGATAATATATGGCATGCTCCTTCCTGCCAGTGATGTCATATTGTCCCAACACACATCCAAATGAATTGTCCAAGACTGTCAAATACAGAATCAAAGGTCTCCCTGGTTCTGGTGGGACCAACACATGTGGGTTTGACAAGTACCCCTTTATCCTATCAAATGCTTCCTGACATTCATCTGTCCACTTAACCGCAACATCTTTCTTTAACAGTTTGAAGATGGGCTCACAAGTTGTCGTGAGCTAAGCAATAAACCTGCTGATGTAATTCAATCTTCCCAATAGACTCATCACCTCGGTTTTGTTCTTTGGGGGAGGCAACTCCTGGATAGCTTTGATCTTTGACGGGTCTAATTCAATACCTCGTCGGCTGACTATGAATCCCAACAACTTTCCAGACGGAACACCGAACGCGCATTTTGCAGGATTGAGCTTGAGATTGTACCTGCGAAGCCTTTGGAAGAACTTTCTCAGATCTCTGACATGGTCAGACTGCTTTCTAGACTTTACAATCACATAATCCACATAAACCTCGATCTCCCTGTGTATCATGTCGTGGAATATGGTCGTCATTGCCCTCATGTAGGTTGCCCGGCATTTTTCAAACCAAATGGCATGACCCAATAGCAGTACGTTCCTCATGGCGTGATGAATGCTGTCTTTTCTGCGTCTTCTTCATCCATTAAGATCTGGTGGTAGCCCGCATAACAATCCACAAAAGAACCAATCTCATATTTGGCACAATTATCGATCAATATATGGATGTTCGGGAATGGGAAGTTATCCTTGGGACTCGCCTTGTTGAGGTCTCGATAATCAACATACACCCTGGTCTTGCCATCCTTCTTCGGCACAGGCACAACATTTGCTAACCAAGTGGGATACCGGGTGACCCGTATGACTTTGGCCTCAAACTGTTTGGTGACCTCTTCCTTAATTTTCACACTCATATCAGTCTTAAATTTCCTCAGCTTTTGCTTGACCTGGGGGAATGCCGGATCAGTGGGCAATTTGTGAACCACCAAGCCGGTGCGTAGACCTGGCATTTCGTCATAGGACCATGCAAAAACATCTTTATACTCGAACAGTGTTTTAATTATCTCCTCTCTGAGTTGTGGTTCAAGATGGACACTTATTTTAGTTTCCTGGACATTATCTTAGTCCCCTAAATTGATTGCTTCTGTATCACTCAGGTTAGGCTTGGGTTTTTCTTCAAAATGGCTTAATTCTTTACTAATCTCTTCAAAGGCTTCGTCCTCGTCATATTCCGATTCAACATCACACTCTATTTTTTGAATTACTATTTCAGGATTAGATTGGCTTTTAAGACTAGGCCGGAGATTCCGCATGCATGTCATATCATTGAAGCCAGCATAAAAAGAACTGTACAAGGAAAAAAGGAAAACAAAATAAAACTATCAGGAAGAGAGGAAAAGAGAAATTGCATTTCATTGAAATTAAAGATAACGGGGTTTATACATCCAAACGGACGGAACATAGAATCTGAATTACAACCCTTGAATAATCCAGATAAATTGAAAGAAAATCAAAGCAAACTACCAAAACTCCCTCCTGATGGGGAGAGGAGTAGCTTCCCAATTGCTAATCTTCGCATTGGGCCCAATAAATTGCACATCCGCCTTGCTAGAACCCTCTCCATCTTCCAACACGTTCACATCGGCGAATATCCTCTCGAACCTTTCCATCAAATATTCATCCACATCAACCACCAAAATGGGAACCACCGTCACTGGGCGTTTTATGGTACCAGGCCTGACAAATGATCGGGAAAGACGCTGGACTAGCTTTGGAAGGGCCCATGCTCTCTGTTTCATTTTTCTGGCTCTTTTCACGTCTGCGACTGTGGGCTTGAACCCCATACCAAATGTATCCAAGTTCTTAGGAAGAGAAACCGGTTGTACGATACCCTGTAGAGATGCACCCAAACGTTTGTCCGGCACAAAACCATTTTTCAACATTTCAACGGCTACCATGACTGATGCAGCAGCTACCCTTGGAGTTGGCACGCGCTTCCCTTCTGGAATTTTCTCTATCGATACCGTGTCAAAAACCTGGTAAACCCATGGCCCCTTGTCGTCTTCAAACTCTATGAACGGAACAATGGCATCACTGGGAACACACAAATTATCCTCTCCATGCACAATAATTTCCTATCTATCCCATTCAAACTTAACCATTTGATGCAGAGTGGCCGGGACCGCTTTGGCAGCATGAATCCAGGGTCGTCTTAACAACAGATTGTAAGAAACAGTCACATCGAGCACCTGGAATTCCATAGTAAATTCAACTGGCCCTATTGTAAGCTCGAGCACTATGTCCCCGACTGAATCTTTCCCTCCACCATCGAATCCCCGAATGTAGATATTATTCTTGTAAATTCTGTCACCATCCACCTTTAACTTGTTCAGAGTAGAAAGAGGGCAAATATTTGCACTAGAACCGTTGTCAACCAGTACCCGAGTGACCACGGAATTTTCACATTTCACCATCAGATAGAGGGCTCTATTGTGCTCAGTACCCTCTACGGGCAACTCATCATCAGAAAAAGTGACTCGGTTTATCTCAAATATCTTGTTAACTATCTTTTCCAAGTGGTTTACTGAGATTTTGTCTGGAACGTGGGCTTTGTTCAAGATTTTCATCAAAGCCCAACGGTGTTCGTCTGAATGGATCAATAATGACAAAAGCGAGATCTGAGCTGGTGTCTTCCTCAACTGCTCCACAATGGAATAGTCTTGTACTTTCATCTTTCTCATAAATTCTTCTGCTTCTTCCTCAGTCACCGCTTTCTTTACCAACACTGGATTATCTTTTGAGGTCTTAGCTTTTCTCAACTCTTCGGGGGCAAAGCATCTCCCCGATCGAGTCAAACCATGAGTCTCACACACTTCTTCTTAAACCTCTTTCCCCTTGTAAGTCACTGTAACTCGTTCATAATTCCATGGGACTGCCTTGCTGTTGACTATGGGTAATTGAGTTACCGGTTTGATAATGACAGGATCTGTGCAGGTGCCCTTCACAATTACCACAGGCTTATTTGTCACTCCTGGCATAACCACTTTTGCTCTTTCATGTTTTCCTGCAACGTCACTTGAGGACCCCTTCTTGACCTCCACATATGGTTCATTATTTGCCCCGTTCACTATCTCAATTATATTGGTTTCATGATGGGCCGGCAACAGGTTCTGGTTGATGTTGGGTGCCTCCGGGGCTTGGACCTCAATCCGATTAGCATCAATGAGCTCTTGAATAGCTATTTTCAATTTCTAGCATTTCTTTGTGTCGTGACCCGGGGTCCCTGAACAATACTCACAACTTACCGAGCGGTCAAGATTTTTGGGAGGGGGATTCGGCAGTTTAGCCTCGATCGGATTCAACATACCCAACTGTCTCAGTCGATGGAATAGACTAGTATATGATTCTCCCAAAGGAGTGAAGGTCTTCTATTCCTGCAACCTCTCATTCTTAAAGTCTTGATTTGGCCGGAAACCTGTCCTAGGGGGATTTCTGTAGGCTCTCGGGGGTGGATGGGAATTTTGTGGAGCTAGGTATGGACTTTGTGGAGCTGGCGCACGCCATTGTGCGGGAGCAGGAGGTTGGGTATAGGTTCGTGTGTGATGGACGGAAAAATGGGGATTGGGCGGTGGGTAGTAGTGTTGTGGTGGACTATATGGAGTGTGGGGGTAAGTTCGGTGGTAGGGTCGAGGTGGGTTGTAGTAACATGGAATGTTCCTGGATCCAACCCAAGCTCCCGACTCAATTATAGCAACATCCTCTTTCTTCTTCTTCCCGAGTACACCCCCAGTACCGTTTTGAATGGCCTGGGTGGTCGCTTTGATTGTTGAATAACTCATGATCTTGTTGGAATTGAGTCCCTCCTCAACCATGCCTCCCATTTTTACAACTTCATTAAAGGACTTACCTACTGTTGACACCAAGTGACCAAAAATAACTGGGTTCCAAAGCTTGCAAGAAATAATCAACCATCTCACTTTCTTTCATCGGAGGGTCAACCCTTGCTGCTTGCTCTCTCCAACGAAATCCATATTCCGTGAAGCTCTCACCGGGCTTCTTCTCAATCTTTGTCAATGACAGACGGTCTAGGATAATTTTGAGGTTGTACTGAAAATGGCAGGCAAAGGCTTGGGCCAAATCGTCCCATGTGTACCACCTGTTGTGATCTTGTCTAGTATACCATTCTAATGCCGATCCACTCAGACTTTGGCTTAAATATGCCATCAACAATTCATCTCTTCCACCTGCTCCTCTCATCTTGCTACAAAATCCTCTTAAGTGTGCTACTGGGTCACCATGCCCGTCGTACAGATCAAACTTGGGCATTTTGAACCCTGCTGGTAACTGAACATGTGGGAACAGACATAAATCCTTATAGGCCACACTTACTTGACCTCCCAACCCCCTCATATCTCAGAACGATTGTTCTAAGCTTTTGACCTTTCTGATCATCTTTTCATGCTCGGGATTTTTGGGTGGCTTCTCAGTCTCTACCAGGAGATCAAGATGAAGGGTGTAAGAATACGGTTCTGGAACTTTGAAGGTGGGTTCAGGGGGATAGTACTGGTTGTCGTGAGTTTGGAACAGAGATTCACTGGAATATCGGTGTAATGTAGCAGGTGGAGGTGCAACAAAAACAGGTGTAATTGGTGGGGGAGGGTATGGGACTTGTTTGGGTGGTGGAGCTTGAGAAGTATGGGAAGTGGCGCCATAGCATTATTGGTAGAGGGGAAAGGCTGGAGATGAGTTCACAGTGGGAGGTTCCTGAGGTTAGGCCGATGGTGGGATATAAGTAGGGTTGACGGGATAAACCGGTGGTGGATGCCCCTTTGCCCAGGCTTGGTACATTTTAGCCATCTGCTGCTTTAACTTATACATCTCTTCCTTCATTGCATTAACATCTAGTTCTTCCACCTCTTTTGACGGGTCAACAATACTTGTCTTCGGTTCTTGGTTGGCCATATTCAGCCTGTCTTTTGATCAGGTGTTGTATGAGTGAGTTGCCAGAATGCCAATTAACTAACCACCTGCCTGGACTCAATACATCAAACAATAACCTTGTTAGTGATAAGGCTTTAACAGATTGGTAACCGCACATTGGGCATGAATGCACCTAAACAGTTAACCATCTCTATTATGTATTTGTTCGGTTGCATGCGTCATCCCGACCTTTTCTTACTTTCAATTGCAAACTTCCCCCTTTTTATTTCTTTTTCTTTTCCTTCCTTTCACTCTTGCCTCTGTTCTCTCTTTGTTTTTATTCTCTCTTGATTTCTTATTTTCTCTCTTTTCTTTCTTGTTTTTCCGTTCTTTTTCTTTTCTTTAGTCTCTTGTTTTTCCTCTTATTTTCTTTCTCTCTTTATCATTTGGTTACGGTCGAATCCTATGGAAATTGCCTACATATCATGACCCTGCATAAATCAGACCAAGCATAGTTCTTGGAGATAGAAATAATAAAACATTTTTTGGAATTTTCAAATTTTTCATAATAAGACTCGGAAATAAACTTAAACAAAAACTAACAGACTCTGATGAAAGACAAAATACAGACTCGAAAAACAAACAACCCACATACTCTAATAAAAGAAAGACAGACTCCAAGACAAACTGGTAGACTTTAACGGAAAGAAAATACAGACTCAAGAAATCACGAATACATCAGTGCCTCAATTGCCCCCGGGACCCGCGGGGCATCGTTCGGCCTCGCCGCGGACTAACTCGCTAAATCCCCTTGGAGGTGGTAGAAATCTTCCATTACCCGGCGAACAAAAATCATCACAGTAGCGAATAACATAGATGTAGTCATATCCTCACAGCTACTGCACTTCATCGCGATGTAGTTGGCGACCCTTTTGACTCGCTCTCTTATGACGCCCTTCTCTTGCAACAAACGCCCAATCTGTTCGGTTCTGGCTTCCAAAGTTTGTTCAGCCACCTGGTTCTGCTCTTGGAGTTGTTGCAAGTCTTTTTCTAGCCGTGCCATTGTCGTATAACACTGTTCCCTTTAAGCCTTGAAGTCTTTCGCCTGTTTGATCATTTTGTTTTCTGTGGCGATGGCCCTTTTCTTTAATCCCGCGACCTCGTCATCGTACTTTTTTTCAGCTGCTTAACCAGACGTGCTCGTTCATTCGCATTTTTAGCCAACTGTTTTCGAGCCTTGGCTAGTTCACCTCCTGCTTTATTCAAACCAAAACTATAGTCACTCACTTTCTGCCTCAAGTGAGTTATGCGTTTCTTATCTTTGACACTTCGGGCTGGGTTTTCTGCCGCTATTTTCATTTTCTGAATCTGGGCTCGAAGGGCCTCATTCTCTATGGCTAGCTTTTTCTTTTCTCCTTCGTCCACCGTAGTTTGCAAGCTATTTTCAAACTGAAGGTCCCTGACTTGTTTTTCCAATTTGCTTATGGTAGCCCTATACTCGCTTTCTTTGGCCAACCAGTCTCATTGTTCCTGTGATGCCTCGACAAATTCCTGAAGATGGGGTCTTTTAGCCGGTCTCCAAAACTCAATTTCTCTCATATACCAAGCAAGGTACCCTGGTGAAACCTCACCTTTGGATCGATCACGCACACAGGTATTGGCCGTTAAGTATTGACATTCTCTCCAGATTTGGCGAACTGCTGCTTCATGAAATTGACCGTTAGGTCCGATCTCGACTACTTGGCCACTAAGATCTTCATCTCTCGGAACTATCTGGCATCTCCCCAGCTGCCTCAAAACCCGATATGGAGCATAAGGCTGGATACTCTTGAGTCCCATCAAGAGGAAATGAGGCCCGGTGGCTGGCATGTATATGACTTCATCCACAGATAACCATCCAAACGTCCACTCTATTTGGTTTGCAGTGATGGAACGGAGGCACGCTTCCCACTCTATGACCCCCTCCGGCAGGCTGATCCCGTCAACCCTTGTGTAAAATTCTTCTACACATGTCTTCTATGTCGACCCATAACTCATAAATTGAGGACAATGGCATAAGTGTTCGATCATCCACATCTGCAACAACATGTTGCACCCCTCAAAAAAGTCTCCTCCGGCTTTGCAGGCTGTGAAAGCGCGGAAGATTTCAGCTATTATCATGGGTGCGAGGGTGTTGTTGGCCTGAGTAAGCAAAGTACTGACAACTCCGGCTATTCGTATGTCAGTATTCCCATCTTTTCTAGGAAACACCAAAAGTCCCAAGAAGACCACCATAAATGCGAAACACCTGTATTCTTCCCACTTTAGGCGGTTTCCTTTGCTGCAGATTTTATTTTCCGGCTTGTTGAACCCTCCTACATGACCATATCTGTTGTATATAAATTGCAAAGTATAAAAACCAGCTGACAAGTCTGGGTTGTGGACCCCCTACTTATTTTCAAAAAGTCTAAGAACTTGTGGACGGCTACGGCCCATGGAGCAATCAGGTACTGGTGTCTCAGGGGAACTTTGGGATTCCCAATATATCCGGCTATTTCTTCCAATGTTAGGGTAAGTTCAAAATCTGAGAAATGAAATACGTTGTGGGTTGGGTCCCAAAATGTAACCAACGCCTTTATGAAGTCCCCCCTAGGATTAAATTTCAACATCCGAGTGAGGCCTCCCAAGTATATTATTGACCGTGTCTTGTCCCGATTTACCCAAATCATCCTACCACATATGCAACTCCAAAGGGATCTTGTTCACGACTGTTTTTGGCAAATTCCGACTTATGCTCATTCTGCACATTTATTAGGGTGGTTAAGCAAAAATCCCGATTCAGTTGACTCAAAAACAAATTGACACTTTTCATTTAAAAATAAAATTCGGTTTTGCGAATACGGCCTTTCAGCACCTCGGAGTCGAAGATTTTAAGGCTGTGTTGGCTAACCGGTGAAAACCTTAAAAAAATGACCACAAGTGGTTGTTCTTGCAAAAACAACCTTCCGGCGCCCTTTTAGGGACATTCGGCTATTTCCGACAAGAATGGCATCACCCTAATTATTTTCAAACAAAAGTAAAATATTTGTTCTTTTGGGCTATTTTTGCAAAAAGGAAGTTGGACCCGATGGGAGTTGCCTACGTATCCCACATCCGGTGGGAATCAAACTAGCGTAGTTCGGGCAAATTTATCAAAATAGAACCAACTATTTTTCCTTTCTTAAACATAAAGATTTTCCCGTCTTTTCCTTTTCTTGAAAACTACGAAATTCTCTTCTTCTTCTTCTTTTTTTAAAAAAAAATCGGCAAAGTTTCGGTATGTTTGGGATATTGGTTTTCAAAACAGACACTTATCCCTCTCAACCATCTCATTAACCCTTCTAATTTTCCTTATAAGTCGGTCAACATGCAAATCCGAAGCAAATGAATGCACAAGTAGCAAGTAAGATGCATCATAATGGTCTTTACATTTCGGGTATACCTGTCCTAGACAGACCCAACCCCTGTGTTGAGTCTCCAAAGTCAAAACGCACATGATGCAAACAAACGTTCCTACTAGGGATCCGACATGAAGCTGAGTTATTCTAGGTTCATAACCTGGGTATATGTTCTAGACTGTGTGCCCGAGCGGACAACTCGAGCCGAGGAGGGGGCTACATACCGGGAACCAAAAGGCCATCCGGCTTAGTAACTTGTCCGGGCCTCTTTCTTATTTCAAGGTATGACACTAATAGAATAAGGAGTCTCGACCAGCGAGCACATCCCCGAAGATGAGAAGAGAAGGGTTTCGCAGCAGTTTATATACAGTTCAGATAATATCAGAGCGGTAAAAACAACATTTAGCACATTAGGCCCAAACATATAATAAAATCAGATAATAGATAAAACCAAATATAACAATTCATCTAAGCTCAAATTCTTGAACCCTGAACCAGAGATTCTGGGTTCGTTCCCCAGCAGAGTCGCCAGAGCTGTCACCCCTCTTTTTTTACATTACACCCCCGAGAAGGGGTATATAAGGGAGTTTTTTCCAACTTAAAGTGACAATCGAAATGAGATTATTTATTTAAAGATTCAGAGTCGCCACTTGAGATAATTTATGGTGTCCCAAGTCACCGGTTCAAATCCCGAATCGAGGAAAAGATTGACTCTATATTACAGTCCGCGAACCAGAAATCCGGGTAAGGAATTCTGTTAACCCGAGAGAAGGTGTTAGGCATTCCCGGATTCCGTGGTTCTAGCACGGTCGCTAAACTGTTATATTCGGCTTAATTATCTGATTTAAATAATTATGGACCTATGTGCAAATTTAACTTTTCAACCGCTTTTATTTAATTTTAAGGAAGATTGCAACGTCATTTAAAATATATCTTGAACCACTTCACATAAATGCACCCGTAGTCCGCAACATATTTTATATAACGATGTTGAGATTTGGATTTGGGTCACATAAATACGTACCCGAGTTTAGGAAGGTAAATTATTAAAATAATGCGCCTAAAGCAACTGCGCGCTTTCAAGTTTGCGAGGGCCATGGAAGTTCAACTAAATGGCACGCCTCGATTTCTAAAGATTTAAAATATTAATTAAGCGAGGGCCATGCATTTTAGGATTTTATTTGGCTTGGCGCGCCTCAAATTATTCCAAAGGGGCTTTACTCAACTAAAACAAACTACGGATGTTTATAAGTTATTTTCTTAAACTACCTCAAGATTTTTGAAATTGCAGGAATAACTAAGAAATAAATCGCTGTGAGGTCGTCACTAGGAAATGTAATGGCTTGTGGAAGGCTTCTCACGAGAGCCAAGATAAAAAGAGATGGATGATGAAATAGTGCCCAAATGCCTGAAAGAACGAGTCCAAAGCCAAAGTAGAGGGACCTCTTCCTTTGTTCCCTTTATTTATTTATGTCTAAAACATACACTTTTAGTAGCAAATGATATGGACAAAGGATAAAAGCAGAGATTCTGAAACTTGAAATAGGAAACAAACGTCTTCTGCCACTTAGCACATGCACAATAAATGGCAGATTCATTCATTTGACCAAATGAGAGAACATCGAGCAAATTAAAAATATAAGAAGTAGGTTACTGATTTTAGCTCAAATTATGCACATAGTTAATACTTTATTCCATGCGGCCTTTCTTTAAAGTTAGCAGCTTGAATTCACATTCATGATGCATTCATGTTTTTATCCTCAAAGAACGAGTATATCAGGAACAAACAAATCAATTCAAAACTCTTGTGAGTTCACAAAGTGCTCAACTAACAGTATAGAAGAAAGTGAAAGCACACTCTGTTGTTCCCCTACAACCATACTTCTAAGAAGGAAATTGAAAATGCTACAAAGGAAAGGGAATTCACAGGGACCTATCCATGGCTTGACAAAATAGAGCAACCTGCGTACATGGTCATACAGGAGAGATTTCAATTAAACCAAAATAGGTTCAATAACGAGGTCTAACAGTGCAGAATCTGTACTCAAAACTGCGCAGATCTGCTGCCTAAATAGTGCAGGACATGGCAGCTTTTCAGCAGGCTAACAATCCGAACAAATGTCCCCAAAATACTGCACGTATCAGCTCGATCTACTACTGAAATTGACTTCTTCAGCAGCTCGAAAAAGCAAAATTACTATGGCAGTAACAAGGCAGATGAAACTTTGACAGAAGAGGGAAAATAGAGCAAGTATGAGCATACACAATCAGCGAAACGATTTGGCTTTAACACCCCTTTAGACCAATGCAAAGCTAAATCAAACATGACAAGAATGAACCAAACTTCATCATGGAACCCAAGTTAAATCAGTGCATTACTTGACAAGTGAGATCTAAACTAGATGCCGCTTCAAAACAAACGTGAATCACTAAACTTCTGTCGTTCGTAACATGTTCTGATAGATGCAACTAGATGCAACTGATTGAGCAACAAAGCAGCAGTAAAAAAAAGAACTAATTGGGTGACAATTTCTTGAACTCGTATTGAATTAGAGATGTGCAAGAAATTCTGTAATCGTCACTGAATCGACAAACATATGCAACACCTCATCTAACAACCACAGACTCGATCAAGCCTCCATCATTTCTACCAAAGTCAAGCAATTCTGTCCTCCATCACTATGTTAGATGAAGACCAGAACAAGCGTATAACATCCGATCGATACATAGTTAAGAAAACAAAACTGAAAATGAAGAATATAGCTCATATTCTGAAATCAATCACGAGCTAATCATACCATGGCAAGAACAAGTTAAAACTAATTTTTATTGTCTTAAAAGTCTCATGAACTGATTCATCAACTTAAGCGACTAAGTGTAACAATAACCTCACTCTAAATGGCTTTTCAAGGTTTATATTCACCACAAACAACAAGTAAAATAGAAGAAAGGAAAGGATGAACCTGAAGAAACAAATCTGAATAACAAAAGATTTCAGCAATTGCACCAACAGAGAAACTAGAAACCACAGCTTCGATCAAAATGAACTTGACGACGAAACTCGAATTCGAGCAGCTCAGACAACTTCCATGATTTTAACTCCCAGAAATGAAATTAAAATGACGGGACCGATTTTTCTTTTTTGACTGTCACTTAAACCAACCTAAAATCTTACGTAGCAATTAATCAAAATGAAACAGAATCACTTTTCTTTTTTGCATTTTTCTGGACTGAAAAGAGAAGAACCTCAAAGAAGATTAGAAAAAAAACATAAATATTTATCAAACTTTCTCCAAAAATCCGGAAAAAAAATCCCCTTACACCAGGAAGAATCCTCACCTTATATCGACCCGCCTATGTTCTCGAATCTTCCACCTTTATCTCCAAGAAATCTCTCCCCAAAAACAAAAATTCTCTCCCCAAAACAGATTTTTACCCTGTTTCTGATGAAAGAGGGACAAATGGAAGGATTAGATTAACTCGAATCCAATCTAACGCCCCCTATTTTTCCATATATCATCCAAAAGGTGAAAATCCGAAACAAAATCGAAAAGAGCATGTGAGGGGAGGGAATCTGTCAGAAACGGTAAGAAATATGGTGATGATGAGAGAGGGGGAACGCGTGAGGTGAGATTGGAGCTCACTCGCCCGAATTTTGGCAATTTTGGGATTGGATTCAGGTGTTCTTTGGAGAAGAAGAACAGTACGCGTATCTCATGGGTTTGGGACTTATGGCTCGTCCGTTCGTTTTTTGTGTTTAATTGGGAATGGGTCGGGTTTAGGCATGGAATTGGGCGGGTTTGAGGGGGGCTTGGGTACTTAACAATTGGGCCTGCGGTTCTTAATTGGATTTGGCCCAACAGATTTTTAAGAACAAATTCCCTTTCCCTTTTCTTTTGTTCTACTATTCCTCTTTTTTCTTTTCTATAATTAATTGAAATCCCAAATTTAAATTGATCTAATCTTTAAAATTAGGCTAATCATCTACTATGATATTTACAAAAAATTAATTACTCCTAAATTAAAAGAGGAAATTACTAATTTAAAGCTAAAAGGCTAAAAATGCAAAAGTAAGCCAATTTTTGTAAATTTTTTCCATTTTTATAAAACAACTAATTTGCTAGTTAATCCTAAAATGTAGAATTAAATCCTAAATGCAAATGCCACGTATTTTTGTATTTTTCATTAGTTAAACAAAATTAACATGCACAGACAAATGCAAACAATTAACGAAAATGCCACAAAAATCTACAAAATTGCAAACAACGGAAAAAATTATTTTGTTTTGAATTTGTGGGAGTAATTCATATAGGGCAAAAACTACGTGCTCACAATTTTTAATAGAGATTTCTTATAAAAATGATTTATGTCTGGCAAATGGGAGGGATGATACTTTACTTCAAGAGGGAGAAACCCCTACGCGATATATGGGCATCATCTGGTGGCTCCTCCATCCAGCCAAAAGCCACTTACCGGAAACGAGAAAAAATTGTTTGAGGAAAAATCTGTAAGTTGGAAGAGCATTTGGATTTTTGCAAATAAAAAAGAAAAGAGAAGTATTTGATCGATGGTTTAATACCGAATCAATATTTGTCAATATTTGAGGGACTAAAATTATGAATTTCTCTTTAACTTATTCTCTCAAAAGGAGTAAACGAGAACACTTGCTCATAGTAAAAGTGGGTGCAGTAATTGCGTTTGAAAGTAGAGCACTATTTCACGAGAATATAGAAGTGCAGATTACAATACTTAGGTGCCACTAAAACTGCACTTTTACGTGTCACGCCATTAATTGGCAATTTAATCTTCGCCTTCAGATCTGTTAGACTTAGGATGATAGTTTTTCTTGGATACCCTAAGCTTCAAGGGTAAATTTAATATTGTGGTCTATATAGAAGAAATGAACTGCAATATTAAAAAATCAAATTAGAAACTCAGTCAAATTTTCAGGTGGATTAATATCTTTCCACAGATAAAAGAAAAAAAGACAATTCGATTGAATATTTATTTTTATATTCTTTGCTGTTTGAAAACGAAGAACGGTCACAATGGGGATGGAATTAGACTGTGTTTATGGATTGAATGAGTTTCAAGCTATGTTGCATCTCGTCACGCCCTGATCCAACAAGCAATGAAAGTCCAAGGATTTTAAGAATGCATTTGCATAAAAAAATTTAGCGGGAAGGAAAACTAATAATAGCACACATTCTACCTCCAACGGCTCAAAATTCCATCAGAATATCATCCATCATTCATTAACAGAAGGTGAAACAATTGGCAGCAATTGGCAGCAATTGGCAGGTATTGGCAGAACCACATGACAAACTATACTAGTAAAAGGTTGGGGAAAATGAAAATAAAAAATAAAAGAGCTGATCCTTACAAAAATTCATTCAGAAGATACTTGCACTTGACCTGGAAGTATTTAAGATCTTGGCTTCTCCTTCTTCTCTTTGAAGAGAGCCAAAAGTGAGACACCAGACACCTTCACAACCTTGAACCTAACACCAGGAATATCTCCCACAGCATGTCCCTTACGACCAAATCCAGCAATCAACACCTCGTCCTACAAACAATAAGATGAGATTTATTCAACATTAGAGAAAAACATAAGACAAAAAGGAAAAAGGACAAATTGCAACGATGGACACATAATGATATGATCGAAACACGTACATTCTCTTCAATGTAGTTCAAACAACCATCGTTGGGTACAAAAGCAGCTATTTTCTTCCCATTCTTAATCAGCTGAACTCGAGCACACTTTCTAATGGCAGAGTTGGGCTGCTTAGCTTCAATACCGCTGCAATTCGTTCAGTGAAAGTTAGGTCTGTCAAAACAAGTGCACAAATTTTTGTCTAAATGAATAATAAATGGCTAGCAAATTTGGCCATACATTTTCTCCAGGACAATCCCCTTTGCATGAGATGACCCTGCAAATGGCTTCTTCCATTCATTGCCAAGATGAGATTTCTTATAAGATTTATCAGCCCACCGCTGCCTCCTACGGTGGGACTTCAGCTTACGACCAGCTCCCATTCCACGTGTCTTCCTGTATTAGAATGATTACAACACAAGCTTCTAAATTACCAAAAAAGGAAATTTCCCAATATTTGGCCAATCAATGGAGAGAAAGCACATGTATATACAGAGAGCAAAATAGAGAAGTTGACCAGCAGATCACAAGGGATTAAATAGTTAAACTACTCAGCAAACAGCATTTGAACTCAAAACCAGAGAAAATGGTGTGCAAATCATATACTCTAAAACCAGTAATATACATGAGAAATTTTGCAAACTACTTACACGACACTTATTACCACTTAGAAAACAAAATCAACAATACATGTAACCCAAAATAACTTCGGAAACAGTGAAGGAGATCAATTACAACAGGACATTTGAAAAGATATTTCAAAATGGGGAGCCATGTGCAAAGACGGAACTAATGCATGGGGTGAAAAGGATTTTACTAGACAATTTCACCTCAAAAACTAAAATGGCTTTGCAAACCCAACTCCGTTCATGCTAGAAATGCAAGCATCATCTGAAAACATTACTAATGTTTCTACTAATCCCAGCTTCAGCTCAGCCATTACAAAGATTCCATAGTAGATCAATACTGATTCTGTTAAAACTATAAGGGATACTACTTAGTAGCTTATTTATCTCTTTCACCTTCCTCAAAATGGTGTCTAGAAAGTGAAAAGTAATAGGATAGATGTTTCATCTCCACTGATATGCAACTCCATGGAGCTACAAGAGCCCAGAACAGTTTAGAGAGACAGTTGTTGTATGTCCATTAGCATTCAAAGCAATTCACTGCCCTGTAAAGGGCTCAACTGCTTTGCCAAGATGGACCAAAGAAACACTCATATATATCCTTAAAATAGAAACTCCATCAATCAACATACCAAAAGAAACATTGTGATAGTATTGAATCCACTAGTCTTTCCAGCACAATAGAAATACTGTTTCACAAGCATCACCTTAAACAAAAAGAAAGTTTCTTAAATGAGGCTTTCCAAAAACAGCATTGAGTCAGAAAACATATGTAGACAGCTGCTCTAGATCCTAACTACTGATTCCAAACACCTCCTGCGTCCTACCTTTACTCTTTTTGGTTTAGGTAGATGTTTCATCTCTACTGATCTATAACCCCATGAAAATTGAGGAGCCAAGAACAGTTTAGAGTGACATTTTGTCTAAGTCCATTAGCATTCAAAGCAATTCATTGCCCTCGAGAGGGCTAAACTACTTTGCCAAGATGGACTGCAAAACTAAGCGTTCATATAGAACCGTCAAGTAACAAGTTTTAAAATATTCCCCGTTGATTTAACTTTGCACAATGACCCAGAAAAACTAGCTAGAAACAGAGTTATCACAATGTGCATTCCATTCAACACTATAATAAGTACACAAATTGTTATATTTCTTTCTTTTTCCTGCAGAAAGGGGTGGGGGGTGTTCATTAGCAAGATGTTTCATCTCTACTGATCTATAACCCCATGAAGATGGAGGAGCCAAGAACAGTTTAGAGTGACATTTGATATAAGTCCATTAGCATTCAAAACAATCCATTGCCTTCAATAGGGCTCAACTGCTTTGCCAAGATGGACTGCAGAATTATGCATCCCCACAAAACCGCCAGCTAAACAAGCTCATAATTTGTTGTCCCCATAAATCTAACTTTCTCAACAAAGCAGAACCAGCTAATATTAAAAAGTTACATTACCAAACTAGTCATTTTTCCACGTGCTTGTTTCTATTATTTTCAGTGAAGTTCCTTAATACCAATATAGCCATAAATGATCTCATTATGTTTTGTTTCAATACCCATAACTTTTCAAATGCATTTCTATAGACTGATATGGATTCTATTAGCATCTCCAATACATTAAAAGCATTATAACATACCTAGATGAATGGTTTACAAATAAAGTGAAGAAACAAGCAAAGAGACACGATGAATAAGAGAAGAGGAATAGATTACCCCATGATGATAGAGCGAAATTGCCTTTGCTGCTGCAACTGGGAGGATTGAGGGTGGGGCTGAGGAGCTGCGAAGCTGAGACTACTGAAGCGAGCGAAACCCTAAATCTCTAACGAGTTTTAAAGGCCGCTTTCGGGTTTTATCTGCTATTTTTCTGGGCCCACTACGGGAAATTTCTTGTAAAAATAGCACGGTATAGCCAGTTTTCGGACTGGTCATTCAAAAATAGCCAGTATTTACGAAGTCAATGAAAAATAGCCACTATTTTGCTGTAACAGAGACAGGTCCAGCATAATATATTGGACTTCGGTGCACCTGTGTATGAACTCCAGCATATTATGCTGGACCGGTATTTGCTGACTCTAGTATAATATACTGGAGACTGGAGCACCGATGCTCCAAACTCCAGTATATTATACTGGACAATTATACTTGCTGGAATTCCAGTATATTATGTTGGAGTTCTAGTGTACTTATGCTGGAACTCCATCATATTATGCTGGAGTTCCAACATACTTATCCTGGAACTCCAGTATAATATGCTGGAGTTCAAGCATACTTATGCTGGAACTCCAGTATAATATACTGGCGTATTTTTCGGGTTTTGAACAGTGTTTTCGCTCAGATTTATCTTTACATGAAAAATGGCTAAATTTCGATTACTTTTGAAACTGGACTATTTTTGAACGACCAGTTGTATTTTCCGTCAATCACCCTAATGAGTTTGGGCTAAAGCCCATCATCAACACGATCCAAATAAAAGAAATTTGGGAGAAATTCAAAAATAGTCAGATTTACAAGTGAGCATTCAAAAATAGTCACGCTTTCAAGAGTAATTGAAATTTAGTCATTTTTCATGTAAAGATAAATCTGAGCAAAAACACTGTTCAAACTCCAGAAAATAAGCCAGTATATTATGCTGGAGTTCCAGCATAAGTATACTTGAACTCCAACATATTATACTGGAGTTCCAGGATAAGTATACTGGAACTCCAGCGTAAGTACACTAGAACTCCAGCATAATATATTGGAGTTCCAGCAAAGTTTATCGGCCCAGTATAATATGCTGGAAGTTCATACACAAGTGCTTGAATCTCCAGTATATTATGCTGGAACTTTCCGTGTGTTGGAGTTCCAGCATAATATGCTGGAAGTTCATACACAGGTGCACCGAACTCCAGTATATTATGCTGGACCGTTCTCCGTTGCTACAAAATAGTGGTTATTTTTCAATGACTTGACAAACGCTGACTATTTTTGAATGACTAGTCCGAAAACTGGTCAGCCCGTGCTATTTTTAATATAATTATAGGTTAGATAGATAGAGTATGAGCAAATGCCAGTGACTTACTTTATAAAATTTAAACCTATTTTAATTATATTTCTTTAACAGTTTTGGAAATGTCTCCTTCTATAAAAGTTTCTTTCAAAAATTGAAATTGTTGATTCTTTTTTCAAACTGGTCTTGCGAACGTTTCGTTTAGTTTTGGTTTCCACCAAAGCTTTTCTTCAGTTAATAATTTGTTTTTGTTTAAAATTATTTTATCAATCAAATAGATTATTACTTTTTTAAAATCTTTTTTTAATGTATAATAAATCTGAGTCAAACACCACCCGACTTTTGTTGGATAACGATAAGAATAAAAGTAAAGAAATTTAAAGATGCGGACGAATTATCAGCCAACATTCACAAATTTAAAGATTCAACCTTTCAATTGTCAGTAACTATCTTTTGGCTATGTTAAAGAGCCAAATCTAATCTATAAAATATGATTAAAAGAGACAAAATTACTTGTACAAAGATTCGCATAAAGATATTTTATGTTGCAATGTCATAAATATAATGAAACTATTTATACAGAGGCAACATATGTGTTTCATACGTGTGATTGTGATGGGTTTTGAATATGAGATTCTACTATCGTTCTGTGTAATTTTTCAGGTAGAATTAGTATATAATCATAACGGTAAAAACTTACTCGCATTGGGCGTTTACACCAAACCAATAGATACATGACATGTGTCTTGCATATGGACTTCAATCATTTAACCATGGTAAATTATATACATTCTCATCTAATTAAATTAATTAACCATAGTAAGTAAATATAGTTTGGTGTAAACACCCGGTGTGGTTAAGTATTTACCGTATTAGAACATTACATTCGATTATTTAAAAGAATTCTATTATTAGTTAGTATCGGATTACTAAATATTAGGCACATTATTATTAAATTACTATTTTATCTCTTTTTAACAAAATATTTAAGGGTATAAAAGTCTATTATTTTAAAGATATTTTAGTCGTTCAACATTTAGCGTGAAATATTCGTGCTTTTATAATATATAGATTAGTCTTAGGGTACGCGCTTTGCGCGTGAATTCATATCAACAAATAAATTATTTTAAATAATAGTATAAATATTAGTATTAAGTAATGTGTTTGAGTTATAAAATAAAAATTATTAGAAAAAGTATAAGTTATGAGAACTTCTTGCAAGAATATCGTACAAAAAATTATTGTTATTTCTATAACCTAATACTAAACCCAAACAAATAACACGAAAATACTTTTATCGTGATTCTTTAAAGATTTGTCAAAGAAGATAAATGAAGTTCTTTTTGTGGTCTTTTAGAGATTTTATTTTTTATTTTTTGATAAAAGTCTTTTAGAGATTTGAGAATGAAGTGGTTGATCCTATATAGCTCATAGAAAAAAAATTGATTAGTATGACGTAAACTCGAAAAATAACTAATGTTAAGTTAATATTTTATAATAGTAACTTAATATATAAAAAATATAAGAAGATGTAATTTGTTGGGGAAAAAAGTTTAATTAATGACAACACATTTAATTTAGAATGTATTTTATTTTTGTTATTTCATCCTTATTACTTCAAGTTTTAATTTTAATAATTTGACTCTTAATAGTATACTATAGGCAATTTCTTTCACTGTAGTGGTCTCCTTATGAAAATAAATTTAAATAATAATTGTCAACTTGAAAAATAATTTTACTTGTATGGTAAATTTTATTAATTAATTAATTAATTTTTCAATAATTAGTTAATTCAAAGAGTAATATTTTCTCTCAATTTTCATAAAACAGCTAATAATTTTTTAATGCAATTTTTTAATATTAGCTCATTCTTAGTTTTAAATATCTAACCGCTATTATAATTTTATCAAAAAATAATTCTACTTTCAAAAGGTAAAAAAGTTAGTCTTACATTTCATTTTTAAATTTTTGTATTTAAAGAATCAATAGTGATGTTGACTTCTGTCAACTACCCCTCTCTCTCTATCTCTCTTTTCTTATATTTTTTTTTTAGTTATTTATTTTAATTATTGAAGGTAGTTTTCAGTTATTTTGCAAAAGATAATAATTATATTTAATAGTAGTACTTATTAGAATGTAATTTTTTTTAATACAAAAATATTTTAGCAATAATGTTTGATTGAAGAATAATTTGATCGTTCAAATTTTCATGGACATTCAGATTTATCAACTGATTATTTAAATTTTCTCACTTTTATAATAGTATAATAAATAATGGATAAATTTCTTATTTTATCTCTTTAAATAGTTTTTTCCACCATCTTCTCGAAATAGATTGATTAGAATTCCTCTCATTATTCTCTCCTATGTGACAACGCCTTCAATTATTTATGCTGATGAATTAGTGCTTTTTCTGTTTATGAGAAGATAGAATTCGTGTTGGTGGCTAGATTCAATTGGTCAAATGGAAATTGTTCATAAAATTGATTGTTAACAAATTTATCAAATATAAAATTATTTATTTAATGAAATATTTTAGTTATTAAGGATATAAAAAGAAAAGAAAAAAGGAGAGCATGCTTAGGGACAACTAACATATTGTCGAACATGTTAAGGAGAACAAATGTTGGGAAACTTTAGTTAAATTTAATGTTAAGATTTTCTACACAGTTCAATAAGGAAAGATTTAATAATTAAAGTTTAACTAATTTCAAACTCTTAAATATTAGGAAAATAATTTAAATGACAATTTGTCTAGTGTAAAATCTATTTTTAAGGGGTTAAAAAGACTAACGACATTTCACTGAGGGCCTTCGTGCTTTTAATATATTATAGATTTTTTATATAAAAAAAAACTTTGGTCTCACACACTTATTGCTTGTTAGGGATTTCTCTATTGGATTGGTAGATTTATACTATATTTACTCTACTGATATTATTAATTGTTCACAAACTCTACTTGGTTTGCATGATTTTATGATTGTTGACCACCAAACTCTACCATATTGGCTTAACTTTGTATTATATGCATTTAAACCAATTATTAGATTCTTCATCAACCAGTTGGCATGACTTTGTGTTTGTTTAATTATTTACTAAACTATACCAAATTGGCATGACTTTGTGTTATATGCAATTGATTTATTTGTTATATTGTTTAATTAAGTTTAGGGATCTGTACACAAATAGCCGTCCATATTTATTACTTTTTCTAGCCATATATATAGTTTATATATTGATTATGCATAATTATACACATATTTGGGTTAATTCTGATTGACATAATTTTGTTGTATATTTCAACAATGTATCCTTCGAAATTGCAATTCCAATTCGTCAAAATCACATCAAATCTGCTTCAAATGATCTCAACTTTGAAACAAAACTTTCAAATATTACAATTGATCCTCGATCGCCAATTTTGTCAATAACACCAAATAAAAAAATCACTTTGCTTTTTCAACACTTTCTAAGGACAACAATAAAATTTAATTTTTAAAGTAAATCACTAAATCATTGTTTGAACTACGAGTTTAAGCATAATTTTCCAGCATTCAAATGATTATTAACAGTAATCAATCATTAATTTCCAATTTTCACCCTCAAACAAAAATTTCAAGCTTTCAATATTGAGTAACTATATTGTTCTTCGTGAAGGAAAAGTCTATTTTATAATAAAGTAAAATATGGGGACAATATTTAAGGAAAAATTACGTCCGTTGTCACTTGACCCAACAGCCTAACTGAAAATGGCTTAGGTTTGAAGCCCTTATCCTGTTTGGCCTAGGTTGTATATAACCTAAAAGAATTTTTTCATCATTTAAACCAACATTAAAGACTCAGTTCCTCTATAGTCCATAGCCCACATAAACTTCTTGATATCTCTCTTTTATGCATATTCTGTCTTATCATATAAGCACACTTCAACTCCAAGTGCGAAGCTGGATCTTTGAACAAGATTTGAAGTTGCACAGTTACAAATTTACCTCATCCTTGCTACTAGGTTTAGTATTCTCTTCCTTTCAGCGTATATAATCATAAAACCTCCATTATTGGAGCTCAAGTTTCTCAAATCTAAATTTTGATTGATTAAAAAAAAACTCCATTGAAGGTTAAGGCTTTAAGTTTGAATCATATATGAAATTTTGAGTTTGAAAGCAAATTCAGATCTAAGATTTGAGATTAATTTGAAATGGGTGTTATTGGGTTTGCTTGAAAACATCATTGGTTGTTGTTCCAATCGATTGAAATATCAAGAGGAGTTCAAAACTTAAATTTGAAGTGATTTGAAGCAGATTTGAGCTATATTTAAGTTAAATTTTAGAAGAGACTCAAGAAAGAAGAAGAAGAAGAAGATGAACTTGTGAAGCTCCATTTATAGGATTCATTGGTATGGCAATGCATAATATTATATAATAGTGTATATGGGTATATAAACATCTCTTATACACTATTATACCAAGGTGATACATTATTTACAGGTATTCGGTGGATTACTAACTTCTTCTTCTTCTTCTTCTTCTTCTTCTTCTTCTTCTTCTTCTTCTTCTTCTTCTTCTTCTTCTTCTTCTTCTTCTTCTTCTTCTTCTTCTTCTTCTTCTTCTTCTTCTTCTTCTTCATGATTTTAGTGTTAAAATTGAGGTGTAATGGTATCTAAAAGGTATTTTGTTTGTAAACGTATATAATTATTGTTTTTACACAATTATACAACATAAGTATATTGTTTAGACATTATAAACACAAGTGTATATATATTGTATAAATATGTATAAGTGTATATAATTTGTATATACTAGTATATAAGAATGTACAACAGCGAAATTAAATTTTTGTGTGTTTTCTTACCTTTTCTCAAGTTGGACAACCTCCTTTAATTGTTTTTAACTTATTCTCTATTTTGGGTTAAACTCTATTAATGACATCATTGAAGAAAAAAATAAAGAACTAAAATCTAGCAATAATGTATGTATAAGAAGGAATTACCACCATTGACAAAGCAAAAAAGCAGCGAAATTTATTTTTATTTGTTTGTTTATAAATGAATGTATATTTTACTAATTGTTTAATCGATTTCTTCTACTTTTATATTCATATATTATATATTTAGTAACTATTTAATTGAAATCCAGCAAATTCTCTGCAACTGACAAAGGGAAAAAATGCTACCAGTTCTTCTATTCTTCTTTCTCTTTTTATATTTAAATATATTTTTATTAATTGTCTCATAAAGTTAACTTTGGTAGGAGATGAGTACATAATCTCTCCTCAACAATAGAAATGTTGAATAGCATTGACCATAAGAAATGCTGACTGTGTGAAAAAATGTCGGGTTTTTAGATTTGGGCCTATTGTCTTTGGGCTATAGATTTGCAAAGTTATAACTGGGCTACTCAGTTGCAATGTGTGTGTATGAATTATACTTGTACGTAATTCTCCCAATATTTAAAGATCAACCCGTTAGGGGAACCACCGATACGATTGTGAACTCATTAGTCATTATGAACTCCAAGATCAAATGTCTTTGGTTTGGCATTTGGATTTGTTTTTCTAATTTATTTTTTACATTTAAAAATTTTGTTTTAAGGGGGAAGGGGGAAGGAGTAAGGAGTAAGGAGGTAGGGGTGAGCCATAAATCGTGCATAATATAGTTATAATCCTTACGCTACAACTTTAATACGAATTAGGATTTGATTTTGGCTCTTTTCAATATCAATTTTGGAGTAATTTTTGGATGATATTTTTGGAGAAACCGAAGCAACAATAAAGAAGAAGAGTTGTACTACCCTTGTATAAAATGTGCATTATACTTACTTCCATGAAAATTCAGTATTTGCTGACCAACATATATTCACGTTGTTTAATCTTGTGATGTCCCTCTTTTATTTATTTTGCATATACATACTCCCAAAGAAAGCAAGTATACTATTTTTATTGTTTTATTTGTTTGATTCTTCTGTCCCTCTTTCATTTATTTTGATGCAGTTATTTTTTTTTATTTATTTTTTTAATCGAAAGAAAGTAAGTAGAGTCTTTTTTTATCATTCTCGTTATTTGATCCTACTCCTTTGCGCTATATGCAAGTCAACCAAACTTCAATTTTTGTTGCTAATAATTCAATAAAGAGGTTCGAATTTGGCTTAGGAGCCATGCTCCAACCTAGTCTTGCTCTACTGTGACACACGAACGTTTATTAACAAAGGATAAAATGAATTTGACTTAGGGCTCATGCTCCAACCAATATAAGCTAATACCTATAACGAAACATGAAATAAATGCAATAGGCTTAAAATTGACAAAAAATTGAAAGATTTTATGAAGACACCGGGACGAATTTATGTAGGAGGGGTGGGTTCACGTGAACCCATGCTCCCTTCCCTAAATTATATATCGCATTTGTATTTTTCTGATTTTTGTAAATAAGCACGTCTAAACCCATGTTGAAGTGTGAACTTTGGCTTAGTGGTCAATTAAAGCATTTGTAAACAACGTATGATATTTAAAACGGTAAGTAATAATTTTATTATTGATAGTTTACAAAGTATAAAAACTCGTCGAAGAAAAATAATGCTAATAATTTCTTACGTTATTATAAAAACATGCTTCTTTTTCTTTATAGTTTCCCTTTCTTTCTTTGTTCGGCCTAAAGTTATTCTTTTAAATTAAGCTTTCACTAATAACGCAAAATCACGTATACATAAAAAGATTCACATAATAGGATGGATGAAGAATTTTTTAAATAATTTTTAACATGCTATATACAACGTAAGATATTTAAAACGGTAAGTAGTGATTTTATTATTGATAGTTTTCAAAGTATAAAAACTCATCGAAGAAAAATAATGCTAATAATATTAATTAGAGTTTACTCGTCAACTTGGATAATCGTGAAAAAACAAAAATTATATTGTTAAATCATATAGTTATAAAGATATTAGTACACCCATGTTCTAAACATCCCTGATATGCCTCTTAGAATATCACATTAGCTTTCCACTACATCAATGCAGTCTCAGTTTACCAAAAGTGAAAAGGATTAAAAATTAATGTGATTCTTGGAAAATGGCATAAAATTTTGGACTTAAAACCTAGGTTCAATTCCTACTTGTTCCTTTATAAGTTTTTAATTACACATGCTTCTTTTTCTTTATAGTTTCCCTTTCTTTCTTTGTTCGGCCTAAAGTTATTCTTTTAAATTAAGCTTTCACTAATAACGCAAAATCACGTATACATAAAAAGATTTACATAATAGGATGGATGAAGAATTTTTTAAATAATTTTTAACTTGCTATATACAACGTATGATATTTAAAACGGTAAGTAATAATTTTATTATTGATAGTTTACAAAGTATAAAAACTCGTCGAAGAAAAATAATGCTAATAATTTCTTACGTTATTATAAAAACATGCTTCTTTTTCTTTATAGTTTCCCTTTCTTTCTTTGTTCGGCCTAAAGTTATTCTTTTAAATTAAGCTTTCACTAATAACGCAAAATCACGTATACATAAAAAGATTTACATAATAGGATGGATGAAGAATTTTTTAAATAATTTTTAACTTGCTATATACAACGTAAGATATTTAAAACAGTAAGTAGTGATTTTATTATTGATAGTTTTCAAAGTATAAAAACTCGTCGAAGAAAAATAATGCTAATAATATTAATTAGAGTTTACTCGTCAACTTGGGTAATCGTGAAAAAACAAAAATTATATTGTCAAGTCATATAGTTATAAAGATATTAGTGCACCCAAAAATTATATTGTCAAGTCATATTGTTATAAAGATATTAGTGCACCCATGTTCTAAACATCCCTGATATGCCTCTTAGAATATCGCATTAGCTTTCCACTACATCAATGCAGTCTCAGTTTACCAAAAGTGAAAAGGATTAAAAATGAATGTGATTCTTGGAAAATGGCATAAAATTTTGGACTTAAAACCAAATGATTTCTGGAGAGAAATGAACACTATACATAATGGAAAGATCCTATAAATTTCTGGACTTAAAATAAGAAATATATGGTATGAAAACCATAAAGAAAACAAAGATCCCTTTACCTTTAGAGCCATATAGAACTAAAAAACGAAGCATGTAAAGCATTGCAAATGACTCAAAGAAATGTTCACCAAAATTCAATTAATTCTTTTGAACTCTATAATATACATTTTACAGTTTTAAGATCAAGAAGCTAAACTGTATTCATTAAAATGTCTCCGGTTCAACATGCCTAAATTTAGCATATGTCCCTGCCTTACCAAGTAGTCGCGGACAGCAGACCTATCAGTCACCAGAAACTACATTGTAAAGCCTAAGGGACGCCAATGATATTTTTATCCACAACACATAACATGGATATGAAATATAAAAACAAAACCAATAGCAGCTGTGAATTGCACAATCATGCAACAGACTTTTCGCCTTCAAGTGGAGACTCCTCTTGTATCATCCAACTCCTCTCAGCCAAACAAGGCCGGCCAAGTTTCTGCCAATAAAATGTTATCAGTCATAACATCAATCTGAATGCAACACATACATATGAAATTTATGTTTAACTTGAAAAGTGCAGGTTTTCTAATCAATACAACAAAACTCGTAATTGACAACCAGGTCCTACTGAGGTGTTATAGAAAGAAAATTCCAAGTCATTGTGCAAGAACCAATCTTACATTTCTCTTTCACCAAAAGCTTTAAAAATCAATGTGTTAATTTAGATACTTTTTTGATTTATTATTTTGCTTAAATAAGTTAAGCTCTGCATGCTAAACTGTTCTACCGAGCTGCTTCTTTGAAGGAAGTGAACCTTCAAGGTTTCAGCTAGAATATTTTGTCTGCTATCTCTCGTCTTTTTGGGCAAAATATGAACTTTTAAATACACATATCAGGTAGTAAATATTCTCCACTCTTCGAGAGAGCTTTAGACTTTTTGAGCATAGCTTATATGACATTGCACCTCCTTGGTGCTTCAGTTAGTTTCATTTTATATGGCAGTGTTGATTGAGCAAAGGAGTTATAAGCATGAAAATAAAACTTCCTCGCTATCTTTCTCAGTTCCTTTCCTCATCCAATCCTATCTCATTTGTCACGATCTCACAACTTCAACGATTATTATACTTTCCCCACTACTTTGATGTTCTTGGGAAGAGATGATCTTAAAACGAGTATTTTAAGATTATACTGAAGGCCAAGCAGGACTACCCCATCACCCCCCCCCCACCCACCCACAACAAAAATAAAAGGAAATGTGAAGCACGAACCCAAATAAACATTAAATAACGGTTTAACCCGCACCCATTTTTTGAACCAAACTTGGCATCAAATAAAATGAAAGGAATATCATCCCCGCACTCATTGGATATAATGATACTATAATATAAAAGAAAACTAGTTACTCTAACCTAAATAGAAGGCTGCTGATGGGATTTACCATGTCATTGTTGTAAACTAAAGGGAAAAGGATATTAAAACAAATTGAAAACGTGGAATAGAAATTACGCAAAGAAATAACGATCCTGCGGCAGCTTGAGGAAGCAGCAGATAAGAGAGCATACAAAAAGATATATCCAAAGAAGTCAAGAAACTTAAGCATTGCAGAGATCCAAATTATTTATCAAGTCACAAAATAAGTTTGGAAGTGAGGTGATCATATAAGCCCAAAAAAAGAGAGAATATGTATCGAACTGCTTTACCATATTCAACGAATAATCACTTTGTTTCTCTAACTCGCGCAACACCTCCACTTTCAACTCAAACCATTCGTCAATCCAGGCAAAGCAATTACGATGACTTTCCAGGAAGAGAGCCCTTTCACCCTAAGAATAAAGATGCCAAGGGAAAATCAGAAAGAGGAAAAAGAGCAATATCATATTTAATTCCCAGTGAGTTCATGGTGATATAGATTATAAGCACTGGAGCTTGAACATAATCTTTAAAAGTTTTGGAAAAAAACCAGTTATTTACATAACAGATTCACTAGAACAATCAATTGTTCTCTGCACTTGTTCAATTGAGTGATCATTTACACAAGAGCTGGGCCAACAACTTGAGTATTCTTCACTAAACAACCATCAAATGCACCACAAATAATTAGAGTTTGGAAACTAAGCACACTGCTCCTAGATGTCAACACATTCTTTTACCTCCCTCAATCTACCTCAGCGATACAAAACTCAGTACTTAGAAATCAATTACATCAGTTTTGTAGAGGAAACAAGCTTTGGCAATGTCACTAGATAAACCACTTGCTATTGCAGTCAGGTGTTTCAGAGAACATAGGTATCCTCCTTTAACTGATACTAGTATTAATACCCGTGCGATGCACGGATAAACTCTTAAATATATTACTCATCAAACTTGTGAAATATCTTATTAAGGTACATTAGACATTTTTCTTAAATTTCAATTGTCAACGCAATGAACCTAATAACAACCTTTCTAATAAAAGGAAAAAAATCATTTAGTCACAAAATAACTTGTTTGTAATCTTCTCTTTTCTCCGGAGCTTCACGAATATTGCCATTTGCCATTTGCCCCCTTCTTCAATTGACATTTGGATATGAGCTATACTTCGCTTATTTTTCTTTATTATATTTTTTTTATCAAAGTTGATGCAGTGTTCTATGAACTAATTGTTCTCCTTTTTCATAATTGTCAAACTTGATACAAATTTTCTCTTCAATCTCGAAACCCTCTTGGCAAGCTAATTGACAACTCATATGTTCTTCATTTAATAAGTCACTCGCTCAAACTTATAAGAAAATAATATTTTATCCATTCTTATATTTGTCCAAACGGGTGGAAAAGGCCAGTATGGATTAACTAAAGTCTAGGAAAATGAATCATATTCTAATGTGATTTCTATGAATTATTTTTTCATAAGAACAAATAAAAGAGATAAATTTGGATTTTGTGAAGAAAAGAGATAAAATTTATTACCTCACAGCAAAGGGGCAATATTCCTGAAGGCATTGATCGAATTTTTTTTATCATGATTCTTATTTAAATATAATTTGATAACCACCTTCACTGTCCAAATTGAAGAAAATATTAATAATGCCGGAAATAACATATGTTTTTCTCTCTTTCTCTGACGTTGTTCCATAAATCAACTACTTTCTACTCCAAGTTCCTATAAGATTTGCAATATGGCAAACTAATTGGCGTTCATCTGTATCCCTATACTAATTTAGTGTTACAAAGGTACTAAACTAAGCAAGAAAAACATTGATGAGAAGGCAAGGGAAAAAAAGCATCAATACTGCATTTTTTTCTCTCGAAACACTCTTATACGATTGTTTAATTATATTTGTTGAAAATGGGGATTCTAACTCACCATGCCATAGTGATCTTTTTCTTTTACTTATTATTATTGGACTTTTGGTCCAAAACACGTTCGGAACGGATTTTCCCCTTCCATTTTTACCACAATGTCAATAAAATATTTCATACCTTTTCTCTTACCTATATTAACTCAAAGCATTAACTTAAAAATTTGGAACATCTGTCTAAAAGGAAAAGGTATTTGCATAGATTGTACTTAAAACAATAATAAAGAAGATAGATTATTTTAATATAATACAAATCTATATTATATTAGGTTTAATACTATTTGCTTATGTTCTTTTTTTTTTTAAATTAATGCTTGCTTTATTTTCTCACTTTGAAGGAAACATGAATATTCATTTCCTTATATTCTTTTCGCTAATTAATGGTTAATTTATTTATTTACTTTAAAGGAAATCGTGAATATTATTTGTCATATAATATTACTCTAAATATAGTCACGGACAACTCTAATATGCAATTCCTAAGGAAATATTTTCTTTTCAATTATTAATTAAATGCAAAAGAATATCAATTAGTAATTTTTTAATATTATACAAATAGAATCCAACAAATAGATTCTTTAAAAATGCCCAAATGTTTACGCCATTTGGCAGAACCATATGCTTCATTACCGACCTTTTAATATAATATAGATATAAATTTTTATTATTTTTTATTTTTCATAAATAAAACTTCAATTTCGTGATATTATCCATAATTTGAGCATTCTCATCATAGTTTTAAGAACTTTCTAATCTCAAACTCAAATAATCTTTCCCTTTCATTTCTAATAGTAAATTTTTAATAATTTAACATAATTTTGCTATTTTTTTAAATCTAATATACAGTCTTATTGCATTTTGTGTGACTTTTCATTACTTGTAACTTTATTTAATATCATTATCAACTACTATTCTTTAATATAATATATAATTTTTCAATCATAAAATAAATATTTATTTGAAAAATATTGCTTGAAAATTTTAAATTATTTTAATTTTAATAATATTTAAGTATTGTATATTTACTTTATTTTATTTTCTAAATGTATGATTTATAATATCCTCATATTATCTCTAATTTATTTTATTATTCAATATTTTTAGTTTTTACTTTTATTTATTAGACTTGAGTTACGTGAACTTATCCATATTATGCCTTTTCTTATCACAATATAAAAAAAACTTTCATCTCAAATTTAAATTAGTGTTACCTTTTTTCTCTATGATAAAAAATCTGAATTTTTATTTTTTCTCTATTTATTTTTTATTTTTGATATTATATTATTCAATTCCTAATATTATTACACTGTCATGTGGATCTTTATTAGCTTGTTTGAATTTAATACTTATTTCTACCACACTCATTCTATATAATATATATAAAAATTGAATAACTTTCTCATCTCAAATTCAAGTAATTTTTATTATTCTATTTTTTCTAAATTGGATCGTACTTTCAAAAATTTATGTCCTGCTTTCAAACTTAAACTAACTGCACTCAATTCAAATATTAATCATACAAAAAAAATCTTAATTGCTTGAACAAATTATATCTTGATGTTGTCATAATATTTACGTATAAAATATTTGTTTGCCCGATTTATCAATATTAATATGACTTTATTATTCTTGTTATTAAAATAATTTTTGCTAATTATTTAATTTTTTCTTACCTTATAAATAATTTGCATACTTTATGTAAGATCTTATTTTGCTTCTTGAATTTATTTAATTTTAAACTTAATAAATCTTTAAAATTTTAAGTAAATTTTAGTTTTTTTTTATATTTTAACTTACTCCAAAATATAAATAGTCATAGTTTATCTCAATTTACGTCTTTTTATATTTATTTTTTTCTATTATAATTTCTTAATTAATTTTCTACCTCTATATTTCTAGCTAATTTAGAAGAAAATCTATGAGTGGATCAATATATAGATATAAATATAGATATAGATATAGATACAAATATACATATAAATTTAAATATAGATATATAAATTTGATTTGTCTAAGATCTATTTAGATTATGTATAAGATTCATTAAACTACTTCCATTAATTATGTTTTTATATATAATTTTTAATTATTAATGTTGGGCTTTATTTTAGCTTACCACTTGACTTAATTTTAGTTTGCCACTTGGCTTAACCACAATGCATACTACTCTCCTTTTAATATAATATAGATTAAAGGTGTCCATATATCCCACGTTTCATCAGTCAATATTAGTGGAACGTGTTGCATATTTAATGAATATTTTGATGTTCAAGTTTTGAAAGAAGTATAGATACCCTCGAATCATTTTCAAGCAGACAAATATAAAGCAACAATTCCATAACTCAAAATTTTAATGAAATATCCGAAATTTGTACCGCCATCAAAGCTTGTTCCAATCTGCTCCCAAAGCCCCAGTATGGAGCATCTATAATCACCAGCTTGTAAGCTGTCATAACAGGACTACAGTGGTCCTGCCAATACCAAGAAACAGAAGAGTTAATAGGACTCATCAAAGAGTGGAAGTTGCACTTCACTGTAGTGATTTTTTTGCAACTGAATGCGGCACATGTTAATCCATAGCGACATATAAAGGCCTTAAAAGTGTATCACAATTCACAGATTATACAGTAGGCACCAGGTTCACAATAAGGAGTTTAATCTCAGCTGGACCAAAAGGACTTAAAGGTACGAGAATTAGCAGAAATTTTAGGACATCCTTGTAAATATTTGCATTGGTATCATGTATCTTATGAAGCAGAAAACAACACTCATGCTAGCTAGCTATATATGACTGAAAATTTCAAGCTGGATGACAAAATCAAATAGAGAAGAACCGAAATGAAGTAAAACTTTCTTGATTTCTCCCCCTAAATAAAAAGAAGTAAGCATAACCACAAACTTTTACCCAAACAATAATAGTTTTATCCTAGTTATGATCATTGTGGTCATTGCTTATCTATGTAATCCTACATACTTTTAGGGGTCATTTGGTTTGTGGAAATGAGAGGAAAAGGGGGGGTGGGGTGGGGGTTGTTTGTAGTACCATATCATTCCAAATTCCCCCTTGCAGCTAACCCTCACACACTGCTCAGCCCAGGCCATTCGGTCATAAGACTTTATTAGATTATCAACTTATTCTCATTTTGAAAACAAGACTTCATCCCATGATTTAATCCCCTTAATCCAACCCCCCAAAAAAAGACACGAGTTACCTAACCTGATCCTACGCAAAACTCAGTATTACTTCACTTACGAACTAAACGACGCTTGAGACAAAGGGAAAAAGATACTCATCTAAGTTCATAAATAATATCTGCAATTAGATTTTCTAGAGCTTATAATAACCATTCCTTCTATCATTTCCTCACATTTTCTTCGACTGAACTCTACTTTTCCCACAAGGACCCCTTACTCCCTTTTTTAAAGATATGTCGTGTTCGTCCCACCTATACAAGTATTGAATAACTTTGACATGGAAAGAAACCACCTAATGTTTTCCCTCTATTGAGATTCAGATCTCTGGTCTCTCCAGATTCCAGATTCTTGACTAGGCTACACCTTTGGATACCACAATGACCTCTTAAATCTTAGAAGGACCAAAGTAAAACAGCTTCACGATCAAACTTTGATGGTGTTGCTGGAGTCTTCTATCATCAACTCATTAACCATAAAACATAGCATTTGTGCCGGTTACAAAAAGCGAAACTAAACTGGCTTGCTTCTATATATATATATATATATTTATATATTATATAGGAGGTATAACTAGTCTTTCTAGCTAATAGCAGTTCTGAATTCAAGTTCATTGTATTACACTCTTCCTCAGTTAAAGAGGATCAACCAACATGAAATATCTTAATTACAAAGTAACTATTAGCAAAGGCCTCCGCCTCCGTACCAAAGTACTTCCCTTGTCCTTTATGGGTAGGAGTGACAAACGGTCGGGTCGGGTCGGATATGGTTCGGGTTGAAAACGGTTAATGAAAAAACGGGTAAATTATCCGATCCGACCCATATTTAATACGGATAAAAAATGGGTTAACCGGCGGATAATATGGATAACCATATTATCCATGACTTCTTACATATGATCACTTTTAGGAGAATTCTTAGTCTCCCTAACTTGAGGAACCCCCAATTTGAGGCTTTACAAATGTAAAAGTTAGACACATTGGTTATCCATTGGTTATCTATTTTCTAAATGGATAATATGGCTCCTATCTATATTTGACCCGTTTTTAAATAGTTCATTATCCAACCCATTTTTAATGGATAATATGAGTGATTAACTGTTTTCTTTGAACCATTTTGCCACCCCTATTTATGGGAAAACAAATCTAAAGCAATTAAAGAAGCGAAGGCTAGAATCAGAATTCTATACCTAGTTGTTCATGCCGTTGGACCAGTTATGGGTTTTAAGGTGGCATTCATATTTTTTGACTATGTAGTGTTAGACTCATAGCTTCAAAAATATATGCTCTATCTGACTCGATGCAATAGTAAATAAATAAACAAAAGTATGAAAGCCAAAAGAGTTAGCATAAGAAATCCAAGGCCTCTAATCTGTTTCCAAGCCAACTAAAAAACCTTCTAAAAGGAGGGGATGGGGGTTTATCATGCACATCTACTGTAAAAAAGGAATACACAAACCTGCCAGCCTTCCAAGAGTGGGCCACGACCACTTCTTGCTGATCGGAAATTAGATAAATCGACATCGTTTCGTCCCACTATGTAACTCCAATAATCAGTGGCAGCTGATGCAATATCAATAACTTCCACCTGCCTAGCTGCCAGTTGTTCCTTGCTCAGGCCATGCACCTATTACATTATTATCTCAAGTCAACGCCAATTTCCATGATACCCACGGGAAAGATAGCACAACTCTCATGGTAGCTCTACAATCAAGTACACGGAACTTACATTTTCAGAACATCCATTGTCAGCTTTGTGGATTGTGTCAATGCTCATAAAGAATCTCGAAAAATATGGGGACTGTATAAAGAAATCAATCAACAATTTTAATACTCCAAATTGTATCAGAGAGTTCCACAATCTATAGGGAGTTAAGGATTGCAGATGTCACAACAGTAGTTACCTTAACAACTGCATCGAATGGTGATACATTTCCGACAGAAACCAGTAAATAGGTTAGTACAAAAGCAGAAGAAAGACTTGGATGCTAACCAAGAAGAACATTAAATTGCAAGTAAGAACATAAACCTGATCTACATTTAGGGTATGCATTCCAAGCTTCCTCTTGCATCACAAGGGCATCAGCTGGTGCAAATGTAGTCAACCAAGATGGTGCTTTGCTGCAATGACGAGGCTAATCGAGTCTCAGACTATAAGTTTCAATAAATAAAAAAAAGATACTCAAAAAGCCGTCTTTATATGGCACCGCAGGAACTTCTACAGCTAGAGACTAGCTATTACCTAAATAACAGTTGAATCAATTTACAATTATCCGCACACGACTACTACTAGTTAACTGGTTTCTTAAGCCAGATCAATTGTGTGCAAGGTACTTAACTCCTTTGACTCATAAATAATCATCATAAAGCTAATTACTTGTATTGATTAATGGCACACAGCTTATTCAATCAATTGGAGACAAAATAGAGCAACTGTCAAATAAAATTCATTAAATAAGTTATGAACTCAAGTTACCTCTGCAAGTGGTAAACTTTTGAAGTGTATTGGCCCTCTCCAAATTCATCATCACTAAATGGTTTGTTTTGTAAAACCTCTACTCCTTCATCACCTGTAGTGCTCTGTTGTTGCATTTTCATGACCATGTACATTTGAGCTATCTGATACTGCAATGCAAATACTAAATTAATTATCCATCAAACACTCAAATAAGCATTCAGTTTATTTATCAAAGTTTTTCACTTTAGCATACCTCTTCCAATGACAAAGGCATCACAATTCGACTTCAGAAAATCCCCAGTAAAAAAAGAATTATTGGTCAAGGAAACACCAATAAAATGGAAAATCACAAAACAGCTACATTTTAACACTTCATTTCAAGCACTTAAAAGAGTGATTTTCAGCCTTAAAAATACTACTTTTATTCGGCTAAACCAAACGGGCTCTTCGTCCGCCATCTCATTTTGTATCTAGTGGAGTTCCCAAATTTAAATGTAAAGATCAAATAGTTTCTAAAAATTAAAATATACCTTTTAGACTAAAAGAACAATTCTTGAAACACTAACTAAAAAAGCAATAAACGGAAGCTCATAATAAAGATTACTCCTTTATCATCATTCAATGTCAATATCAATATGCAATATCATCTAAGCAAAGCATAATATTAAACGAGCAACCATAAAAAATGCTAAAATTTCATCGCTAAAGGATACAATTCTTTTATCTGAACCATTGTCGCAGAGTCAAGGATTGAAAAAAAAAATATCTCCTTTGACCCAAACAAAGTGATTAAAACTTCAAGAAACTTGAAGAAGCTGAATCAATTGTTATAATTTGAGTGACCCAGTAAGCCAAAACAAGTCAGCAGGCAGTGGACGGGGGAAGAGAAGAAATTAAGATGAACTTTTATATCAACCCTATAGAAGCAAAAAGTGAAGAGAGTAAACGAAAAAGAGAATAATTTGGGGAAGTTGCAGAAGATGGTGGTGTTGTAAGCAGACGCGTAGAAGAATGTTCAAGAAAGGCAAGGTGCTGAGCAGACACGTTTGACTTGAGGCTGGCGGTCGTTTAAAACGACGTGTCGTGTGCTGCTTTGATAATTTTGCAACAAAATAGCCAAATGGACAATGGCCGTCCTTTGATTTTCCCAATGAGATTTCGAGCTTGTTGGGACACGATTTTACTTTTTTCTGAAATTAGTGTTCCTTCAGCCATGGGCCCGCGCCCCGGATTCGCCTAAAAAAATTTCGGGACATCAAATAAGACCTAAGAAATCACAGTTATCACCCAGTCATGATCGTTTTTTTTTTTTACATTTTACGGCCATAAAATTTGAATTCCGCCCGATTCCTATATTTTCGTGTGCTATAGCCCACGCATGGGCCCGGACCCGAGATGAGTTGGGTTCAATAGGCCTAGATTCAGTCGCTGCTTTGGTCATGAAATTTCAAATTTTCACTTGAACATGAATTTTAAAATTTTTCGAGAATTTTAAAAACACTAAAAAACTATTTTTCAAAATTTTCACTAAGATCACTCACAAAAATTCAAAAACAACCAAATTATATTCATGTCCAAACACACCTCTAATTTTAAAATATTATTTTTCTCTTGAAAAAAATTTACTTCTTTTCCAAATTTTACCATTCTTATGTCCAAACGACCACTTCATTTGGTTACTCCCCACCTTAATAATATGATAGTGATTATTTGTATTACTAGATTACTAGTGAGTATGCAGTAAATACAGAAAAAATAAAAAATTATCTTTACAAATAAATATATACTGTGGGACATTCACAGAAAATAATTAAAAAGAAAATGTATAAGCGAAAAAAAGGTGAAAAGACATCCCAAAAATAAATCCAAGTTAAAGCATCACATATCTTTTTATAGAATTTAAATAACAAAGTTCTTGAAGTAAAGTCCTCCCTTGGGAAAGACATGTCAACAGTTCATTTAAAGAGAAAACAAATATTGTTACATGAGTCCCCTATCCTTTCCTTCCTATATAAAGGTCTTTCATTTCATTATAATACATTTTAAATAATATTGACTAGTGATTATATTTATATGTAAATATTATTCATAATTAAAGACTTATGATCTCTATAAAATTTAATTATTATACATATATTAAAAATTGAAATTGTGATTATTAATCATATATAATTTTGATAATGGTATTTATTATGACTATATTTAGCGACTTTGGGAAAAATTCACTAAAAAGGGTAAAGTAAAATGAAAAGAGAAGAAAAAAACTCTTTTTTTGTAACTACTCTATCGTTAGAATTATACAACTGAACAAATGTTGATTCTTTTTAAGTAGTGTGTTTATCGATAGGAGTTACAGACATATGAAACAAAAATAGAAGAAAAAAGAGCTAAAAGTATTCTAATAATCTAACTAATGAAGAAAATAACTATTGATAAATTTTAGTTATACCGGTTTTGTATGCAATCTATTCTAATTGCACATATAATTGTTGTGTTAATTGTGATTTCAAAATGAATATTGTGTTAACGCTATGACATTTGACTAAAAATTTATATTTTTGTATGTAATTTGCGTTACATTATGCCTCGATCTTGTCAATTTTATTGTGAATATTTATGACTCGAGCTTAATAATGGTGCTTATATGCGTAGTAGTCAATATCGTGCTCCGTTTTCTCGCGGGTTTCGACACGTGACAACTCTTTTAAGGAAGATATTAAAAGAGGAGAGTCGCCACCTAATAATTTTTAAGGTGCGTTAGGGCACCTATTTGCAAATGACTCTGTTTTAACTATTTTGCATCACCAAAGATCGGGTAAGGGCTCGAAATTACCTCGAAGAGAAGGTGTTAGGCACTCTTAGAGGTCCACAACCGTGGGTCCTGGCCGAACTTGAATTATATGAATTAGTCGGATAAACAAAGGTATAGAATGCAAGAAGTTTGAGAATTTTTTTATAAAAGACTTTAAATAAATGAGAACAAACACTTGATTCAAATAAAAAGGAAAATAAGATGGGGGTTCTAAGTTTTTTTAGCCTAAAGGATCACCCCGTGCAACATAAATAATACTTCGTAACTCCCTCGAGATGAGGTGTTACTCATATTATTCAGCGGGCACAGACTATCATCTCCTGCTATCCGATTATTATCTTTAAGTTATTACCTAAAACGCACTAGTTCAGTTATAAGTCATACCTTATGCGTGCACTACCCGTCCCATACCTATGGTCCAAGAGGCATTGGACCTCTATTTTTGGGTGGTTCTAGACCTTACTTAGGGTGCTCAAAAAATGTCAAAACTAGGCGACATACAAAAACATGTTGGACTTAACATATAGGTAATTAAAGGCCCAAGTTAGCCTCCACACTTAAACAACAAATGCATGCGAAACAGATTTTCATGTTAGGCAGTTCAAAATTAAGGAACTTAAATCCATATAGACATGATTTCTATGTGATAGGCATCAAGGCATGCAAGCAGTTTTAGGAACCAACATTATTCATAGACAGGATTGCATAGATTGTTACACACTGATTATTGAAATTATAGGTTTCCAGTTATTAAACCTGTTATGTCTAGGTGACTTGTGCAGTAAAGGGGTAATGAAAACGATTGAGAGGATACCAGAATTATTTACGCATTTGACAATGGCCTAACTACATAATAAACCATATTGAGAGATGTAGCATTGACCCTTTTTAAGACAAAAAGTGATATCCTATAGCCATGATCTCTAATGATTAGCTTGAGCTAATTTTATTATTATACTTAACCCTATATACATGTTTTCTAGGTGAACAACGTGATGCATTAACAAATGAGATGATTAGAGTCCTATAGGCATGATCTCTAGTGGATATGTTGCAGCAATGCCAATTAAAGGAAAGTTCAACGAATTTATTTCCTATAGGCAGATTTTCTAACAATAGGTAGCAACAAAGATATTGAAGCATTTGAGCTCATGCTTTACTAATAAACAAGTAGTGCAAGTATGTGCTCTTCCTAATGACATGATTTCTACGGTATGAATAGAGAGTGAACGACATAAAGCAAATGCATTATTCAATCCTATAGGAATGTTATCTACCCATCACATATTAATATTAAAATCTAACCCATCCCGTTTTAATAACAACTCAATCGTTTATACAAAGACATTATTACAAGCCCACTTACTGAGTAAAATAATAATATTACATAATAATGAATAGGCCTATAGTAGGCCCAAATAAAATAACTAGATACCCAGCCTTACTGGTGTCACACCTCCTTTTTGCGCGCCCGCCCCAAAGGGTAAATGTGCGAGGGAGTTTTTCCAATTTAAGTGACAATATTCGAAAATGGGATTATTTATTTAATTCAGAGTCGCCACTTGGGAAAGGTTTGGCTTTTGGTGTCCCAAGTCTCCGGTTTATCTTGAATCCCAATTCGAGGAAAATATTCGACTTTCCAAATGAAGTCTGCGAACCAGAAATTCTAAGTAAGGAATTCTGTTGACCCGAGGGAAGGTGTTAGGCACCCTCGAATCCCGTGGTTCTAGCACGGTCGCTTAAATTGTTATAATGGCTAAATATCTGATTTAAATACATGTTATGACTTATGTGCTTTTATTAAGTTTAAACCGCTTTTATTATTATCATTTTTTTTATAGAATTGCAACGTCGTGAAAATGCATCTCGAACCACGTCACAATCAATGCACCCGTAGTTGTTAACACATTTCGACTCCGTTGAGATTTGAGTTTGGGTCACATAAATGCGCACCCGAATTTAAGAATGTAATTTAATTAAGTCGCGCCTAAAGAGTCTGACGCGTTATTATCTTTGGGGAAGGCAGTGAAATTCACTAAACAGTCCTTCCCAAATTCTAAGTATTTATTATGATCAATTATTGAGGGCCCCGCGATTTGCATTTTTATTTGGCGAGGCTCGTCTCATTATTTGAAAGGATAAACCTACAGCGACTATATTTCTATTATGTTTGTCTCTAAAAAATTGAAGAAAGAAAATACATGCTAATTAAATTACATGCTTGGCCAATTCTGGCCTCTTATTAGTTATTGGATTAATTATTTACGAGGCGGGGAATCGTTTCGAGCCTTATTCCATGAGCGAGCATTCTTTTAATTCGCTAATGGAGATTAACGTACAAGATTAATGAAAATGCTAAACTTACGCTAAATGTTCTTCAAGTTCGAATTTAAACTAACTTATTTAAACTAGATTAATGGAGTTAACTACTAGAAACTGCTACTAATGGGATTCAAACATGGTTCTATAGACTGCCTAACGGAATCAGATTTAATAAAGTTAGCTCAAATGATGAAAAAGAAACTATATTACATTTGGCAAGATTAGAAACAGTACCTTATGTACAAAATATAACTAAAGATGAAGTCTAGTTATTGCTATACCAACTACTCGTGCATTTTACAAATTGCGTAATTATCATACATACAACTGAACCGCTATAAATCACAGTACCTAAACAACTAAGTTTCAATTAAGTACGAAACTAACTACTGTATTATGCTATTGAGTTACAACCTAACAAGTTACAAATCTAACAACATCTACAAAGCTGTAATTACGCAACAAATGATTAAACTTCTTCACATCTTTCATTTCATGCTTTCACCGTTACAACAATGTGAAATTCTAGTGTGTACCTGGATGTTGAAACGCAAAGAAGAAGAAGAAGGTAGAGAAGTCAGCAACAGTAACAAGAATAGCAGCAACAACAACAAATACAGCAGCAACAGTAGAGCAGAATCAACCCCAGATGGACAAACCAGAAGTAGCCCAATGGAACAAGTAGCCAGTACCCAAACAATCACACTCAGCAAACTCAGTTGAGACTCGGAAATACCAATGTTAATCAACAGCCAGTAATAGGTGAATCCGACACAATAATGGAACACAATTTCTGATTTTTCAAACACTCAAAGGAAGGACCCTAAGTTTGACAGAACAAATAGCTGGTTAAGGCTAATTTCCAAACAGAAAAAGGTGAGGAAAAGCAGAGTTTTCAGCTTCAATCAAACAACAGAAATCTTCTTTTCTATCTCCCTCAATTCTTTTCTCTCTGAAACCCTCACTTTTCTGATTTTTCAGAACTATTTTTTGCCTCCCTCTCTTTTTGATGTCCTGATCTCCTCCCCCGAACTAATGGAAACCTTCTGTTTTTATAGCTTCTATCAGCCCATTCAAACAGCCTGTTTAACAAACTGAACCCCCTCCCATGTTCTCCTCCTGTTTTCCACTCAAAAGATTAAAATAAAAGTATTCCCCATGAGATTCTCCCTGACAGCCCTCTTTTCCTTATGAAAAGTTTATCCTTTGTTAATTTAAGCAAGTATGGGCAGCATGAGTGTGTCCTGATAGCACATGCTGTCCATTTTACTCTAATTCATTAAACAGCTGACAAAACACATGCTGCCCAAAGCCTAAAGTGAGTAAACATGCTATCAACTTAAACCACAATCTGAAACCTATGCTAACACTAACATCTATCCAATCCTTAGGTGATTTCTGATTCAAATAAAAGGCTAACACACAATGTAATCAATTCTCAACTGATTTGAATAAAATCAAACCAACAGGAATCAAATTACTATCATTCCAAACTGAAACTATTTGACGACATGTATCGAATCGACTGTGTGAATTACACTACATACATTCAAATCATACCAAAGGAATCAGAATCGAATGGTACTAACAGGGGGTGCAAATTGTACTGCCCAAAACAAAGTTAACCCTGAAACTAATTAATCGACCCAATGTATTTTCAATCGATTATATAGTTTACACACATACACTTAATCAGTTAATAGAAAAACTTGAACAAATAAAGGTCCGGGCAAGGCGGACAGGACAGTCGACACAAAACAAATCCACTACAATTTAAACACATGAACAAACATTAAGCAAAACAAACAACATGAATTGGCAAGGAAAAAAGAAGAAGAAAATACCTTAAAGAATTGAAAATCAGATGACCATGTCTCGGATTATGACTCGAACCTCTTTTGGGGTTGAACGGACTTTAATTGAAGTGTTCTCAACTGAGAATACTTCGATTAAAATCTATTAGACCTCAAATTTCTTGTTTAAACGGACAAAAACTCGGATTCTGGACTTCTAGGGTTCCTGGGGCAGATTTAGGATTCAAGTTTTTCTGGTTAGATTCGGACCAAACCAAGCCTGGTTTGGTCACGAGGGAGGTCAGGAGAGTGCCTGGCATGGATTTGAGGGTGTTTGGCATGGGTTGGGGTTTGGCTTGAATCTTCAAATGAAGATTCGAGACGATGTAGGTTGATTCGAGCCAAACGGTTTGTAGATTCGTGTTCAGGGGGTCAAGGTGCACTAGGGGTGTTAATTTGGTGACCGGCGGCATTGATGCCGCCGGGTTTCAGGCGATGGGGTAAGGGGGCGGCGCTAGGGTTTCGTGGGGTTTGGGTCTGGTGAGGGAGACAACCTAAAGGAAGTGGGGGAGGGTCTGGCTTAGGAGGCGTGGGGGTAAGGGATGAGGGATTATATACGGGGTGGTCGTTTGATCATAGCCGTTAGATCAGTCGAGATCAACGGCCTGGATCTCTCACTTAAAGAAAACGACATCGTTTGGTTAAGTGAGACCGGGTTGGTCTTTGGGTGGAATGGGTCGGGTCAGGTAACGGGTAAGGAAGATGGGACGAGGGCCGTCAGATCAACTTGGTTTGAACGACTGAGATGGGTTGTTCTTGAAACGACGTAGTTTTGGCATCAAACTACGTCGTTTGGTGGCCTGGGAGATGGGTCTCTTGGACCGGCTGCCTTGGGCTGGTTTTGGTGCTTTTGGGCCTCGAATTTTCCTACAGAAACTGGCCCAGTCCGATTTTTAGACCAATTTGCACTCTTTTCTTTTATTTTTCTAATTTAAAACACAATACCTAATTAAAGTAAAACTAAACACATATTAATTAACACTTAACACAATTATCACACACATATTAAAATATTTAAATAGGTAAAATCACACCATGACAACAAATAGAATAAAAGATGCATATTTTGTGATTTTTCTTTTAATAACCGAATTATGGTTTAATTACACACGACATATATTTTTTTTTGTATTTCTGTTTGATAAGACTAAATAAAAACGGACAAGACCACAAATAACTACCAAAAATGCCACGTAAATTCCAAAAATTGTACAGCAAGACCATTTGTTATTATTTTTGATTTCTTTTGGAGTAATTGTCGTGTAAACAAAAATCACGTGCTCACAGCTGCCCCTCTTTGTCCGAAAACACGAAGAGTTTTCGTGCAAAGATAAAGTGAGCGGATATGAGCGATTTTGCCCATTGGACTACTCCGTGTGAAGCACATTTTGAAAGATTTGACCGAATCTTTGCTTCAAAGATTTCCTACATATCCTGGCCTAAACAGGAATCAGGTCAATGTAGTTCGGGAAACTTTGGTAGCTGGGGCTACCATGGGATTACAATGCTTGCTGTTACTGCTGTCGCTGTTGCCACAACTGCTTTAACTGACCTCCTTATTACAACCAAAGGAAATTGAAACTGAACTAACTATTTATGCCTGTCAACCGCTAGTTACAAGATTCCTATCTATAATTCTTTTGCAACTTGATCTTGGGTCTTAGCTGATTTTGCTTGTAGACTTCGATCCAAATCTTGATGCTTGCAAGTTGTAGGCACCTGTTTATTTCTGCGGTATTGAGTGAGACGGGATTGGCGGAGCTCAGGACTTTGATCAACTTTTGGAGCGACCCGCCGTTTGTTTGTTCTAGTATTTGGGAACATCTTCTCTTTTTGTTCTTTTCTTCTTTTCTTTATTCAAGATTGAGACTCATCCCGTAGGTCATCTCGATCCATGCGCCTCGAGGTCAAACCTGCTAAGACAAACAAAACAAATGAACAAAATTTTTCTGCCACAGTTTCACTAGGAAAATTTCGTGAGTTAATTGCCATAATAAATTTACAATACTGATGTGGGGATTGAAAAAGAAAACTCTAGTCTACAAAACGCAACTCAGGGATTGGAGCCCTAATGTCGCCAAAGGTAAAAATGCACGACTCAGGGATTGGAGCCCCGATGTCGGCTGGAGGAAGGTTGCTTAACTCAGGGATTGAAGCCCTAATGTCGGCTAAAGGAAAAACGCTCAGTTCAGGGATTGGAGCCCTAATGCTGGCTAAATGAAAAAGTGCTCGACTCAGGGATTGGAGCCCTAATGTCGGCTAATAGAAAATAAACGCTCAGTTCAGGGATTGGAGCCCTAATGCTGGCTAAACAAAATACTCAACTCAGGGATTGGAGCCCTGCTGTCGGCTAACAGGAAAATGCTCAGTTCAGAGGTTGGAGCCCTAATGCTGGCTAACAGAAAAATGCTCAGTTCAGGGGTTGGAGCCCTAATGCTGGCTAACAGAAAAAATGCTCAGTTCAGGGGCTGGTGCCCTAATGCTGGCTAACAGAAAAAAGTGCTCAACTCAGGGGTTGGAGCCCTAATGTTGGCTAACAGAAAATAAACGCTCAGTTCAGGGGTTGGAGCCCTAATGCTGGCTAAGTGAAAAAGTGCTCAGTTCAGGGATTGGAGCCCTAATGCTGGCTAAAACAAAATGCTCAACTCAGGGATTGGAGCCCTAATGCTGGCTAAAACAAAACGCTCAGTTCAGGGATTGGAGCCCTAATACTGGCTAACAGAAAAATGCTTAGTTCAGGGGTTGGAGCCCTAATGCTGGCTAACAGAAAAAATGCTCAGTTCAGGGGTTGGAGCCCTAATGCTGGCTGACAGAAAAAATGCTTAGTTCAGGGGTTGGAGCCCTAATGCTGGCTAACAGAAAAATGCTCAGTTCAGGGGTTGGAGCCCTAATGCTGGCTAACAGAAAAAGTGCTCAGTTCAGGGGTTGGAGCCCTAATGCTGGCTGACAGAAAAAATGCTCAGTTTAGGGGTTGGAGCCCTAATGCTGGCTAAGACAAAACGCTCAGTTCAGGGATTGGAGCCCTAATGCTGGCTAACAGAAAAAATGCTCAGTTCAGGGGTTGGAGCCCTAATGCTGGCTAACAGAAAAAATGCTCAGTTCAGGGGTTGGAACCCTAATGCTGGCTAACAGAAAAAATGCTCAGTTCAGGGGTTGGAGCCCTAATGCTGGCTAAGACAAAATGCTCCGTTCAGGGATTGGAGCCCTAATGCCGGCTAACAGAAAAAATGCTCAGTTCAGGGGTTGGAGCCCTAATGCTGGCTAACAGAAAAAAGTGCTCAGTTCAGGGATTGGAGCCCTAATGCTGGCTAAAACAAAATGCTCAACTCAGGGATTGGAGTCCTAATACTGGCTAAAACAAAACGCTCAGTTCAGGGATTGGAGCCCTAATGTTGGCTAACAGAAAAATGCTCAGTTCAGGGGTTGGAGCCCTAATGATGGCTAACAGAAAAATGCTCAGTTCAGGAGTTGGAGCCCTAATGCTGGCTGACAGAAAAAATGCTCAGTTTAGGGGTTGGAGCCCTAATGCTGGCTAAGACAAAACGCTCAGTTCAGGGATTGGAGCCCTAATACTGGCTAACAGAAAAAATGCTCAGTTCAGGGGTTGGAGCCCTAATGCTGGCTAACAGAAAAAATGCTCAGTTCAGGGGTTGGAACCCTAATGCTGGCTAACAGAAAAAATACTCAGTTCAGGGGTTGGAGCCCTAATGCTGGCTAACAGAAAAAATGCTCAGTTCAGGGGTTGGAGCCCTAATGCTGGCTAAATGGAAAATGCTGGGGATTCTAACTGACCCATTTTTTGAGTTTTCTTCTTTAGTAAAATGTAAGAGAGAATTTTGGGGAAACTTCCCTTTTGAGTAGATTCCTTATTGCCATGCTGTTTCTTGCATTCACGTATTCCTTTTCTTTTTGGGCGACCCCTGCTTCTTGCAACGGTTGCTTTGGATCACACCTGTTTCAATTTTCCAAACAAAGAACAATTGTCAGTTTGAAAATGGTGGTTGGTTCGGTGACCTTGATTGTTCCAATTGCTTTGTCGCGTCCTTATTTCTGTTGAGAAACTCTGCCATTGATTGGATTCACAGGCGAAACCCTTTTAGACTGCTCAAACTCGCATTTCCAGATTTTGTAATGATTTGCCCGTGTAAGGCTTTGGTTTTTCCATCCCATTCTGCTTGGGGATTTTTAGTGGGGATTTTTATTGGGGAGACTCTGTGGGGATTTGTACAAGGCAGACTCGTTGGGGATTAGCTGGGGCAGACTCTTTGGGGATTTTTACAAAGGGAGGCTCTGTGGGGATTTTTACAAAGGGGGACCCTGTGGGGATTTGTACAAAGGGGGACCCTGTGGGGATTTGTCATTTTTTTGTGTGTGTGTGTGGGTGTGTGTGGCTTTACTTCAAATGCATCCAACATCATGATCCATCGGGATTGGACAAACGTACCACTGAAGCGGGGTATTTACTTTTTACGAAACGGAGCTCCGTGAAACCGGTCCTGCCACCTATTCTTTCTAGTATATCTGGAACTTGAGGTTAAAAATGAAAGGGATTCAAAGAAAAGTAAAAAAAAAAAGAACGAAGAAAGCAAATTTTAGAAGAGAAGTGTTTCTTTCGGGACAAGAAAGACTTATCTGAGGGAAACATGCTGACTTTAAATTGACATGACATGCTTTTTGGACTGGACGCTTGACCTTCACGAACTTGTATTTCCTTATGAAACAAAGCGGATCTATGTTTCCAAACCGGTGGAATTTTGCCAAGACTTTCTGATGCGGAATTATCTTTTCGGCCGACAGCGCCCTTTGCGGGTTTTCGCTAGTCGACCTCTCTCATTTCTCTTCTTGTTGTCGCTTGATAGCACTCTTTGCGAGTTTTTTACTAAACAAGCTCACTCATTTTTGATTTCTCTACTCCTGTCGCCTCACGGTGCCCAAAGGATTTCACAGACAAGACTCTCTCATTTTATTTTCTCTCAATTCTGAATGTACCGGCCTCCAATTATGATATCTCTTGGCCTCCCCTGCCTTTGGCAATTGATCCGAAGGACTTGTGTTTGGTAAAAGAATGGTAGATGAAACTACAACTTCTAAGCCGTTTGGTGTGCCCCGGTTTCAATTTCAGGGTAAATTGGATTTTATTTTGGTGTGACTGAACCCTAGAAAGAGGCTGCCTACGTATCCTTTCGGAATCAAGTCAGACGTAGTTCATGCCCAATCAATGTTTGTTTGTTTTTTTTTCTTTTTTTTTTCTTTCTCTTTTTTTTAGGTAGCCAAAGAAATGCAGCCGGCTCAAAGGGCTTGTGGAGAGAGTTAATAGTGTTTGGGCAGTGGGAACAAATCCTTCATCATCTCAAATGTGCCAAGACATCACCGAAGTAAAACTCAGACGTAATATCTTTTGATTGCATCTGCATTCACTGCTGTTTCAGGATCATTTCCTTCAATATCGCCCAGATACAATGCTCATCTCGGCAATATCTTCCGGATGATGTATGGGCCTTTCCAATTAGGAGCGAATTTTCCTTTCGCTTCCTGGTGATGTGGCAGAATGCGCCTTAGTACCAGTTGACCCACTTCAAAATTCCTGGGTCGGACCTTCTTGTTGTAAGCACGGGCCATTCTTTGTTGGTACAACTGTCCGTGACAAACCGCAGCCATTCGTTTCTCGTCAATCAAAGTCAACTGTTCCAATCGAGTCTTAACCCACTCACTATCTTCAATTTCTGCTTCGACAATGGTTCGGAGCGAAGGAATTTCTACCTCTGCTGGTATCACAGCCTCGGTCCCATAAACCAACAGATAAGGGGTTGCTCCTACTGACGTGCGTACTGTGGTGCGATATCCCAGCAATGCAAAGGGTAACTGTTCATGCCATTGTCGGGAACTCTGGATCGTCTTCCTCAAAATCTTCTTGATGTTCTTGTTTGCTGCTTCAATAGCGCCATTGGCCTTGGGCCGATAAGGAGTGGAATTCCTATGCGTTATTTTGAATTGTTCGCATACATCCCCCATCAAGTGACTATTCAGGTTTGCCGCGTTATCTGTGATGGTAGTTGCAGGAATACCAAAATGACAAATAAAATTTGAATGCACAAAATACACTACAGCCTTTTTAGTGACCGACTTGAGAGTGACAGCCTCTACCCATTTCGTGAAGTAGTCGATAGCAACCAATATAAATCTGTGTCCATTTGAGGCCTTCGGCTCGATCGGACCAATGACGTCCATGCCCCAGACAACAAATGGCCAAGGTGCAGACATGGGATGCAATTCCGTGGGAGGTGCATGAATCAAATCACCGTGCACCTAACACTGATGACACTTTCGAACGAAGCTAAAACAGTCCTTTTCCATGGTCATCCAGTAATAACCTGCTCGAAGGATTTTCTTTGTCAAAACATACCCGTTCATGTGGGGCCCGCACACTCCTGCGTGTACTTCATGCATGATCCTTCCCGCCTCCTTAGCGTCAACATATCTTAGCAGATTGAGGTCCGGGGTCCTTTTATACAATAACTCGCCGCTCAAAAAGAAACCACCTGCATGCCGCGTAATGGTTCTCTTTTGATCTCCAGTAGCATGTTCAGGGTATTCTTGTGTCTTCAAGAACCTCTTGATATCATGGTACCATGGCTGTGTACACGATCCTGCATCGATTACGTTACAGTAACCGTGTCTTTCCCTGATTTGGATTTCCAAGGGATCGACGTGGGCGTTGCCTGGGTAGGGTAACATTGAAGCTAAGGTGGCAAGTGCATCCGCTAGTTCATTGTGACACCGCGGGATATACCTGAAATCTATTGATTTAAAATGCTTGCCGAGGTCCTCCACGTGCTGTAGGTAAGGAATAAGCTTGACATCCCGAGTTTCCCATTCACCTTGGGCTTGCCGGATAATCAGGTCAGAATCTCCCATAATCAATAAATCTTCAACATCCTGATCGATCGCCATATGCATGCCCATGATGCAGGCTTCATATTCAGCTGTATTGTTTGTGCAAAAGAAATGCAGTCTAGCTGTAGCAGGATAGTGCTGACCAGAGGGCGAGATCAAAATTGCCCCGATTCCTACACCTTTAGCGTTTACGGCCCCATCAAAGAACATCTTCCAAACGTGAGCGTTTTCCGAGACCACTTCTATGGTATTTATTTCTTCATCTGGAAAATAAGTACTCAATGGCTGGTATTCCTCATCAATCGGATTTTCGGCTAGATGATCTGCTAACGCCTGGGCTTTCATCGCCGTGCGGGTGACATAGACTATGTCAAATTCGGTAAGCAAGATTTGCCACTTGGCCAATCTTCCCGTAGGCATTGGCTTCTGAAATATGTACTTCAAAGGATCCAACCTGCTTATGAGGTAAGTAGTGTGAGCCTGGAGATAATGTCTCAATTTTTGAGCAACCCACGTCAAAGCACAATACGTTCTTTCCAGCAGAGTGTACTTGGCCTCGTAGCCGGTGAATTTCTTGCTCAAGTAGTAGATCGCTTGCTCTTTCTTTCCGGTTATGTCATGTTGCCCGAGGACGCAACCGAGAGAATTTTCCAAGACTGTCAGATATAAGAACAGGGGTCTCTCTGGCTCTGGCGGGACCAAAACTAGGGGATTTGAAAGATATTCTTTGATTTTGTCAAAAGCTTCTTGACACTCAGCCGTCCATTTGATCGCTGCATCTTTCCTCAATAGCTTAAATATGGGCTCACACGTGCTAGTCAGCTGGGAAATGAATCGACTGATATAGTTTAACCTGCCCAACAGACTCATCACGTCTTTCTTCGTTCTTGGGGGAGGTAGATCTCTGATAGATTTTATCTTTATTGGATCTAATTCGATACCTCTCCTGCTTACTATGAAACCCAAAAGCTTGCCTGATGGGACTCCAAAAGCGCATTTGGCTGGGTTCAGCTTCAAGTCGTACTTCCTCAGTCTCTCGAAGAATTTCCTCAAGTCTTGGATATGATTGTCCCACGTCCTGGACTTGACTATTACATCGTCCACATACACCTCTATTTCTTGATGCATCATGTCATGAAAAATGGCAGTCATGGCCCTCATGTAAGTTGCCCCAGCATTCTTCAGACCGAATGGCATAACTCGATAGCAGTAAGTGCCCCAAGGTGTAGTGAAAGCAGTCTTCTCGGCGTCTTCATTCATCCATCAATACCTGATGATACCCAGCGTAACAATCTACGAAAGACTGGATTTCATGTTTGGCGCAATTATCAACAAGGATGTGGATGTTGGGCAATGGGAAATTATCTTTGGGGCTCGCCCTGTTCAAATCTCGATAATCCACACATACCCGAGTCTTCCCATCTTTTTCGGCACTGGAACTACATTCGCCAACCACGTGGTGTACTGGACTACCCGAATTACTCCCGTTTTCAACTACTTGGTGATTTCTCCTTTAATCTTGTCACTGACATCGGTTTTGAACTTTCTTTGATTTTGTTGAACTGGAGGACAATCAGGGTGAATTGGCAATTTATGAACCACTAGATCAACACCTAATCCCGGCATGTCATCGTATGACCAAGCAAACACATCTTTAAATTCAAAAAGGAGTTGAATTATCGCGTCTCGCGTTTTATCGTCCGTGTGAATGCTTATTTTGGTTTTTCGGATTTCTTCAGGAGTTCCCAAATTAACCAGTTCAGTGTCATTCAGATTCGGCTTAGGTTTATTCTCAAAGTGTTCCAATTCTCGATTTATCTCCCTAAAAGCCTCTTCTTCGTCATATTATGATTCTTGGTTCATTATTTCACAATTAAACAGCTCGTTGTGATCTGGGCGTGAAGTCCGCAAGCATGTCATATTATTTAAAGCTGCATTATTATAACTGAAAGAAAAGATAAAGGAAAAAATAACAAAAAATTAGAACAAAGGAAAAAAATGAGAAAACAATGATTTTTATTTCTTGGAATTTGGAAGATAACAATGTTTATATTTTAGGAATTCAAAACAACAACTGAAGGGAAAAACATCCAAGTTATATCCTGGGGATAACTCGTGATGCAGGAAAGGTGGCAGGACAGGTCTACCCGGCCTCCTGTCTAGTTGGGAATGGCGTGGCCTCCCAGTTTCGAAGCTTGGTGTTTGGCCCCACATATAGCATCTCAGCGGTGCTTGTGCCTTCTCCCGGTTGAACCATGTGAGCTTCATAGAGCATTCCTCTCATTGCCCCACATATCTCCTCGATCTCTTCGGTCGTGAAAACCTCATCGTCTTCTTCTTCGATGTATTTCGGTCCGACGAAAGTCTCATACAAATCTAGCAAAGGTCGAGGCAGTTTCCAACCCTCATTTTTCCTCTTCCTTACCCGCTCTTCATCTTTTTTAGTGGGTTGAAAACCTATCCCAAAAAGTTTCTTGGTGGAAAGCAGGGCAATGGGTTCTATTATTCCTTGCAACGTTCGTCCAAGCCCTTTCCCTGGCATGAATCCATGTCGGATCATTTCTTTAGCCACCATGATTGAGGCGTTGGACAAGAAAGGTTTAGGGCAAGGTCTTCCTTCTTCATAATGCTCTGCTAGCACAACTTCGAAAGCCTGATAAACCGTGTGCTCGCTCCCTTCCCTTGATTCAAGATATGGGATGGATGAGTCCCGATAAATAGACTGTTCGTCTTCTACGTGGACCAAAATTTCCCGATCTTCATATTCAAACTTCACCATTTGGTGAAGAGTGGAAGGTACAGCCCCTGCCGCATGAATCCAAGGTCTGCCGAGGAGAAAATTGTAAGACGTATCCATGTCAAGCACCTGGAAAGTTATTTCAAACTCCACTGGTCCTACAGTCAACACCAAGTCTATTTCCCCGAGGGTGTCCCTCTTGACGCCATCAAAAGCCCTTACGCAGACATTATTGGGGCGGATTCTTCCGGTCCCAATTTCCATTCTCTGCAGTGTGGAGAGCGGACAAATGTCAACACCTGATCCTCCATCCAACATTACCCGCTTGACGTAGTAGTCTTCGCATTTAACTGTTAGATGTAAGGCTTTGTTATGAATTGCTCCCTCTGGAGGTAAGTCGTTCTTGCTGAAATAAACCTGGTTAACGGCGAAGAACCTCTCCGTCATTCGTTCTAGTTGTTCGACTGAGGTTTCAACTGGTACGTACGCTTCGTTCAGGGTCTTGAGCAAAATCTCTTGGTGTTCGGCCGACCTCATCAGCAGAGATATCATGGACACTTGCTCGGGGCACTTGCGTAGTTGATCTACCACTTCGTAGTCTGGCATTTTCATCTTTTGGAAGAAAGCTTCCGCTTCCTCAATGCTTACAGGCTCCTTGGGTGGGAAGCGCTTCCGTGTGGCATTGTTTAACTCTTGAGTGTTCGAATACCTTCCAATGAAAGTGTTCTCCGGAAGTTCTCCCGTGACTTCTCTGCCTTTGTACGTAACCAACGTTCTTTGATAGTTCCACGGTACTGTGGACGGGTCTGTCATCGGCTTCTGTGGCACGTGTCCGATAACCACTGGCTCATTCAGCCGAGGTGGTTGAATCATCCCCCGGACCACATAGGCCCCTTTTGGTACGTACATTGGTTTTGCCCTTTTGACTTCAAACCTCTGCGGCTTCTCTGCTCGGCCTCGTGGAACGTAAAGAACTTCACTCCTCACAGGCACCATCGTCACTGTCTTTTTCTCAACTTTCTCTTTGGGCTCAACCTTGACAGTACTGACCTTCTTTTCCCCTTTCTCTGGCTTCGGGGTGGTTTTAGGCTTTTTCCCTGCATCGACGATGGCGATTATAGCTTTTAAGGCAGGATCAAATTCTTTGTCCTCACAAATCATTCCAATCAACGGCCTGTTATTGTGAGCGGGCAACGGATTGTTGGTCACATTTGGGACTTCCTCGTCCCTTAGTACTATCTTCCCCTGCTCTATCAAGTTCTCAACCAACCTTCTCAATGTCCAACAATCATTTGTATCGTGTCCTTCTGCTCCTGAATGATAAGCGCACCTAACACCGGCTTTGTAAGTAGGTGATGACGGATTGTGCCTTGTCGGAGGGGCTGACTGCAGGAAACCCATCTGGACTAGCTTTGGGAACAAGGTAGAATATGGTTCACCAATGGGTGTGAAAGTCCATCTTCTAGGTGGTTCCTGAGGGCGGAAGTTATTTTGAGGAGGCTGTGGATTATAGTGGTTCCGGTAGGGAGGCTGATTTCTAGGAGGTGGAGCTTGGCCTCGATTGGCTTGCTGTGGTGGATGGACATAGGGATGGGTATTCATGACCATATAGGGTTGAGGAGCATAAGTCACATTTTGGTGGGGGTAGTAATGCTGTGGGGTTCTTTCTGGAAAACGGGGCCTAGGATTACGATATTCCCTCGCTTCTGATGCTGCCATGGACGTTTCTTCCTTTTTCTTTCCTCTTGTCATTCCTCCGGACCCGCTTTGGATGGCTTGGGAGGTTGCCCTTATGGCTGCTTGACTTAAGATTCTACCCGTTTTCAAACCATTCTCTACCATCTCCCCGATCTTGATTGCTTCCGCGAAAGGCTTTCCCATGGCTGACATCATGTTCTGGAAATAGTCTGATTCTTGAGCCTGGAGAAAAGTAGTGACCATTTCTATCTCGTCCATGGGAGGTTTTACCCTCGATGCCTGCTCGCGCCACTTAATAGCATATTCTCTGAAGCTTTCTGAAGGTTTCTTCTTCAAGTTTGACAGAGAATTTCTGTCTGGTGCAATGTCGATGTTATACTGGAATTGTCTCACAAAATCTCTGGCGAGATCATCCCATATATGCCATCGAGATATGTCTTGGTCCATATACCACTCTGAAGCCATTCCTATCAGACTTTCTCCGAAGTATGCCATCAGCAATTCCTCTTTGCCGTCGGCTCCCCGCAACTGGTTGCAATACTTCTTGAGATGAGCAATGGGGTCTCCGTGTCCGTCATACTTCTCAAATTTTGGGGTTTTGAAACCCACGGGTAGGTGCACGTGAGGGAACATGAATAGATCGGTATAGGAGACACTCTTCTGTCCGTTTAAACCTTGCATGTTTTTCAAACTCTGCTCAAGGCTCCTCATTCTTTTTGCCATCTCATCTTGTTCAGCAGTTTTGGGGTTTTGATCCTACCCAGGTGCAAACTCGTATTGAGGTTGTTGAGGATGAGTGCTGGTGGTGAACCGAGTTGGTTCCAGTGAGAAGGATGGTGCTTGTAATGTGAATGAGGATGAGTCAAAATTTGGCTTGTATGTAGCGGGTTGTGCCACGATTGGACAGGGAGGTGCAGTAAAGATGTTTGTAGCTACATCTGTTGTTGACATCCGGGGATAAGAATCAGAGGGCGATCCAGCAGAGAGGGCTGAAATGGCTGGGTACCCGAATGGGGTAGCCGGATAGCTTATGGGGATGTTGGAAGTCCCACTTGTCCTGGAGAACAACTCAGGGAACCCAGGGATTACACTCGGTGGCTCTTTTCCGTTATTCCAGTCATCCAACATTTCCAACATGCGGAGCCGCAGGATTCTGTTTTCCTCAGCAGTTGCTGACTTGGGCGTCAGGACGGCCGAGATTGAACTCTCCTCGAAAACAGGAACTGTCGGCAAAGGAATTTCTGAAGACATTCTTATGCTTCCCTTTGATCTTGTGAAGTAAGTGTGAATACTCCCTCTCAACTTAACAACGGGTAACTGAACACTCCCTTTCGACCTCGTGAAGTATGAATGTGAGGCCAGACCTCCACCAAACCAACCACCTTTTCTAAAAACCTGGATGACTCAGCAGCAAGCAATCGGTTAGTGCGAAACAAATAACAGATAGGTAATCGCACGTTGGGGCGTGATGCACCTACACAGTTAAGTGAATTTCTACATGTTTGCAACAAAGACATGCGTCATTCCGACTTCTCTTTAGGCTTTCCTTTTATTTATCACCATTTTTATTTCTTTGTTTTTTTTTTAATTATTATTATTGTTTTCATTATTTGCGGTTAAAAATGTGACCGGATCCGATGAGGATTGCCTACGTATCACGATGCCGCGTGAATCAAATCATTACGTAGTTCGAAATAGAGAAGTGTAAAAGAAGCACACATTTTATTACTGAAGCAATCCATTACAACCAACATTTGAAAAAGGGAAAATAACAAACCTTGAAAATAAGTACAGACTCAAACGGACTAATGCACCCTGATGCGAAAAGACAGACAGAAGATGCTAAGATACAGACTCGACCTATGAATACATTAAGGTTTCGAGAATTGGCGCCCGCGGGGCATTGTTCAGCTTTGCCGCGGTCTTAGGTGTGAGATCCCTTTCAAGTTGTTCCAGCTCATGCATGGTCTGCTTGACATAAACCATTACTGCCGAGAGAATGGTAATGCTGGTCATGTTTTCACATCGTAGACACCTTCTGATGATGGCATGGGCAATGGTCCTAATCTTATCTCTGGTTTGCCTCTTCTCTATAAGCAGGCGTTTTATCTGATCACTGCATGTTTTTAAAGCCTGAGAATCTTGCATATGCTGATTCTTCAGTTGTCGCACTTCTACCTCCATTTGGGCCAACAAGTCATAACAGTGTCTGCTCTCAATTTGGAAATCCTCGGCCTGCTTAACTGCTTTAACCTCAAGTGTAGCCACCTTTCTCTTCATGTTGGCAACAGTTTTCTCGTAGTCGTGTTTCAATTGATTCAAGTATCGGCAATGCTTATCTGCTCTTGTACCCCACTGTACCTTGAGCTTTGCCATGACGTTTTCAGATTCTTCTAAACCATGTCGCCATTCCCTGACTTCATTTTTCAGCCCTTTTATCAATTGCTCGTCTGATCGACTCCTTGGTTGTTTATCAGGAGCCATTCTCAATTTCTGGATTTGGGCCCTAAGTTCTTCATTTTCTTGGGCCAATCTATTCTTTTTGCCTCGATCCGCGGCGATTTGCATACTGTTATTGAATTTCAGACTTTCAACCTGTTGCTTCAACTCACCGATCTCCGCCCGATACCCCTTTCCCTTTGCTAACCAGTTCCATTGTTCTTGGGATGACTCAACGAAATCTTTGAGATGAGGTATTTTAGCTGGTCTCTCGCAGGACATGTCACCTCTAAACCAAGCATGATACCCCGGGGAAACTTCTCCTTTAGCCGTATCCAACACATAAGTGTTTGCCGTCAGATGTTGACACTCACTCCAGATCTGGCGAACTTCTTCTTCGGGGAGCCGACCGTCCGGACTGATTTCAACCACTTGGGTACTCAAGTATTCATCTTTCGGTACTACTTGATACCTTCCAAGTTGCCTCAAAACCCGATACGGTGCATAGGGTTGGATGCTTTTAAGTCCCATCAACAGAAAGTGGGGCCTGGTTGCCGGCATGTATATGATTTCCTCAACAGGCAACCATCCGAGCGTCCACTGGATTTGGTTGGCAGTGAGAGTTTGGAAAAATGACGTCCATGCTGTGACTCCCTCGGGTAGACTAAACCCTTTGATTCTTGTGTAGAATTCTCCAATACAAGTCTTCTCGGGCGAACCGTAACCCAAGAGCGGGGAGCGGTGGCATAAATGATCGGTCATCCACATTTGCAACAATAGGTTACATCCTTCGAAAAGTCGCCCCTGGCTCGGCAAGCAGTGAGAGCCCAAAAGATGTCAGCCATAATCATAGGCGCCAGAGTACTTTTATCTTGGGTGAGCAAGGTACTGACGACCCCAACTACTTTTAGATCGATGTTTCCGTCTTTCCTTGGGAACACTATAAGACCCGAAAAAGCTGTCATAAAAGCTACCAGCCTGTGTTCGTCCTACTTTTGTTGGTTACCTCTACTGCATAGTTTGAAGTCTGGCTTATTGAACCCGCCCACGTGGCCGTATCTAGCATATATGAGGCGGAGACTGCAGAAACCTTTTGCAAGATCTGGATGGTAAAATGTTCGGGGTATTTTTAGGAAATCTAGAAACCGGTGTACCGTGACAGCCCTAGGTGCAATCAAGTACTTGAACCTTAACGGAGCTTCATCACTTCCGATGTATCCCGCTATTTCTTCCAATGTCGGGGTGAGCTCAAAGTCCGAGAAATGAAATACATTGTGTGCTGAATCCCAGCAAGTGACTAATGATCTGATAATATCACCCCGAAGCTGGATGTCTAGTAAATCCGGGAGATCTTTCAGATACTTCTTTACTTTGTCTTGCCCTTCCTTGCCTAGGTCATTCCACCATAATCGCAACTCAAAAGGGATCTTGGTCATTATTGAAAAGGGTTTGTTTTGTATTGTGCTCATCCTTCACATTTATTAAGGTGATTATGCCAACGAAAAACTTTTATTAGACTCAAAATAAAACTATCTATGCTCTTTTCCAAGATTTTTGTTTTCAAAACGATGGACTCGATTTTCAGATGCGGCTTTTAGCACTTCGGGAACGAAGATTTTAAAGCTGCGGGGATCAACCGGTCAAAAAATCAAAAATGATGACCCAAAATGGCCGCTTATGCAATGTCAGCCTTCCAGCGTCCCGCTTAGGAACATTCGGCCATTTTTACAAAAACGGCATCACCCGACTCTTTTATAAAAGTGGCAACATTTCTCAACGGGAGGTTGGACCCGATGGGGGTTGCCTACGTATCTCACACCCTGTGAGAATCAAACCGGCGTAGTTCGGTCTTGATCAAGCGTAGAGTAAATAAACTAAACCCCTTCTGAATACAATCTTTTTTAAAAAAGAACAAAAAATATTTTTTCTGGATTCTTATATTTTTTATTTTTATTTTTTGAAAAGAGATAAAGACTAAAGAAAAATCTTTTTAAGGAAGTATTTGGACTACTAGTCTGAATTTATAAAAGAGATACTACAAAAGAAACAACACATTTTTTGAATTTTGAATTTTCCCCTTTTTTTTACTTTTAAATATATATTTTTTGATTTTGAAAGTGATTAAAAGAATTTTTTTTTAACAAATCAAACTAAAAGACAAATTTTATTTTCATTTTTTTTAAGGAAATTCCGGCGAAGTTTTGACGCTACTTGGACATTGGTTTTATTTTTCCAAAAATAAGAAATTATCTCCCGACGCTGCTATTTTTATTTCCTTTTTTTTGAAATTTTTTAGAAGCCGGTCAGCATGCAGATCTGAAGCAAATAAATGCGCAAAACAAACGGGATGTAGCAGGATGGTCTTTTCATTTCAGGTTGCCTGTCCTAGATGGACCCAACCCCTGTGTTGAGTCCCCTATGTCAAATGCAACATGATGCAAATAAGCGTTCCTACTAGGGATCCGGCATGAGGTTTCGTTATACTAGGTTTATAACCTGGGTATATGTTCTAGACTGTGTACCCGAGCGGACAACTCGAGTCGAGGAGGGGGCAACTTACCGGGAACCAAAAGGCCATCCGGCTTCGTAACTTGTCCGAGCCTCTTTTTTATTTCAAGGTATGACACTAACAGAATAGGGAGTCTCAACCAGTAAGCACATCCCCGGAGGTGAAGAGAGAAGGGTTTCAGCACAGTTTATATACAGTTCAGATAATATCAAAGCAGTAAAAGACAACATTTAGCACGTTATGCCAAAACTTGTAATAAAGATCAGATAATAAAGCCAAATATAACAATTATTCTAAGCTCGAATTCTTGAACCCCGAACCAGTGGTTCTGGAATACTTTCTCCCCAGCAGAGTCGCCAGAGCTGTCACACCTCCTTTTTGCGCGTCCACCCAAAAGGTAAATGTGCGAGGGAGTTTTTCTAATTTAAGTGACAATATTCGAAAATGGGATTATTTATTTAATTCAGAGTCGCCACTTGGGAAATGTTTGGCTTTTGGTGTCCCAAGTCACCGGTTTATCTTGAATCCCAATTCGAGGAAAATATTCGACTTTCCAAATGAAGTCTACGAACCAGAAATTCTAAGTAAGGAATTCTGTTGACCCGAGGGAAGGTGTTAGGCACCCTCGAATCCCGTGGTTCTAGCACGGTCGCTTAAAGTGTTATAATGGCTAAATATCTGATTTAAATACATGTTATGACTTATGTGCTTTTATTGAGTTTAAACCGCTTTTATTATTATCATTTTTTATAGAATTGCAACGTCGTGAAAATGCATCTCGAACCACGTCACAATCAATGCACCCGTAGTTGTTAACACATTTCCACTCCGTTGAGATTTGAGTTTGGGTCACATAAATGCGCACCCGAATTTAAGAATGTAATTTAATTAAGTCGCGCCTAAAGAGTCTAACACGTTATTATCTTTGGGGAAGGCAGTGAAATTCACTTAACAGTCCTTCCCAAATTCTAAGTATTTATTATGATCAATTATTGAGGGCCCCGCGATTTGCTTTTTTATTTGGCGAGGCTCGTCTCATTATTTGAAAGGATAAACCTACAGCGACTATATTTCTATTATGTTTGTCTCTAAAAAATAGAAGAAAGAAAATACATGCTAATTAAATTACATGCTTGGCCAATTCTGGCCTCTTATTAGTTATTGGATTAATTATTTACGAGGCGGGGAATCGTTTCGAGCCTTATTCCATGAGCGAGCATTCTTTTAATTCGCTAATGGAGATTAACGTACAAGATTAATGAAAATGCTAAACTTACGCTAAATGTTCTTCAAGTTCGAATTTAAACTAACTTATTTAAACTAGATTAATGGAGTTAACTACTAGAAACTGCTACTAATGGGATTCAAACATGGTTCTATAGACTGCCTAACGGAATCAGATTTAATAAAGTTAGCTCAAATGATGAAAAAGAAACTATATTACATTTGGCAAGATTAGAAACAGTACCTTATGTACAAAATATAACTAAAGATGAAGTCTAGTTATTGCTATACCAACTACTCGTGCATTTTACAAATTGCGTAATTATCATACATACAACTGAACCGCTATAAATCACAGTACCTAAACAACTAAGTTTCAATTAAGTACGAAACTAACTACTGTATTATGCTATTGAGTTACAACCTAACAAGTTACAAATCTAACAGCATCTACAAAGCTGTAATTACGCAGCAAATGATTAAACTTCTTCACATCTTTCATTTCATGCTTTCACCGTTACAACAATGTGAAATTCTAGTGTGTACCTGGATATTGAAACGCAAAGAAGAAGAAGAAGGTAGAGAAGTCAGCAACAGTAACAAGAATAGCAACAACAACAACAAATACAGCAGCAACAGTAGAGCAGAATCAACCCCAGATGGACAAACCAGAAGTAGCCCAATGAAACAAGTAGCCAGTACCCAAACAATCACACTCAGCAAACTCAGTTGAGACTCGGAAATACCAATGTTAATCAACAGGCAGTAATAGGTGAATCCGACACAATAATGGAACACAATTTCTGATTTTTCAAACACTCAAAGGAAGGACCCTAAGTTTGACAGAACAAATAGCAGGTTAAGGCTAATTTCCAAACAGAAAAAGGTGAGGAAAAGCAGAGTTTCAGCTTCAATCAAACAACAGAAATCTTCTTTTCTATCTCCCTCAATTCTTTTCTCTCTGAAACCCTCACTTTTCTGATTTTTCAGAACTATTTTTTGCCTCCCTCTCTTTTTGATGTCCTGATCTCCTCCCCCGAACTAATGGAAACCTTCTGTTTTTATAGCTTCTATCAGCCCATTCAAACAGCCTGTTTAACAAACTGAACCCCCTCCCATGTTCTCCTCCTGTTTTTCCACTCAAAAGATTAAAATAAAAGTATTCCCCATGAGATTCTCCCTGACAGCCCTCTTTTCCTTATGAAAAGTTTATCCTTTGTTAATTTAAGCAAGTATGGGCAGCATGAGTGTGTCCTGACAGCACATGCTGTCCATTTTATTCTAATTCATTAAACAGCTGACAAAACACATGCTGCCCAAAGCCTAAAGTGAGTAAACATGCTATCAACTTAAACCACAATCTGAAATCTATGCTAACACTAACAGCTATCCAATCCTTAGGTGATTTCTGATTCAAATAAAAGGCTAACACACAATGTAATCAATTCTCAACTGATTTGAATAAAATCAAACCAACAGGAATCAAATTACTATCATTCCAAACTGAAACTATTTGACGACCTGTATCGAATCGACTGTGTGAATTACACTGCGTACATTCAAATCATACCAAAGGAATCGGAATCGAATGGTACTAACAGGGGGTGCAAATTGTACTGCCCAAAACAAAGTTAACCCTGAACCTAATTAATTGACCCAATGTACTTTCAATCGATTATATAGTTTACACACATACACTTAATCAGTTAATAGAAAAACTTGAACAAATAAAGGTCCGGGCAAGGTGGACAGGACAGTCGACACAAAACAAATCCACTACCATTTAAACACATGAACAAATATTAAGCAAAACAAACAACATGAATTGGCAAGGAAAAAGAAGAAGAAAATACCTTAAAGAATTGAAAATCAGATGACCATGTCTCGGATTTTGACTCGAACCTCTTTTGGGGTTGAACGGACTTTAATCGAAGTGTTCTCAACTGAGAATACTTCGATTAAAATCTATTAGACCTCAAACTTCTTGTTTAAACGGACAAAAACTTGGATTCTGGACTTCTAGGGTTCCTAGAGCAGATTTGGGATTCAAGTTTTTCTGGTTAGATTCGGACCAAACCAAGCCTGGTTTGGTCACGAGGAGGTCATGGGAGTGTCTGGTATGAAGATGGTGAGGTTTTGTATAGGTCAGAGTTGAGGTTTGGCTTGAATCTTCAAATGAAGATTCGAGAAGATGTAGGTTGATTCGAGCCAAACGGTTTGTAGATTCGTGTTCAGGGGGTCAAGGTGCACTAGGGGTGTTAATTTAGTGACCGGCGGCGTTGACGCCGCCGGGTTTCAGGCGATGGGGTAAGGGGGCGGCGCTAGGGTTTTGTGGGGTTTGGGTCTGGTGAGGGAGACGACCTAAAGGAAGGGGGGGAGGGTCTGGCTTAGGGGGCGTGGGGGTAAGGGATGAGGGATTATATACGGGGTGGTCGTTTGATCATAGCCGTTAGATCAGTCGAGATCAACGGCATGGATCTCTCACTTAAAGAAAATGACATCGTTTGGTTAAGTGAGACCGGGTTGGTCTTTGGGTGGAATGGGTCGGGTCAGGTAACGGGTAAGGAAGATGGGACGAAGGCCGTCAGATCAACTTGGTTTGAACGGCTGAGATGGGTTGTTCTTGAAACGACGTAGTTTTGGCATCAAACTACGTCGTTTGGTGGCCTGGGAGATGGGTCTCTTGGACCGGCAGCCTTGGGCTGGTTTTGGTGCTTTTGGGCCTCGAATTTTCCTAAAGAAACTAGCCTAATCCGATTTTTAGACCAATTTGCACTCTTTTCTTTTATTTTTCTAATTTAAAACACAATACCTAATTAAAGTAAAACTAAACACATATTAATTAACACTTAACACAATTATCACACACATATTAAAATATTTAAATAGGTAAAATCACACCATGAAAACAAATAGAATAAAAGATGCATATTTTGTGATTTTCCTTTTAATAACCGAATTATGGTTTAATTACACACGACATATATTTTTTTTGTATTTCTGTTTGATAAGACTAAATAAAAACGGACAAGACCACAAATAACTACCAAAAATGCCACGTAAATTCCAAAAATTGTACAGCAAGACCATTTGTTATTATTTTTGATTTCTTTTGGAGTAATTGTCGTGTAAACAAAAATCACGTGTTCACAACTGGGCCTTCACTACTTCTGACATAGCATACTTAGGCCTTCAATAAAGAACCACCCGATCACAAGTCCATAGGGGAGTCCAAACCAATTCAATGAGCCACAACACCAAGTGTTGCACCACTTGGAACAACCAATATAGATACACAGTTCATGACAGGGAAATAGAGTATTAGGGACAGTTTTGGAGGTAGAGGAAATGACTAGAACCAAGCCCTAGTGTGTTAGAGTTCACAAGGTCCTCAATTGGACCCGAGCAGTGCTCACACTAAGAGGTCAACAATAGAACCTAGATAGCCTTGGCTTTCAGCCGGCTAAGAATAGGAATTCAGAATATCAGAGTAACAAGTAAGGGGGTGGACCAAATCACCAAATTGAGCATACAACACAACTGGTCGAGCAGACTAGTAAGTTTAGCAAGATTCACATAGCAAAGTACCACATAGACAACCATCATTAGGAATCAGGAGAAGAAAACAGGTTTACAGACATACATAGGTTATCATGCATGAAGTTGGACTAGTCAAAGCCTAAAGACCCAAATTGGTTAAGTCTAACCTAATACTAAATTAATCAGTACTTAGACATAAGTGAGCGATACACATTGTGATAATCACAGAAAGAATAGAGTAGCAAATGAACCAAGGTATACGGGGAAACATATTAGTATAAGAGTAAAGTCCTAGTCAATAGAAAAATAGAGTGTTTGTCTTTTAGAAAATCAGGATAGCATGAAACAAGTTTAGAGCAGACTTTAGGGCAGCATTCCATAGATTTAGGGCTAATATACAAAGGGCAAGTCAAGTACACGAGGTTTAGCACTGAAAGGTTTATTCAAGTAAGGGTGATTCCCACAGAGTTGGAGTAGTATCCAAAACAAGAGTGTGAAGAAATTTTATAACTAACAGCATGCAATCACTATAGTCAGGCTCGTGTTAAAGTTAACTTCTATTGAAGTTCAAAGTGTAACAGTGAGTAAGTGAGTGAGAACGGAGAGTAGTGAAAACAATAGCAGGGATTAGGAGATTCAAAATCTTGTTTTAGAGGCTTTAGGGGAGGAATTTATATAGTAGCAGATCTAATACATAAAACAGGGAAACACAGTAAAATTAAACACAGAATAAGGAAAATATGACATGCCAGAATCAATTAGAATCAATTTTAGAGCAAATAGCACATAGAATAAAGAAGTTCAATAAATTAAACAGAGTGAATAAGGAATATATAGCATGCGAGAATCAATTAGAGGCAAATAACACTTAAAATAAGGAATATAGTAGGTTGAACAGAGAATAAGGAGAAATAGAATAATTCGAGTCAGTTTTAAGGCAAACAAAATTTAAAAATAGGAAAATACAGTGGGTTAAACAAAAATAAGGAAAATATGAGTCAAACACAAGAAAGGGAAGAATATTAATAAAAAATCGTTAAAGAATAAGAGAAAATCTCAAACCCTAGTTCGACGGAAATAAAAGAATTGACCAAATAAAGTGGTGAATCGGCCTCATATCACATTATCATAAACGTATATAGACAGAATACCGTGTAAATCTTGAAGATTGAAAACAATTACACACAACTCAGAGTCTGGTACTTGCCAAAAATGGGCAAGTACTAGGTGATGCCAAAATCGTATAAGTAATAAGGTGACGGAGCATATATGGAAAGAAAATCATAGAGGATTTCCATATTAAGGTCGTAATCGGAGAGAGATTGGGATATGTCGGCTAGGGTTTAACAGAGAAGAAGAGAGGAGAGATGTTCTTGAGGTGGCGGGGCAAAGGGGAAATGGGTTAGGGTTTAGGTAGGTTTAGGTAATTAAAATGGGTTGGGGGTTAGAGAGATTGGGATATGGCATCTAGGATTTAACATAAAAGAAGAGAGGTGAGAGGTTCTTGAGGCGGCGGGGCAAATGGGAAATGGGTTAGGGTTTGGGGGTTATTGTGGACCGTTGATCTTGGGAGATCAACAGTGTGAATTATAGGATAGGTGGGGCGGGTTGTTTGTAGTGGGTTACTGGGTATTTTAAAAGGGGTAATTTGGTTTTGGGCTTGGGGTAATTGGGCTAAGGTTTGGGTAGTTTTAGGTCTGAAAATAGGTAAGAAATTGGGCTATTTTTAAATACCCCAAAATTTATCAAAATAATTTATAAAATATTTAATAAATGAATAAAATATTATTTATGCACTGAAATAATTTAAATAATAACTTTATATTGTAACAAATTTGCTAATAATATAGAATAAAGAGCCTTTATGTAATTTTAGTATTAACAACAAAAATTCAAACTATGGAGATAATGCTCTCTACTCTAACTCCTACTACATCCCAAATCTTTGCTTTTTCTATCTTCTTCTCCACTCATCCTGTTTAATTCCCTCCAAACAATCATGGAGCCACCAAATCAACAAAATATGCAAATTGACAAATCCGAAATCCACGCACCAACTAAATCCTTTCTTCAAACACTAACTTCAAATTCCTATCTACCAACTTACATTTCGAACTCCCAACCCATCAATAACACAGGTGACCTAACTGATGAAACATCAAATGAAGATGATTTAGACAATTTTATTCCATTAACAGCTGAAGAGAAATCTCGACTATACACTCCTTGAAAAAATTCTATAATAGTAAAGGTCTTTGGAAAAGTGGTTGGACACCAACTACTAAAAAATAAGTTAACAAATTTATGGAAACCAACCGAAGAAATTCATCTTATAGACTTGGGATGCAATTTTTTCCTTATCAAATTCCATCATGAGGAAAATATGGGTAAGGCTTTACATGAAGGGCCCTGATTCATATTAAATCACTTCCTCTCTGTTCGTCGTTGGGAGCCTAAGTTTATTGTCTCCGCAACCCAACTAACGTATGCTGCTCTATGTGTACGCCCTTCCAGAACTTCCAACGGAGTTTATGATTTTCAAATACTACAAAAGATAGGAAACGAGCTAGGGCAACTTCTAAAGATTGATACTTGTACAACTTCTACAACAAGAGGGAGGTACGCCCAGATATGCATTGAGGTACCAATGGAGAAACCACTGAAAACACATGTCCATATAGGCACTTACAAACAGGTTATACTCTACGAAGGGCTAAACTTACTCTGTACAAAATGTGGAATATTTGGGCATGCAAATTGGAGTTGTCAATTTTCACACACACCACCGCTAAATTCCATACCCATTATTACTACACCTATACCATACACTTCCTCCCCCATATCGATAACTCCTATAAAGGATTCCGAATGGAAAACAGTCAATTTTCCAAAAAAATCACCTGCCAGATACAACAAGAGCACTTAACGCCGACAACAAAATGAATTATATAATCTTCCGATGGAGGATCCAACGGGGAAAGGGAAGGCGGTAGACACAACAACCATATAGGTAACACCAAGTAAGGTTACAAACCCTACTCAGTTATTGCTTGCCAACACGTTTGGCAAATTAGAGAATATGGACTCAACCCATGCAACTGAAAATAATGGGTCTGGGTCTATCACTCAAACACCCGATAGACACATGAGCCCAAGACTGTTAAAAGATGTAGTAATGGCCCAAAAAGATTTTGAGGTGGCTAAAAATAGTTTTAATAATAATAGCACCTTAAACCATAATACTAAAAATAAATCATTTGTCAACAACCCTAAAATGCTGACCAATAATTCAACTTATAAAACTGTTAAGGTAGTAACTCACCCACTGATGACCTAATGGACACTAATACTATATCCCAATCTTCTACCAAAGACAATATAGATAAATCACCAAAAATCCCTCATATACCTATACACGCCACACCTGAACAAAGATCTGACAAAATCTTTACGACTTCTATTTCCGACCACCTACAAGCCGTCTCTTTGCATGCCACCCCTCAATGCCCAATCACTGAACTCCCTTCCTCAAGCACACCACACTCTTCTCCAATTCCGATGGTCAATCATCATTACCCTCCATGTGACAATCCATTGCATATACTTAACCCTACCCCTACTATACACAATGAAACCACTAACACTACTAGTACGACTGTTAATCCAAACATCCTGCCAAACCTATGACGACCCGGCCGGTCGTCTTAAGAATTAATGCCCCGATCCCCTATTAACTGCTTTTCTCGTATTTATTTCTGCTATCTTGATTCGTCGGGATGTTCGATTTTGAGTTTCGGAGAGTTTTGGGACACTGAGTCCCTAAATGAGAGCTTAAGTTTGGAAAATTTGACAGTAGTCGGAATAGTATAAAGATGGCCTCAGAATGTAATTCTAATGGTTCTATTAGCTCCTTTGGGTGATTTTGGGTTTAGGAGCGTGATCGGATTGTGTTTTGGAGGTCCGTAGCTAATTTAGGCTTGAAATGCCGAAAGTCGAATTTTTGAAGTTTTCGGTTCGATAATGAGATTTTGATCCGAGGGTCGAGATGGAATTTTGGAAGTTGGAGTAGCTCCATAGTTTTGAAAGTGACGTGTGTGCAAAATTTTAGGTCATTCAGACGAGGTTTGATAGACTTGCCGATCGAAAGCGTAATTTGTTAGTTTTTGAAGTTCTTAGGCATGATTCCGATGTTAAATTGGTGTTTTGATGTCATTTTGAGCGCTTTGAAGGCGGGGACAAGTTTGAATGATGTTTTAGGATTGGTTGGCATGTTTGGTTTAGGTCCCGAGGGCCTCGGGTGAGTTTTGAGTGCTTAACAGAAGTTGAATTTGGACTTAGGAAGAATTTGCATTACTGAACCTGTCATAACCGCACCTGCGTGTGTGGGACCGCAGGTGCAGCGCCGCAGAAGCGGCTAGGTGGCTGCAGAAGCGAGTTTGGGCCAAAGCTCCAGGACTGTAGGTGCGAATGGGTTTTCGCATATGTGGTGCCGCAGATATGGCCAAGTGACTGTAGAAGTGGACCCAGCCCGTTAAGTGATTTTCGCACCAGCGATGCCTTCTTCCACAGGTGCAGGACCATAGGTGCTCTCCTAAGACCGCAGATACAGTTTCACTGGTCAGAAAATAGGGATTTCGAGTGTTTAGTTTCAAAACTTGAAAAAATTAAATTGAAGCTCGGGAGAGGGCAATTTTGGGAGGAAGTTGAAGAGAAAATCATTGGGTAACAATTCTTTTACCCTTTCTAGTTATATTCCATCAATCTATGGTTAGTTTTATCATTTAATTTCGGATTTAAGATGAAAATTGGGGAAAAGTTGGGAGAAAGTTTTTAGACCTAAAATTCGATTTTGATTGGGAATCTGACCTTGGATTTTGGTACTTTTGGTATGACTGAACTCGTGAGAGTGTGAGGATTCTAAAAATGTAAATTTTACCCGATTCTGAGACGTGGGCCTGAGGGGCGTTTTGGTTATTTTACCTAATTTCACGCATTAGCTTAGAATTTAATTGTATAATCAGTTACTTGAAGTGTTATTTACATTATGCAATTGAATTGAATAGATTTAGGCCATTTAGAGTAGAGTACTCGTGGCAAGAACGTGGTTTCGGGTTGACTTTGAGCCGGTTCGAGGTAATTGGCTTGCCTAACCTTGTGTGGGGGACTTTCCCCTTAGGATTGATATTGTGATAATTGAAATGCCTTGTATGTGAGGTGATGAGTGCGTACTTGTGCTAATTGTTGAAAATCCTATTTTCACTAAAATAGCTTAAATTGTGTTTTTCTTTGCCTGCTTATACTACTTGGAATTTAAACTTGTTGTTAGCTTAGAGAAGCATGTCTAATTGACTTAATTGCTTTATTTGCTTAAACTACTTTATTTGTATTATGTGGAATATGCTAGGTTAGAATTACATGTTTTACTTTGGTATGAAGTTGAGTTTGATTGAGTATTCATTGTACTATTGTTGTGTGTTTTACTTGGGACTACGGGATGGAATCCCGGGATATTCCCTGTACATATTTATGATTTGAGTTGAAGTGCGGTATACCGAGAGATCCCTGACACGTACATTGAGGATACCAAGAGATCTTCGGGATACCAAGAGATCCCCAGCACGTACATTGAGGATACCAAGAGATCCCCAACACGTACATTGAGGATACCAAGAGATCCTTGGAATACCAAGAGATCCCTAGCATATATTGAGGATACCAAGAGATTCTTGAGATACCAAGAGATCCTTAGTATATATTAAGGATACCAAGAGATCCTAGGGATACCAAGAGATCCCTAGCATATAGTGAGGATACCAAGAGATCCTCGGGATACCAAGAGATCCCTAGCATATATTGAGAGTACCAAGAGATCCTCGGGATACTGAAAGATCCCAGGTTATTATCTTTGTGAAGAGTAGTATTCCTTGTGATTGTTTTGCCTCTGTTTCAGTTGTTGTTATCCTTATTATCCTGTATGAATTCTTATTATTATCTTTCAACTGTGCTGCTTTATCTTATACTATCGTACCTTATATTTTATTTAATCTCAGTAGGGCCCTGACCTTCCTCGTCACTACCCGACTGAGGTTAGGCTTGGTACTTACTGAGTACCGTGGTGTACTCATACCCTTTCTGCGCATGTTTTTCATATGCAGATCCAGGTACCTCCACTCAGACTTATCACTCGTGAGCCGAGGCGCTTGTAGAGACTCCGAGGTATATCTGCCGCGTCCGCAGACCAAAAAGTCCCCTTCTACTCCCCCTTTTTAAGTATTAGCCCTTCCGAATTTTTTTTTCCTTGTTAGATATTCTGGAGTTAGATACTGGTAGATATTCAAAAACTTGTGATCATGAGATTCCGGATTTTGGGAAATGTATTTAGCTTTCGAGATTTGATATTGTGTATGCCAAGCAACACTTTAAATTACTGTTTTATTTCGCTACTTCGGTTTTTAATTATTTCTTCTGGAAATTGATTTATTTCCGCATTATTAGACTTACCTAATCGTAGAGACTAGGTGTCGTCACGATAGTTCACAAAGAGCGAACCAGGGTCGTGACAAAACCACAATATAACACCACCAAATACAACTATCCACAATACAAAGACCTTGGTACACAACCTTCAGAGAAAACCACCAGATCAACCACCAACACTTTCACTTCCCACGCTTGATCATGAGCGGCCCACCTCACCCACAACCTACAAATACGCTGATATACACTTCCCAAACACCACCATTGGAATATCCACTCCAATCATGGTTTGAGATGGGGCTACAAGGATACTCTCTAATCTTTACAATGGAACTAAACAATAAGGAGATAATTTTACTAGTCCAGAACCCAACTCACCTTGCGGATATTGTCACAAAAGGGATGAGACTAGGGATGGAGGTAGTGACTCAGTCACAGTGGTCCAACATACACACACCACTAATGTTGGAACACACAAGACCCTCATCATCGACACAGTCACCATGAGCTCACCCAAAATTTCCACTGCTATACAGCTTCAATCAACTCATGGGGTCTCTCCCATTCTACCCACAACACCACACATGGATGATCTATGGCCCATGGTTCCAACATATGAACTCCTTCTCACCACCACAAATGAGTCCACCGAGCGTCCAAGAGCCAATGTCACCCTTCCTGAGTCCTCCAATAACTCCACCTCCATCGCCCAACGAACTAGGAGAGCAAACAAGGCTTAAGTTAGCACAAATTATGGAGGAAATGAGGGAAACCAGAACATTGTTCATATGGCTAAAGGGCTTCTATCTCTACAGCCTAAAGGAGCAGTATGCAAAAAAATTCATATTGAAATTCCCTTCAGAACTCATAACATGCAATGTAAACTTCAGGGTAAATCAGAACCAACAGGAGGGGAAATATTCCACGGTAATAATCCCATCTCTGAGGCAGAACCCTACAAGACAACAGAACACTCAGGCTCCATTGGGAGCAACAATTTGATATTGCTGATCTAGATGAACCTACCAACCCACAACCTATCATGAATTTAATCGTATGAAATTGTAGGGGTTCAAACAATGCATAATTTAGAAGACAATTCAGATCACTTTTGGATAATTACAGACCTGTCTTTGTGGTACTACTGGAAACTCGTATGCATGATCACATTGTCTTAAAAAATGATTTTAACTTCTCACATATGGCATAAGTTGAGGCACAAGGAATGTCAGGTGGTATAGTATTACTGTGGAATGCAGATATGGTAACAATGGAAGATCTTACAATGACTACACAAGAGGTGCACTGCATGGTCCAGGTATGGCTTAACCCTACTAAATGGTTGTTTTCTTCAATTTATGCAAATAACTCAACCTCTTTACGTAATATACTGTGGCAAAACTTAAAATGCATCCATGACTTATATAAGGGTCCATAGTTAGTTGGAGGGGACTTTAATGAGGTAATTAGAGAAAATGAAAAATTTGGTGGAAACCTCATTAATAACACAAGGGTGGATGCCTTTGCACAATGTATTAACTATTGTAAACTAGTTGACTTAGGGTTTAAGGGTAGCAGGTATACATGGACAAATAAAAGAAGGAATGAACATACTATACTAGAAAGTTTGGACAGACTCCTAGCAAATTATGATTGGCTTCAAATATTTCTTGAAACAGTAGTGCAATACCTTCCCCGTACATACTCAGACCATTGCCCTCTTCTAATCACACTTGAACCCAATAAAATACCAATAATATTTTTCGATTTGAAAAAATCTGGACAACAGACCCTTCACTCATAAATGTAATTCGACAGTCATGAAAAAATTATCCTTCAATAGTTGGAGCTATGACTATTTTTAACATAACGTAAATTATTGGAATAAGCACACTTTTGGAAACATTTTCGTTATAAAAAGGAAATCCTAACTAGGATTAATGGAATTCAACAATCCATGCACTATCCTATTAGCAATTTCTTAAAAGGCCTAGAGATACAACTAAATCATGAATTCAGTGCTCTACTAAGGCAAAAGGAAGATTTTTGGAAATTGAAGTCTAGAATTCAATGGCTAAACGATGGCGATGCTAACACTAATTTTTTTCACATGTTAACCTTACAGAGACATAGACGTAATCGAATAAATGCCTTAAAAGATACTGTAGGGAATTGGACTTATGATCCAATAGAAATTCATGACCAAATCTATCAATACTACACTACTCTATTCAAAACACAACACACAGTTTCTAATCAAATAAAGGACAAATTGACAATGATTAATTCTTTAACATATGTAGATCAACAACAATTAAGGTTGATGGAAATAAATAAAGCACTATTCTCCTTCTAACATTTTAAAACACCAGGGCCCGATAGACTCCATCCATATTTCTTCAAAAAATATTGGAACGAAGTGAGTCACTCAATTATTAATTGTTGTTACAATGCTTTCAATCAAGGAAAAATTCCAGAAGATATTAATAACACTTATTTGTGCCTAATTCCTAAGGTAAAAAATGCCGTAGCAATCATTCAATATCGTCCTATAAGTCTTTGCAACACGATCTACAAACTAATTACTAAAATCATTGCATAGAATAAAGCCTTTCCTACACCAAATAATTGGACCAACACAATCAAGCTTCCAATAGGGTAAACGAGCTTCAGACAATACAATCATCATATAGGAAATTCTTAACCATTTCAAAAAAAGAAAAAAGGAAGAACATGTCAAATGCTGCTCAAATTAGATTTGGAAAAAGCTTTTGATAAGCTTGAATGATCCTTCATAAAAAAATACACTCCACTATTTTAATATACCACACAAGAACATTTCACTGATCATGTCCTGCATTACAACGTCTTCCATATCTATATCGATAAATGAATCACGTACTAACTTCTTTAAACCATCTAGGGGTATTTGTCAAGAAGATTCCCTATCTCCTTACATATTTATTATAGTACTTAGAATGCCTCTCAAGGAACATATTTCAATCATTAGATTGCCTATTATGGAAACTCATACAAATTTCACAAAATGGGCCTCAACTATCACACCTTTTTTCGTAACGATATCATCCTTCTGTCTAAAGTAAATGATAATAGCTGCAACACCATAATTGACACTCTTAATACTTTTACCAAATTATCCGGAAAAACTATTAATTTCTAAAAATCAAGAATCTTTTTCTCAAATAATTGTAACACTGAAGCAAAACGAAATATACTATCTTGCTTTAGTATGCATGAAGGAAAGCAGTTTGGAAAATACATAGGTTTACCCATGTTTCAACAAAGACCTAAAAAGTCAGATTTCCAATTTTTATTAAATAACTTCAAGGCTAGACTTGCAGGATGGAAAACAAACTTCCTATCACTATTATTTCACGATGGAAAAATGCCAACATGGAATTCAATGGAAAGTAGGTACAAATTCAAAATTAAACTTCTGGACGGAGGCATGGATTGCTCCAAACACAACACTTAGATCCTTACTACATAGTCCTATACCTTTAGATCATACTACGCGTAATATTATAACTTATAGAGATCAAACAATTGGAAATGGGTAGAAATACCGTTTCAACTTACAAATTCTCTTAAAAATAAATTTAATAGGATCAATGTACCTATCTACACAAATAAAGTGGACACTATCTATTGGGGATTATCGAATAATGAAAAATTTACTGTCAAATCTATGTATTCACAATTACCACAAGAGGAGATAAACTTACAAGAACACACAACTCCTTACAATTGGATTTGGAAGATTCCAATACCACCCAATCTAAAAACATTTCTTTGGCTTATAATGTATGACAGATTACCAACAAAAAAATACCTATATCACATAGGAATAACATTAGATGACCAATGTCAAATATGTCACACACATACAAAAACTACCAATCACATCTTTCTACAATATCCTAATATAATTATAACAACTCATATCCACACGCATTAGTTCATGTCATATATTAGTTAATATAAATCCAAGAAGAAATTACCTTTGAGATGATAAGAAGTTAATCTATTGGTCTTAAGTGATACAAGGGTGTATAAGGGTGATTAACAAGTATTAGAAGTTAAATGAATCAAGGATGTTGTAACTCGTGTTTTCAGGTAAACTTAGAGGTTCTTCATACACTCAAGAGGTCATGTATTATGGTATTTGAATCATATAATATCCGTATCATAAGTCTTGAAGTCAAATGAGTTATGAAATAAAAGTCGACAAACGTTGTCGCAACTTAGGTTCATAATTTTACTTAAACATTAGGTCAAATGTTTCTAAGCTTTTCTCCCAATTTACAAGGAATTACGGGGTGATCTACCCACCAAATTAAAGATCTATGAGTCTAGTTTTCAACGCATTAAACTGTTTGTCAATATGATCTCTAAGTATAGAGATATTCGTATTTTCACAAGTCTTGGTAGGTGACAAGTAGGTGCATCACCTACTTGCCAAAATGAGAGGACAAAAGTAAAAGTCCCAAAGTCGGCCAAGAGAGGACTTTTAAGGGATTATAAATTCAGTTATTTCACCCTTATTTCAGACCTTCAAAACCAAATTAAGCCCCTGCAACTCCTCCCCAAAAATCCCACGCAAACTCTAATCGATTTTCTCTCTCTTTCAAGTTCTAATTGAAGATAAAACCTAGAGTTTGAAGAACCAAGGGAAGAGCTGAGTTATCCAACAAGTAAGGTAAGTTACTGACCTTTATCATACATTTTTTTCTGCTGTGAATTCATGGTAATTCGTTCTATACATGTAAGAACTCACGGGACGGTGATCGGAAGCTGTGAGTTCGAGTTATTCACTTGTAGCAGACTGTTTTGTGGACTGTTTTGTGTTGCTGTTGGGCTGCTTGGTTTACTACTATTTTGTAGAGTTTTGGAGGTGGAAGGGGGTGGAGAAACACCATATATATGTAGGGTTTTGGGCTGATAGTTCTTCATAACATTTTCGGGTCGTTTGACACGACTACGGTGGCCGTCGTATGTATGAAGTGATACAGTTGTGCGTGGACTGTTTTGGGAGGTTCAATATGATTATTATTGATGTTGTTTGGGCTGTTTGGTGATTGTTTGAATTGTGTGAAGTCATATATATAGGGGAGGTGTTGTCCGTTTCATCGTAAAATAGGTTGCGGTCGATACATAATAGTTATGACGCTTAAATGATAACGATAGTATCGTTTCTCTTATTATAGACTAAGGAGTTGTGACAATTGCATAGCTTGAGATTGGGGCAGTATATACAAGGTATGTGAGGCTATCCCTTTCCTTCTTTTGCATGACTCCGATTGTACATAATGTAATGAACGAGCTTCCAAAGATACTCTACTCTTAGAAGCTAGCAGTACTTACATTGTTTTCCCTCTTATGGAACGATTGATGTTAATGTTGCTTCTCTTATTCTTATCTTATCAATGTTGTTGGTACTTCCTGATTCTTATAAGATTCATAGTGAAGAGTTAGTCCTAATAACGTGTACAGAGGATACCGACCTTACGTCACTCCGAAAGGTTTAGAATGTGATTCCATGAGTCGAGCATGCATTATATATATGTATCTATTTTACTCTATCGAGCCACGCTATAGTTGGCCGGGTACGGCACCTATTGTGCAACCACTGATCAGTTGGGTTTTACCGAGCTCCACGTGGCCGGGTACGATACTACCGAGCCTTATGATGGCCGGGTACATTTTTTTACCGAGCCTATTACGGCCGGGTACGATATGATGATATGCCCACAAAGGCGTATGATTTAAAAATGTTTATGTATTTTTATATATATGTATCATGCATTTCATGTCAGTAGCCCTTAGAGGTACTCAGATGTTACAGGTTGTATATTCTCTATCCCTGCTTACATTACTGTTCGTATTTATGGTTCCCTGCCTTACAAACTCAATACTTTATTCGTACTGACGTCCTTTTGTTTCTGGACGCTGCATGTCGTGTTGCAGGCCCTGATAGACAGGCAGGTGCAGCTCCCCTACCACAGTAGTCTGTCCAGTTCAGCAGTGATTGGTGAGATCCCGTCTTCGGACTTGCCGTGGTCTTGGTATGCATTTTTGTTATAGACATTATGGGTATGTCAGGGCCCTGTTCCGGCTATGTTGCAACACTTATGTTCATTTAGAGGCTCATAGACAGGTGTCAACTCATGTATAGTTTGGTATGCCTTGTCGGTTGGTTTTTGTTGTATAGTCTTTCATGGTAGCGTGGTAGCTCGTACCTTATATGTAGTTTCTTGATTGTTTGGTCATCCCATGTTATGTATGTTCATGCCACCATATTTTATTGTTGATTTTCCATGATCCATGTCTACCATTTATATTGATCTCGTCAACCCTAAAAGATAATAAAGAATGTTAGATAAAATGTACGTTGGTGCTCGGCAAGTATGGTCAGGTGCTAGTCATGGCCCTCCAGTTTGGGTCGTGACAAACTTGGTATCGGAGCAAGTGTGTCCTAGGGGTTGTTTATGAGCCGTGTCTAGTAGAGTCTTGATTATGGATGTGTAGCGCGCCACATTTATACTAAGGAGGCTACATGACATCTAGGGCTGTTACCTTCTTCATGAATCTAGATCGTGCGTAGAGTTGAGTTGTAAGTGTTCGTCTCTAATATTCACCTTGTTTCCTTTTAGTGATGCCTTCGACTAGGAAGCAAACGATTAGTAGACGACTTGATACAGCAGCGGGAGAGGGTACCAGTCAGGTGCCTCAAGCCAGAGCAGGACAAAGTGAGGCTCAGAGTGAGATGCCCTCTCATACCTCATCTACTCCGTCTCCTCCAGAGGATATTAGGAGGCACCCAACACCTCCAGTTCCTCCGTCTGGCACTACAGACTAGGATATGTGGAGTGCTTTGCAGTTGTTGACTAGCTTGGTAGCTACTCAGGCTCAGAGGCAGAATACAGGTGCTGCCGATAAACCAGTTAGTACGAGAGTTCATGATTTTATTAATTTAGACCCTCCAGTGTTTACCGGATCAGACCCCAAGGAGGACCCACAGACTTTTATTGACCAGGTTCATCGTACAATGTGGGTTATGCATGCTAGCAATACAGAGGCAGTAGAGTTGGCTTCTTATCGGTTACAGGATTTAGCGGTTTTCTAGTATGATAGTTGGAGAGATCCAGGGGTCCGAATGCTCCTCCAGCTATGTGGAAGGAATTTTCTGAGGCCTTTCTTCGTCACTACTTGCCAGTTGAGATACGATGAGCTAGAGCTGATAAGTTCTTGAACCTTCGACAAGGTAATATGAGTGTGCGAGAGTATAATATGCAATTTGATTCTTTGTCAAGGTATGCTCCCCATATGGTGGCCGAGATGAGTGATAGGGTGCATCTGTTCGTGAACGGGTTGGGACCACATCTGATAAATGAGTGTACGACAACCTCCTTAGTGGAGGGCATGGATATTTCCTGTATTCAGGCTTATGCCCAGACCCTAGAGGATCGTAAGCACCAGCAGAGGGCTAATAGGAAGCAGAATAGGGGCCAACATAAGAGGGCGGGATTTGCAGGGTATTCTGATAACTTTAGAGGCAGCGTCAGGCCCCGGTCTTCGAGGAGTTCGGCGCCACCTGTAGCTAGTGCTCCTCCACAGTTTCAGAGGCCTCGATATGATCGATTTACCTATTCTGGTCCAGGTTAGAGTTCGCAGGCATCAGGCTCGCAATATCATAGGGATACTAGTTAGACGAGACCCCCAACACCACGTTGTGATCAGTGCGACAAGGCCCACTTTAGACTGTGTCGTCGAGGTTCTGATGAGTGTTATTCTTGCAGACAGCCTAGCCATATGATACGGGATTGTCCTAATAGAGAAGGTGATGGTATGGCCTAGCCGACTGGATCTGTGTCAGGTTCTTCCTCATCAGTTCGATCTCCAGCACGGGGTTTTCAGTAGTCGACAGGTCGTGGTAGGGGTAGAGGTGCAGTGCCGAGTTCGAGTGGTGCTCAAAATCGAACATATGCTCTAGTAGGTCGACAGTATCTTGAGTCGTCTCCAGATGTTGTTATAGGTATTATATCTGTGTTTTCTTATGATGTATTTGCACTGATTGATCCGGGATCTACATTATTATATGTTACACCCTTTGTGGCTAATAAGTTTGGCATTGAACCTGAATTGATAAGTAAACCCCTTGCGGTATCTACTCCGATAGGAGATTCTGTGATTGCTAGAAGGGTATATAGAGGTTGCACTGTGATGATTTATAGTCGTCAAACCTCGACAAATTTATTTGAGTTGGAAATGGTTAATTTTGATGTGATAATGGGAATGGACTGGTTGGCCTCATGCTATGCAAATGTTGACTGTCGTATGAAGATGGTTAGGTTTCAATTTCCTCGTGAACCCGTCATTGAATGGAAAGGGAACATTGCTACACCGAAAGGTAGGTTTAATTCCTATCTTAAGGCAAGGAAAATGATCTCAAAAGGTTACATTTATCATCTCATTCGTGTTAGGGATGCAGAGGCGAAACCGCCTATTCTACAATCAATCCTCGTGGTCAACGAATTTCCAGATGTTTTCCCAGATGCACTCCCAGGCCTTCCTCCTGAAAGGGAGATTGAGTTTAGCATTGATGTGTTGCCTGACACTCAACCGATCTCTATCCCTCCATATAGAATGGCCCCAGTAGAGTTGCGAGAATTGAAGGTGAAGTTGAAGGACTTGCTGGATAAGGGCTTCATTAGGCCTAGCACATCACCTTGGGGTGCACCAGTCCTATTTGTGCGGAAGAAAGATGGGTCGTTACGGATGTGTATCAACTATCAACACTTGAATAAGTTTACTATAAAGAACAAGTATCCACTTCCAAGAATTGATGACCTGTTTGACCAACTCCAGGGTGCCAAGTATTTCTCCAAGATTGATTTACGTTCAGGGTATAATCAGGTGAGGGTTAAGGAGAAGGATATTCCAAAGACGGCCTTCCGGATAAGATACGAGCACTTTGAGTTCTTGGTGATGTCGTTCGGGCTAACAAATGCCCCAACAGCTTTTATAGATCTCATGAATACTCTATTTAGGCCCTATCTTGATGTGTTCGTGATTGTATTCATTAATAACATTCTAGTGTATTCTCGTTCGGAGGCGGAACATGGGGGCCACTTGCGGATAGTATTACAGACGCTTCAGGATCATAAGTTATATGCTAAGCTATCCGAATGTGAATTTTGGCTGAACTCAGTAGCGTTCCTTGGCCATGTGATATCTGATGAGGGTATTAGTGTCGACACTCAGAAGATCGATGCAGTAAAGAATTGGCCGAGACCTACAACACTATCAGAAGTCCGCAGCTTCCTAGGGTTAGCAGGATATTATAGGCGGTTTGTAGAAGGGTTTTCCTCTATATCATCACCATTGACTAAGTTAACATAGAAAACTACCAAGTTCTAGTGGTCTGACACTAGTGAACGTAGTTTTCAGGAGCTGAAGAATCGATTGACATCCGTACCAGTGCTCACTCTCCCTGAAGGAATAGAAGGTTATGTGGTATATTGTGATGCCTCAGGTATACGTTTGGGGTGCGTATTGATACAGCGTGGGAAGGTGATTACTTATGCATCAAGATAATTGAAGAAGCATGAAAAGAATTATCCAACCCATGATTTGGAATTGGCTGCAGTAATATATGCTTTAAAGATATGACGACACTACTTATACGACGTCCATGTTGACATCGACACAGATCACAAGAGTTTCAATACATCTTCAAGTAGAAAGAGTTGAATTTGAGGCAGCGTAGGTGGCTTGAATTACTGAAAGATTACGACGTCGAGATATTGTATAATCCCGGTAAAGCCAATGTTGTGGCAGACACTCTCAGCCGTAAATCAATGGGAAGCTTAGTACATATTGAGGCAGGTAGATGGGGGTTGACTAAAGAGCTTCATCAGCTAGCCAATATGAGAATCAGATTGTTAGACTCTGATGACGGAGGTGTTACTGTACAGAATACATCAGAATCATCTTTGGTAGCCGAGGTAAAAGCACGGCAATATGAAGATCCTATCTTAGTACGATTAAGAAAGAGCATTCAGTAGGGTAAAAGTATGGCTTTTGAGATCGGAAGAGATGGGGCACTGAGATACCATGGCCGATTATGTGTGCCTAATGTGGCAGGGTTGCGAGAGAAGATTATGAATGAGATTCATCAATCCCGATATTCCATCCATACCGGCTCGACAAAGATGTATCATGATGTCAAGGAGCAGTATTGGTGGGATAACATGAAGAAGTATATTGCAGAATTTGTAGCCCAATGTCCCAATTGTCAACAAGTAAAGATAGAACATCAGAAACCCGATGGATTGCTTCAGAATATAGAGATTCTGACCTGGAAATGGGAGGTGATTAATATGGACTTCATTATTGGATTACCTCACTCTTATCATAAGTTTGACTACATCTGGGTGATAATTGATCAAATTACAAAATGTGCCCATTTTCTGCAAGTTAAGACAACTTACACAGCTGAAGATTATGCGAAGTTGTATATCAATAAGATTGTTAGGCTTCATGGTGTGCCGGTATCTATTATATCAGACCAAGGAGCTCAATTTACAACTAACTTTTGGAGGTCTTTTCAGAAGGGTTTAGACACACAAGTGAATCACAACACTGCATTTCATCTGCAGACTGACTGATAGGCTGAACGTACCATTCAGACACTAGAAGATATGCTACGAGCATGTGTTCTAGATTTTAAAGGAAATTGGGATGACCATCTTCCACTCATAGAATTCGCCTACAATAATAGCTACCATTCTAGTATTAAAATGGCCCCATACGAGGCACTATATGGGAGGAGATGTAGATCACTAGTTGGATGGTTCGAAGTCGGTAAAACAGAATTATATGGGCCAGATTTGATTCACCAAGCTATTGAGAAGGTGAAAGTGATACAGGAGCGATTGAGGATGACACAAAGCAGGCAAAAATCTTATTCTGATGTCCGATGTCGTGATCTGGAGTTTGAGGTTGGTGATTGAGTTTTCCTGAGGATCTCACCAATGAAGGGTATTATGCATTTTGGGAAGAAAGGTAAGCTGAGTCCAAGGTATATCGGGCTGTATAAAATTCTTCGACGGATTGGAGAGGTTGCTTATGAGTTAGAATTGCCATCCGAATTGGAATTTGTCCACCCGGTATTCCATGTATCTATGTTGAGGAAATGTATTGGAGACCCTTCTCGAGTCGTCCCTAACAAAGACGTACAAGTTACAGAGGACCTATCATATGAAGAAATGCCAGTGGCAATATTTGATCGACAAGTCCGCAAGCTGAGAACAAAAGATGTAGCTTCCGTCAAAGTATTGTGGAGGAACAAGAATATGGAAGAAATAACATGGGAAGCAGAAGAGGAGATGAAGTCTAAATACCCGTACCTATTCCAGAATGAAGATAACAAGGATGCTGGTGGAACACATGGTATATTGGAAGGTGAAATGGCTTTATGAGGTAAGAAATAACTTGAGAATACTCTTCCTTAATACAAAATGGCGATATGCAGATAATGTACATGTCCATAATTCTTTGCATACTCTTGTAAGGCCATACATTGAGTTAACTGCTTGCAAGTTCGTCCTCAATTTATGGGAGAAACTTGGCCGGAATCCACGATGATTTAAACTCCCCATGAACCCTTACATTCGAGGACGAATGTTCCTAAGGGGGGAAGGGTGTTACAACCCATATCCACACGCGTTAGTTCATGTCATATATTAGTTAACATAAATCTAAGAAGGAATTACCTTTGAGATGATAAGAAGTTAATCCTATTAGTCTTAAGTGATACAAGGGTGTATAAGGGTGATTAACAAGTATTAGAAGTTAAACGAATCAAAGATGTTGTAACTCGTGTTTTAGGTAAACCTAGAGGTTCTTAATACACTCAAGAGGTCATGTATTAAGGTATTTGAATTATATAATATCCGTATCATAAGTCTTGAAGTCAAACGAGTTATGAAACAAAACTCGACAAACATTGTCGCAACTTAGGTTCATAATTTTACTTAAACATTAGGTCAAATGTTTCTAAGTTTTTTTCCCAATTTACAAGGAATTACGGGGTGATCTACCCACCAAATTAAATATCTATGAGTCTAGTTTTCAATGCATTAAACCGTTTGTCAATACGATCTCGAAATATAGAGATATTCAGATTTTCGCAAGTCTGCATAGATTGGTAGGTGACAAATAGGTACATCACGTACTTGCTAAAATGAGAGGACAAAAGTAAAAGTCCCAAAGTCGGCCAATAGAGGAATTTTAAGGGATTATAAAGTCTGTTATTTCACCCTTATTTCAGACCTTCAAAACCAAATTAAACCCCTGCAACTCCTCCCCAAAAATCCCACACAAACCCTAATCGATTTTCCCTCTCTTTCAAGTTCTAATTGAAGATAAAACCTAGAGTTAGAAGAACCAAGGGAAGGGCTGAGTTATCCAACAAGTAAGGTAAGTTACTGACCTCTTTCATACATTTTGTTCTGCTGTGAATTCATGGTAATTCGTTCTATACATGTAAGAACTCACGGGACGGTGATCGGAAGCCGTGAGTTCGAGTTATTCACTTGTAACGGATTGTTTTGTGGACTGTTTTGTGTTGCTTTTGGGCTACGTGGTTTACTACTATTTTGTTTAGTTTTGGAGGTGGAAGGGGGTGGATAAACACCATATATATGTAGGGTTGTGGGCTGATAGTTCTTCATAACATTTTCGGGTCGTTTGACACGACTACGGTGGCCGTTGTATGTATGAAGTGATTAGGTTGTGCGTGGACTATTTTGGGAGGCTCAATGTGATTATTATTGATGTTGTTTGGGCTGTTTGGTTATTGTTATGAATTGTGTGAAGTCATATATATAGGTGAGGTGCTGTCCGTTTCATCGTAAAATAGGTTGTGGTCGATACATAATAGTTATGATGCTTAAATGATAACGATAGTATCGTTTCTCTTATTGTAGACTAAGGAGTTGTGACAATTGCATAGCTTGAGATTGGAGAGGTATATTCAAGGTATGTGAGGCTATCCCTTCCTTCTTTTGCACGACTCCGATTGTACATAATGTAATGAACGAGCTTCCAAAGATACTCTACTCTTAGAAGCTAGCAGTACTTACATTGTTTTCCCTCTTATGGAACAATTGATGTTAATGTTGCTTCTCTTATTCTTATGTTATCAATGTTGTTGGTACTTCCTGATTCTTATAAGGTTCATAGTGAAGAGTTAGTCCTAATAACGTGTACAGAGGATACCGACCTTATGTCACTCCGAAAGGTTTAGAATGTGATTCCATGAGTCGAGCATGCATTATATATATGTATCTATTTTACTCTACCGAGCCACGCTATAGTTGGCCGGGTACGGCACCTATTGTGCAACCACTGATCAGTTGGGTTTTACCGAGCTCCACGTGGCCGGGTACGATTCTACCGAGCCTTATGATGGCCGGGTACGTTTTTTACCGAGCCTATTATGGCCGGGTACGATATGATGATGATGATGCCCACAGAGGCGTATGATTTAAAAGTTTATATATTTATATATATATGTATCATGCATTTCATGTAGCCCTCAGAGGTACTCAAATGTTACAAGTTGTATATTCTCTATCCCTGCTTATATTGCTGTTCGTATTTATGGTTCCCTGCCTTACATACTCAATACTTTATTCGTACAGACGTCCTTTTGTTTGTGGACGCTGCATGTCATGCTGCAGGCCCTGATAGACAGGCAGGTGCAGCTCCCCTGCCACAGTAGGCTGTCCAGTTCAGCAGTGATTGGCGAGATCCCTTCTTCGGACTTGCCGTGGTCTTGGTATGCATTTTTGTTATAGATATTATGGGTATGTCGGGGCCCTATTCTGGATATGTTGCAGCACTTATGTTCATTTAGAGGCTCATAGACAGGTGTCGACTCATGTATAGTTTGGTATGCCTTGTCGATTGGTTTTTGTTGTATAGTCTTTCATGGTAGAGTGGTAGCTCGTACCTTATATGTAGTTTCTTGATTGTCTGGTCATCCCATGTTATGTATGTTCATGCCATCATATTTTATTATTGGTTGTCCATGATCCATGTCTACCATTTATATTGATCTCGTCAACCCTAAAAGATAATAAAGAAGGTTAGATAAAATGTATGTTGGTGCTCGGCAAGTATGGTCGGGTCCTAGTCATGACCCTCTAGTTTGGGTCGTGAAAATAATACATATATGGAATGACTTGGGAATGACACACCTTACCAATAATATACCTACACACTCTCATCCACCAGATTGGTTGATGAAATTTATTAATACAAAGTACAAAAATCTGCCACACCGTATAAAAGCTAAAACCTTTATTTCATACACCTTATGGCACATTTAGATTAATCGTAATAATAATATTTTTAATAATACACAACAACGACTATCAATTAACATAATTACTAATAATGCACTGGAATTTACATATTTCGATGCCAACATGCCAATAACAAAAAATTATATAATGCAACCTATTAAATGGATACCCCCTAAACCAAATTACTATATGAATACGGACGGGGCAACTTCAACGTTAACTCAGAAAGCAGGTATAGGGGGAGCCATACGTGACTTATATAAATACTAGATTATAGAGTTTGCAGGCAATTTGGACAATACCAACACCATCCAAGCAGAACTAAAGGCCTTATTCCATGGACTAGAATTGGCGAATACATACAACTTGGTTCCACTCGAAATAAACATCAATGCTTTAGAGGTACTAAAAATGTTACAAAATGATAACATCGTTTATACTAACATACTAGCTGACTGCAGGTACCTCCTGACCCAACTGCATAGTGCTACCATTGCACATACCTACAGAGAGGGGAATGAGGTTTAGCTAAAGCAGGATGCAATATGGCCTCTACTGATAAACCATTTAATTTTTGTAGCACCATCGGATTTTGTCAGCACTTTTTTTGCAAAGGGACCAGGCTGGAGAAATTCGTATTAGGAAGACAATATGTACACTGCAGGAACAACCGAAGGACGTGGATCAGAACACTTTTGAAATCCATTACAATGATCTAAGCATGGCTGCTTCCAATGGCAAAATTGTAATGGTTAATTATAATAGCATAGATAGTAGTAGTATTTGTAATAGACATCTATCAAACAACTATTGTACAGATGCATATGCATCACCCTCTCTGTAGTCACTCTATTTATGTTTAATGCAATATTATCTTTCTCACCAAAAAAGAGCTTTTACGTACGAATATAGGCCATAATTGCAAAATCATATAAATAGCTTAAAAATGCTAATGTAATTATATAAAATAAAATAAATATTTGAAACATATGTTATAGGTGCAAAATAATAATTTTAAGTAGCTAAGTCATCACAAAATAATTTAAATGGATAGTTACTAAATTTTATATAATTTAAATGCAAAATAATAATTTAAAGCTCTAAAAATTATGGAAAATGCTTGTATAGGTTTGTAAACTAAATAATGATGCAAAAATGCTATTTTGAAAGTATATATATATATTACAAAATATAAGGGCAAAATTGGGTATCAACAGCTGCCCCTCTTTATCCGGGAATGATGAAATAGTTGTCGGGTAAAGAAATGATGACCAATTTATGCCGAATTGAGTGAGGGGGATGTAATTTTGAAAAAATAGGGGCCGAACAGAAATCAGGCTGTGTGTAGTTCTAGATCCAATGGTGAACGAAATCGATGGAGTTGTTGTAGGAACTGTCGTATGTTTGGAAAATGCTCTTTTGGGAAGGATAGTATCGGATGAATTTGTGCACAGTCATGAATGTGAATTTGAGATGTTATGGATATATCATAGGACAAATATCTAAACGGTCATAGAGTAAAAGGTGGGTAATTACTGGTGGTCGGTTACGTTTGAAACAATTGCAGGATGTGAATGTTATGAACGAAAACCGAAGCGAAGATTGCTCCCGTTTGAAGAATAGTTACTTCCTGGATTACCTACAAAATTTAAAATATGATGCATGCAAATATATTTGGATTATTGTGAGAATTTAAACATGATGCAAATTCCCTTTGGACCATGAAGGTTGTCTTTGGACTGTGAGGATGCTGTCCTCGGGCTATGAGAATGATACCTTTGAACCATGACGCTTTTGAATAATGATGTGCAACATTGAGAGATCCTCAGGCCATGGAATGGTGTCTTCCGGCTACGAGTATGATGTCATCGGACTATGACGCCTTTGGATATAATGGCAGTACTAAAGCCCATGAAATGCAAGAATATGATTGTTTACCTTGAAAATGGTAATTATAATTAGATTTGATTTTATGGTTCTAAAAATACGTGATCTGTTTTATGCTAGTTGTTAGGCAATAGATGCTAAGTATGAGACTAGGAAATAAGATAAGAACTTGAAAGCAGGATGTTTAAGCAAACCGAGTGGCTGAGAATCGGGACCTCGAGCCAGGTTATACGGGGCCTCGAGGTCGAGCTCGATACTAAGATATGGAAAACCGATGAAGGACTAACAGTTTTGAGAGCTTTGATGAGGGCTCTCTATAATCAATAATGAGCAATAAATGAAGAACAATTAATAGAACAAAATAAATGTAAGCAATAAATGTAAATAATAGAATCAAGGGAGAATGTGTTTAAGTTAGAGAGCAAAGAATGTTATTGTATTGAATGTTGTATGTATTTCTTACAAAATGATAAGGGTCCCCTTTTTATATGAGGGGGAATCCCAACATAGTACTAATGTATTTATTACAAAGATATTTGGCAGGTACAACCATTTAATGCCACGGTATGGGCTCGTACTAGCCTAATAGATTTGGTCAGTCTTAGTCACGTGCCTTGAGAACTTCCTGCTTTTCCATCATAACTACTCATCTGCATTGCCCCGAGGTCCAATGTTGATAACCCCTTGTTGTTGAACCTCGACCCTTGTCTCGAGCCTTTGGAGACGTGCTTATGAAGCGTCATAATGACCAAAAATTGGACCATCTGATTTTTACCGTATACATATAGTCCCTGCATTTCTTAGAATGAAAATGATAAGAAACGGTCTTGAATTCTTGCTTCTTCATCTTTTTTTGCTTCGAAGGAGGTTCTTGAAGACATCATTTGGAAGATCGAAATGGGGTCCCCGAGGAAATAGTTCTCGCAGATATTGCTTCCGGGGATGTAACTCCGAGAATAGATTAGACTTTTAGCTGTTATTTTTTGCTTCTTTGTTTCTGTGTAAGGACCCCTCGTGGGCTTTGTAACCATCGTTTATTAATACAAAAATATTTCTTCAATTTTTCTTTGATTTGTGCTGGATTTCCTTTGTCTGCATTTGTAAAGAATCTGTGCATGTGACTTTACCGATCGGTCCGAATACCGGACTCGGGCGTAGATATTCCCTCAGTTTTTGGTTGATTAATATGATATTCCCTGAAATCCTTCACCGTTCCTCGGACTGAGTCCGAATTGACTTGATACAAACTTAGACCACCAGACCTCTAACTTCGAATTGAGTGAGAGTGAGGCTTCAAATTGAGTGAGAGTGAGGCTTCGAATTTTAGAACGAAATTTAGCCTTTTAGGCCTTGTTGATAATCTTCGAGGGAGAATTTGCTAGAACATATGAGAATAAAGATAACCCTTAGACTTTCACAGACAGTCCCCGAGTGAGAGTTTGCTCCAGCTTGGGCAGCCTAAAAAACTTGATTTGAACTTAGAGTGAAGATAGCCCTAAGGCGTTATAGATAGACCCCGGATGAGGATATACTTGGACTCGGATGGCCCCCGGGCTAAAGTAGCAGAGTGAGAGCCTAACTTGATCTGAAGGCAAAAATAGCCCTGAGGCTCTATTAGTGATTCTCGAGTGAGAACTGGCTCGGGCTCAAGTAGCCCGAGGGCCAGAGAATTGGGTGAATGACCCGTACTTGTAATAGTAGAGATCCTCGAGATAGGGTACCACCTCGAGGTTAGGTTTATATGAATAGATCCTTAGAGCTCATAGTTATAGTAATGGAGATCCTCAATATCGGGCACCATCTCGGGGCTAGGTTGACCCCCCTTTTGGAGCCCATTCTGTAGTATCAAAGGTCCTCGAGATCGGGCACCATCTCGAGGCTAAATTGGTGTTGACAAATCCTCAGAGCTTATATTTACTTTGACAAGGATCCTCGAGATCGGGCACCATCTTGAGGCCTTGATCAATATTGATGGCTTCTTGGAGCCTATAGTCATGGTAGCAGAGATCCTCGAAATTGGGTTCCATCCCGAGGCTAGGTTGATGCGGGGGTCTTTGATCCCTCAAACGTTGTACGATGACGTTAATCATATGACACGGTCATGAAATGACCGAGGTGATCCCGCCGGTACATCTTCCCGAAAGTGATAATGGCCTAGTCGGAATTAATTAGCCTTTAGGGTAGGCAGACAGTTGCCGCTTGCTCTATATATGAGCTTGTTTCCTTCTCTTCTGAGGATTCCGCTATTTTGAGCAGCTATCCCCTTTCATAGAGTTCTTCTTCCTTGCTTCAGCTCTTTCACCTCTTTTATTTGAAGCTTTCACCTAAGTCCTCATTCCCCTTCTTTTTCTCCACAATAGTTATGGATGCCACACCCAAACTTGTTCACCCAGAAGAGGAGAGTTCCGGCTCTGCATCCTGCTCGGTTGGTGGTGCGCCGCCGGCTTCCGGTGAACCAACCCCGAGAGGCTTTATCTCGAAGAGGGACTTTACGTTACAGAGGCCTCCCAATGTTCAGGGCCATTATGAGTATGCATCGAGGTTTATTTCATGAATAGGAGAGGAACACCTCGAGGCAGTAAGGAGAGGATGCAGATGGGGAGAAGAGGTGGTATTGCAGGTACCTTCCCTGGAAGAGAGCATCATGGCTCATGTGGAGGGGTTTCTGAACGTATACATGTACCCCTTTACGTTGGGCCCTCTAGCACAGGTTCACCCTGTCGCGCCCCCTTTTTCTAGAGCGAAATCGGGTTTATGACATTTGTAGGGACAACTCATTCCTTTTGGGAATTGGGTTTGCATTTGAAGAGTCGCCACCTAATGATTAGGGTGTATTAGGATACCAAAAGAGTTTGATTTTGAATAACCAGAGATTAGGGTAAGGGCTTGAAATTATTCCAAGGAGAAGGTGTTAGGCACCCCTCAGAATCCACTACTGTGGTTCCCGACCAGACAATTATTGTGAATTTGGGGTGAAATTAACATGTAGACAAATAAGGCTCAAATAAGAGGGGATTTCATATAATGGTTTGCAAATAAACAAAGTTTGGAAGAACAAAGAAAGCTGAAATTTTAAAGAAGGAGTTGAAATGATAAAAGAAATAAAGAAATAAGGGAAATGGCGTCCTAGGTTTATTAACAATATGGATCACCCCACACAACGCCCGATAATCACTCCTCAATTTGGGGCAACACGTGACATTATTGCGTGGTCATCATATCCATACCTACCTTTCCACCCTGTTAAGGTATTAAAGCACAGATTGGTCTCGTTTACTTATTGCATGCTATACCCGTTCCAATCCTATCAGTTCCGGAGGCATTTAGGACTATTAATCCTAAAAGGGAGGGATATTAGGCTTATTTGTAGTTTCAAAGGAAAAAACTCTAAGGCGACATACAAAACACGTATTGCAAATTAGGGAAAGCATATAACAAGCAGAGGCTCAGATATGCCTCCTTGAACAAAGAAGCACGTAATTAGCATAACTTACACATACTGTTTAGGTCTGATTTAAAAGGTATTAAAGACGAGTAAGAGGAAATTGTTGAGACAGTTTCAACTTATCACATAACTCAGATAAGAAGTCCGAATCAGGCCTGCCTGCTGGTTGTAATTATTAACAGAAGCAGATTCAGTTTTTATTACCCTAAGGCTTGCCTAAGTGTTTGAACAGGGGTCCTATAGGTATGGTATCTACTGGATTTAGAAAGCAATAAAGTAGTAAGGCTTGAAATAAACTGTTTGAATGCATACTCGTTAAACTTGGTAAGTGATAGAATCAGATTATTAAAAGAGAGGCAGGATTTAAACGAATTGATTAAAAATCCTGCAGCTAATAGTAGCCATTATTACCGGTTTTATGTCTAACACTGAGTGAAGCGAATTAGACTTTATTAGAAAATCCTATAGGCATGCTTTCTATACGTTGCTGATTTTAAAACCTTATAGACGTGGTATCTAAATGCGGATCTTGTTTTAAACCTTATGCAGAATTGAATGTTTCAATAGGCATAATTTCTATATGAAGTTAAATATGCAGAATCCTATAGACATAATTTCTATATGTAATTGAATATGCAGAATCCTATAGACATGGTTTCTATATGAGGTTGAGTATGCAGGAATATAGTAGTCCTATAGTCATGATTTCTACCCTTTGCATACATAGTTACCTACCCTTTTTCACTAACCAACCCCAAATGTTATTACAAATTATTACAAACCAGAATAAATAAAATTACATCCAAATATAAATAAAACTACAACCAGAGGATACCTGATTCTGACTTCCTCTCTGAGTAACAAGATAAACCCAACTCAAAGACCATTGATCCAAAACCTTTCTCCAATTTGAGTGTGTCAGAGTTCCCTAAGAGCCTCAATGGGACTCGGGCAGTGCTTACACCCAAATGGTATTATCAGATTGGGGATAAGTGCAGTGTGGAAGGGCCAACCCTCAGGTGTCCAATTTTAGAGGGAGCTCAAAGGGTCCCAAGGCAAGGCTTACAAGAGGGGGCAGAACTTAAAGTCTAACAGAGTGTGCAAGTGAAGAGCAGAGTTCTGGAGGATAAAGGAGAGGGAAACAACTACAAACAAGTACAAAAAAGGGGTTCAGGGGAATAGGGAAGTTGCAAAGAGTCCCTGTACTTCGACATTTAGCTAATTCTGGGCATGCACAACAATAGAGAGTGCTGTTATGCTTATAAATCAACAAGAATACACAACATAGGTTAGTGACATGGAGGTTATGATTCTAGGGGAATCAAGTTTGAGCCATAGACAATAATACTTGATACTGTCATGCGTCAAACAAACCATTAGAATCAAACACATTAGGGTAGGGGATTTGGGATTCATAATAGGAAGGAAACTACAGCATGCTAAAGTAAATTCTGAACTAAACACAAGCAATAGGCCGACATGCAAGTGAAGATATTAAATAAACACATTGTTGTAGTTGCTGAAAACCTTAATCAGGATATACCAGTTTCAAAGAAGCAAAACACAATAGTAACAACACTTGAAAGAAAACAGGCCATAGTACAAGTAACAAGAGAAAGTGCTTTTTGAATGTGAGTGTGAGTTCAGAAAACTAAGAATGTTCGTGTGTGTTTGTGTCAATGAAAGGGCATGGTATTTATAGTTTGAAAGTAGGAAGAGAATAAGGCAAGAAAATAACTATGTACCAATTAAAATCAATCAATAGAAGAACTTCTTTTAATTGAGGAGTTCGAACTTAAACGGTAATGAACAGAAATCATTTAAGGAAAGAGATCAAATAAGCATCTTGTGCAAAGTAGACAATTAGGGGTAAATACATATGAGTTTAATTAAGGGAAGGATGTTTGAAATACACGGTTAAACAAATAAGGTAAAAATCAATTAGTACATAGTAAATCAAGGAGTGAGACATTTGAAATTACTGGAATCAATCAGACTTACACAAGGAGGTCTGAAATCAGTCAAAAATTGAAAGTCATTTTAGAGGGGAAGCTTAGTATATATAAAGAGCACACAAGTATTAGGCATGCGAGGCTGAATTTAGGACAAAGAAAAGTGTCATGCAATTGCAAAATCAGTAAGTGGTGGACTATAGGAACATGGTAGTCACATAGGTCAGTTTCAGTAACTCAACAATGGAGAAGGGAGAGAGTATCAAATAGCATGCAAAGGGTCCAGTAGAAAGACCTTAGAAGAGTTTAGCAGGAATTTAGAATCATATAAAGAAACAAAAGATTTTAAAATTCAGTCGAGCAACAGATGAAACAACTTCAGAAACCCAAATAAGTCCAAAGAAATTAGGGTTTCGAAACCAAACAAGTTTAGAGATGAAGGACAAGCAAATCACATAGCAAATAGCCTTAAAACTCGAGTGAACCCCTCAAATTTAGGGTTTTCACCATCAATCGAGTATAGAGATGAAAGACAAAGAATCAGGAAAAAATATCAACGAAGAAAATAAAATCAAAAACCTTAAGAAAGGGCCAGGACTTTTAACATAAAGAAACACAATAGAAGAATCAACATAAGAAATGCAGTAGAAGAACATCATAAGAAACACAGTAGAAGAATCAAGATAAGAAACACAATAGAAGAACATCATAAGAAACACAGTAGAAGAATCAACATAAGAAACACAGTAGAAGAACAACATGTTTTAAAAAAATCAGAAAGCATCGAAATAACTTAACAAAACCCTAAATCGGGAAAGATAAAGGTTTTGAAGGTAAGGTTTTGAAAGAAACTTTAAGAAAACTTTAAAAAGTTTGGAGAGAACACAGATCGACAACGGATCTAAAAGAATCAGAAGAACCTCGAAGGTTAGGGTTTCAGAAGTAGCCCAAAGGGTGAGAAAGTCTTGGAAATTATCGATCTAAGTAGGAGAGGTCGAGATCAGGCTTAAATAGCCATAGCCGGCCGGAGCAAGGTTGAAGATGGCCGGAAACAACTATAGCACTGAATACATCTAAGGTCTGGACCAAATTTCTTCAAGGTCTAGCCTTGAGGCCATGATAATCGAGCTTGTAGGAGTCGTAGGAGGTAGATACAGGCCATCAATGGCTTTGGAAGCCCTGGATTTGGTCGATTTTAGGTGGTGATTGAAGGTGGCAGCTAGGGTTTCTGAAAGAGAATGAGAGAGAATTGGGAGAGGGGGAATTCAAGGGTGGCTTCAGACGGGAAATGATTAGGGTTAGGGGGTAATGAGGAATTAAAAAAGGAAAGGGAAATGGGGACCGTTGATCTGGGAAATCAATGGTTGAGATTAGAGAGGGTAGGTGGGGAACAGGTCTGGGTCGGTTTGAATGATGTTTGGGTCAGGGTAATTGGGTTTGAGATTGGATTTAATTGAGGGTTGATTTAGGGCTATAAATGAAATAAACGGGGCTAGTATTTAAATGACCACTTTTCCCGTGTTTGATTTTATAAAAATGGTAAAATAACTTCTGAAAATAAATTAAAGCCACTAAGATTATTAATAATACATAATTATAAAATAAAAAATAATGGATCCCATTTTATAAATATAATTACAATTAAATCTTAGAAGAGGCTAATATTGCAATTTAGTCTAAAAAATGCTAAATAAATTTGTAAAAATATGCAAAAATTATGTTAACTATAGTTTAGTATAAATATGAGAATCCACTAAATGAATCACCAAAAATGATAATTTTGGGGATAATTATTGGTTTTTTTCTTGATGAAATAGAGCAATAAATTGATTTGAAAACCCTTTAAAAATTGGGAAAAATAATGAAACCTTGGGATATACTTATATATGCATATGCATGCTGTTTTGAAAGTATTTTGCATATAAAAAATATACAGGAAAAATTGGGTATCAACAACTGCTCCTCTTTACCCGGGAAGGATGAAAGAGTTGTCGGGTAAAGATATGATGACCAATTTTGACCGAGCGAAACGGTTCAAAGAGGTTTAGGCCACGCCCTGTCTTCTGGGTTGCCTACATATCCCTAGTTTTACAAGAATTAGGCCATATGTAGTCCGGGATCCGTCGGCGGCGTATGCCGATGGAGACGGACGCAATATCTAGGACGGGGGAATGATTAAGGTTTGATATGGCTGCGGGAACTGGAGCGGGATCGCTCCTGCTGAGATGGCTGTTGCTCGCCGGTTTACCTGTAAGTAAGCAACGCAAGCATATATCATGCATAAATTTAAACATGATGCAAATTCTCATCGGACCATGAATGTTTGTCTTTGGACGATTAAGATGACGTTCTTAGACCATGATGTCCTGGGCCATGAAGCATATAATAAAGGATTCGCAGGCCATGAAATGATGCTCTCGGGATATGAGAATTATGCCTCTGAACTATGATGCCTTTGAATAATGATATGCAAACGATTAAAAGGGATCCTCAGGCCATGACATGGCGTTCTCGGGCTATGAAAATGGTGCTTCCGAATAATGACGCCTTTGGACAATTTGGCGATCTTTCAACCCATAAGATGCAGTATTTGGCGATCTTTCAGCCCATGCAATGCAGTAATTGGCAATCTTTCAGCCAATGCAAATGTAAATAAGGTGGCGATCTTTCAGCCATGCAAATAAGGTAGCGATCTTTCAGCCGATGCAAATATAAATAAGGTGGTGATCATTCAGCCAATGCAAATGGAGGTAGAGCTTAACCTCGGAAGGCAGAATGGTAGCCTTATGTAATGCAAGAAATGCAGATGGAGGTAGAGCTTAACCTCAGAAGGCAGAATGGTAGCCTTATGCAATGGAGAAATGCAGATGGAGACAGAGCTTAGTCTCGGAAGGCAGAATGGTAGCCTCATGCAATGCAAGAAATACAGATGGAGGTAGATCTTAACCTTGGAAGGCAGAATGGTAGCCTTATGCAATGCAGAAATACAGATGGAGACAGAGCTTAGTCTCGGAAGGCAGAATGGTAGCCTTATGCAAGAAGTAAAAGGGCAAATGATAATCAAATTTTCTTAGTTGATAGCGGATTGTGATATTGCGACTGTTGGGGATACTGTGTCTGCTGAGGACATTACATGCAGATAGCAGCTGTGAGTAAGTGCAACGGTTCTAAGAGTTGTATTTCTGAGCAATATGAGTCTCGTGAGTGTATAGTATATTTGATGATTTTGCAACTCAAATGCCTGCATCCAAAGAAAAATCGTGAGTTTTGTAAAAGGGGGGAGGTTAGTTTGTATCCCCACTGGCTCTACTTTACCTGCTCGGTTGTGATTTGGTGATACTGTACATATCATTGGGGGTAGCGTTTCTAAACAAGGGAATTTTGGCAATAAACATGCATGATTTAGTAAAGAAAATGTAACAATAAATACATAATTAAGAATGGTTTTCTTTAGATGAACCAATGACTACGACGTGGTTCAAAACATTGCAACCCTTCTTGTTACAGAATTTTGAGGGTCCTCCTCAAAATTTTGCCCCAGTTTACTAGGTTGCTGCTTCTGACTGATGCTAGCGATAATTGGCTGAAATCAACTTCGGAATTTTGAGGGTCCTCCTCAAAATTCTGCCCCATTTTCCAATCGCAGGGTGAAATGAAAATTTTATTAAATTGTGACCGAACCCATAAGGCTGCCTATGTATCCTCACTTAAGCGGGAATCAGGTCAGGCATAGTTCAAATTACATCATATGAGGAAAGCATAAAGAATTATACATAGTAACGCTTGACTGCATTTGAATTGATCGGCTTTGGCCAGACTTCTCCGTCCATTTCTGCAAGTATGAGGGCTCCTCCTGTCAGAACCCGATGAACTATGTATGGACCCTACCAGTTGGGAGAGAATTTCCCCTTGGCTTTATCTTGATGTGGAAAAATTTTCTTTAACACTAGCTGCCCCGGTGTGAACTGTCTCGGCTTGACTCTTTTGTTGAAGGCTCTGGACATTCTGTTCTTATAAAGTTGACCATGGCCAATTGCATTCATTCTCTTTCCATCGATAAGAGCCAGCTGCTCGTAACGACTCTTCACCCACTCTGCATCGTCGAGCTCAGCTTCCTGTATGATCCTTAGGGAGGGAATTTCTACCTCAGCGGGAATGACGGCCTCTGTACCGTAAACTAGCATATAGGGGGTTGCCTCGGTTGATGTGCGGACTGTGGTGCAATATCCCAGTAAAGCAAACGATAACTTCTCGTTCCACTGTTTATGCTTCTCTATCATTTTCCTCAATATCTTCTTGATATTCTTATTGGCGGCTTCTACTGCTCCGTTCATCTGAGGTTTGTAGGCTGTAGAATTCTTGTGTCTGATTTTGAAGGTTTCATACATGGCTTTCATCAAGTCACTGTTGAGGTTGGAGCTATTATCGGTAATGATTGACTCTGGAATCCTGAATTGGCAAACAATGAGGTCGCAGACAAAGTCTGCCATGACCTTCTTGGTTACTGCTTTGTAAGATGCTACTTCAACCCATTTGTTGAAATAGTCAATTGCTACCAAGATAACCTATGCCCTTTAGAAGCAGCGGGCTCGATTGGTCCAATGACATCTATTCCCCAAGAGGCAAACGACCATGGTAAGCTTGTTGCATTAAGCTCGCTTGGAGGTACCTTTATCATGTCTGCATGTATCTGATAGCAGTGGCATTTCTGTACATACTGGATGTAGTCCGTCTCCATAGTCATCCAAAAGTAACCAGCTCGGAGTATCTTCTTTGCTAAGACAAAGCCATTCATATGCGGACCGCAGGTCCTAGCGTGAATTTCCTCTAGTAGCCTGGATGCTTCCTTTGCGTCGACACATCTTAGCAATCCTAGATCAGGAGTCCTCCTATATAGAATTCCTCCGCTGTGAAAGAAATTGTTGGACAACCTCCAAAGTGTGCATTTCTGAGTAGGATTTGCAAGTTCTATATTCTCCTTTCATTAAATATTCCTTGATATCATGAAACCAAGGTTTTCCATCTACTTCTTCCTCAATATGAGCACAATAAGCTGGCTGATCATGGATCTTTACCGGAATGGGATCAATGAAGTTCTTGTCTGGATGTTGTATCATAGATGATAGGGTAGGCAATGCATCGGCGAACTCATTTTGGACTCTGGGAAGATTTGGAATTCTATCTTTGTGAACCTTTTCCTCAATTCCTGTACATAATGCAGATACGGTAGTATCTTGGAGTTCTTGGTTGCCCATTCCTCTTGGACATGATCTATAATTAGGTCTGAATCTCCTATCACTAGCAACTCTTGAATGTTCATGTCAATAGCCATCTTGAGCCGAGCCCTAAGATGCAGGCTTCGTACTCGGCCATGTTGTTGGTACACGAGAACCTGAGTTTGGTGGACACTAGATAATGCTGACCGGTTTCTGATACTAGGATGGATCCTATGCCAACTCCCTTGAAGTTTGCTGCTCCATCGAAAAACATTCTCCAACCGTCATAGGATTCTGTAATATCTTCTCCTATGAATGATACCTCTTCATCAGGAAAATATGTTTTTAGGGGTTCGTATTCTCTATCCACGGGATTTACAGCAAGTTGGTCTGCTAGTGCCTGTCCCTTGATTGCTTTCTGAGTCACGTAGACAATGTCGAATTCACTTAATAGGATTTGCCACTTGGCTAGTTTGCTAGTGGGCATGGGCTTCTGGAAGATGTACTTCAAGGGATCCATCCTTGATATGAGATATGTAGTATAGGCACAGAAATAGTGCCTCAGCTTCTAAGCTACCCAAGTCAAAGCACAACAGGTGCACTCTAATAGAGAATACCGGGCCTCGTACGGGGTGAACTTCTTACTGAGGTAATAAATGGACTACTCTTTCCTCCCCGTTTCATCATGCTGCCCCAGAACGCAGCTGAAAGCTCCATCCAATACTGCAAGGTAGAGTAATAGGGGTATACTTGGCTCAGACGGGACCAAGACTGGTGGTGTTGACAGTTATTCCTTGATTCTCTCAAAAGCTTTCTGGAAATCATCAGTCCATTTGGTAGCGGCGTCCTTTTTCAACATCTTAAAGATCGGCTCACAAATGACTGTAGATTGTGCTATGAACCAGCTGATGTAGTTAAGTCTTCCCAAGAAACTCATCACGTCCTTCTTGTTCTTTGGTGGTGGAAATTATTGAATAGCTTTGACCGTTGATGTATCCAGTTCTATGCCTCAGCGACTCACAATAAACCCAAGTAGTTTTCCGGCAGGAACCCCAAATGCACATTTTGCGGGATTCAGTTTCAGATTGTACTTTCGTAGTATATTAAAGAACTTCCTCAAATCTTCCATGTGATCAGTGGCTTTCTTGGACTTGATAATAATGTCATCTACGTACACCTCTATCTTCTTGTGTATCATATCGTGGAAGATGGTATTTATGTCCCTCATGTAGGTGGCCCCTGCATTCTTTAACCCAAACTACATCATCTTGTAACAATACATTCCCTACGGCGTAATGAAAGCCGTTTTCTCAGCATCTTCTTCATCCATCCAGATTTGATGGTAACCAGCGAAACAATCCACAAATGACTGCAATTCATGCTTTGCACAATTGTCGATCAGGATGTGTATATTTGGCAAGGGGAAATCATCTTTCGGACTGGCCCGGTTGAGATCCCGGTAGTCGACACAGACTCTGACCTTCCCGTCCTTCTTTGGTACCAGCATAATGTTGGCTAACCATGTTGGGTATTCTACTACCCTGAGAACCTTGGCTTTGACTTACTTAGTGACGTTTTCCTTGATTTTCAGACTTATGTCAGGCTTAAACTTTCTAAGCTTTTGCTTTATCGGCGGATATGTTGGATCGGTTGGCAGTTTGTGAGCCATAATGGATGTACTTAGACCAGTCATGTTATCATACGACCAAGCGAATATGTCTTCATATTCCCTTAGAAATTTTGTGTACTCCCTCTTTTCTGATGGCGATAAGTGGACGCTGATTCATGTTTCTTTGACATTTTCTGCATCTCCTAGGTTAACAATCTCTATTTCGTCCAAGTTGGACTTAGGTCTGTTCTTAAAGTTCTCAACTTCCTTAACAATCTCTTCTGGTATCTCATATTCCTCTAAATCTATGTTCGTTTATTGCGTTGTCTCGTTGCATGTCACAGTCATTGGTTCACCAAGATAAGTAATAGTAATGTTGTATAAGTAAAGTAATGAGAGAAAACAATAGTAATAAGTGTCGATTTATAAGAAAAGTCAAAATGCTTTGATAAATTGCATAATAATTGTTTTGAACATTGGAGATCTTTTTGCAGGAATTGAAAACATGCGAAAAATAAAAAATCTTTTAGTAAATTAAAACAATGCTTGTTTCAGCTTGCTACCCCGAGGTTCGTCGGGCCCTGGTTGTCCTGATGGTCCAGTTATTGAGGTGGGCCCTCTACTTACAGCTTGTATGGAAGGGCTTTCCTCCCCCTCCTCCTCGAGAATGACACAACAGTCCATATCACTGTCTTCTAAGAACAAGTTCTTTACTGCTACCAATGCTTCCTCTTCTTTTGACCCATAGATAATATCGGCCGGTTGAAAATTCTGCTCCAAGTGAGGTATAGGCTGCTCCAACGGATAGTAAGGACCACGCCATGGTGGCGACCAGCTGTTGAACTCTTTCACAGGTATACTCATATCCCAAACCGAAAGTAGTGCCATGCTTTTTGAGTTTTATTGGCTTAGCAATTCCTTGGAGATTCTTGCGGAGCCCTTTGCCAGGTTCGCACCCACACCAATTCAGTATACTCTCGATCTTGTTGTCCCACCACTTGTCTTTGTCAACAACATTCACTCGTTCAATGCGATGGTAAGTCTCTCCACCTAGCTTCTTTCTCCCTTCGATTGACGGAATGGTCTAGCGACTATATATGGGGTTGCTACCGTTGCCGTGAATGATCACTTCCTGGTGGTTCCATTCAAATTTTACTGCTTGGTGCAGTGTTAATGATACGACCCCAGTAGCATGAATCCATGGCCGTCCCAATAGCATATTGTAAGATGCTGACACGTCTATCACTTGGAAATCAACGTCGAACCAAGTTGGCCCCATTTGCAAACATAGACTAATTTTCCCAATGGTGGACCTCTGGGAACCGTCAAAAGCTTTCATATTGATAGCTCCGTCCTTTATTTCATGCAGTCCTTTACCCAACTTCTTGAGTGTTACCAGTGGACAAATGTTGAGACTAGAACCCCCATCAATCAGGATCCTGGTGATAAAGTAGTCCTCGCATTGCACAGTGATGTGTAGTGCCTTGTTGTGATCCAACCCTTCAGGCGGTAACTCATCCTCATGAAAAGTAATTTTGTGACTTTTTAATACCTGTCCGACCATGTTAGCCATTTCTCCGCCTGTAATGTAGCTTGGCACGTATGCTTCACTTAGCACCCTCAACAGAGCATTCTTGTGTGCCTCAAAATTTTGTAGCAAAGCAAGTATGGAGATCTGCGCCAGTGTTTTGTTCAACTGGTCGATGACCGAGTATTCTTTGGCCTGTATCTTTCTTCAATGATCGTCTAGACCCATCTCAATGATGGGCGGCCGATTGGAGGCCTACTTGCTTGACTCAAGTAGGTGTTCCGGGGTATAGACCCTACTAGTCCTCGTCATACTTTGTGCGGCAACAGTTTCCTCGAACCTAACCTTGCCCTTCCTCCTTACCTCAGCTGTATAGTCCCATGGTATAGAATGGTGTTACGACCAACATCGCCATTGGGATCAGCGTGGACATCTTCACTCCAAACGAAGCATGTGCTTTGGGAGGTAAAACCGCAACTTCAAATGGTGGGGGTGCATTTGCTGGAGTCACAAATTCGACCTCTATTGGTGTTGGTGTCTTTGCAGTTGCTTCGAACTCAAGTGGCACAGACATGTTTACCTCAGCGTCCCTAGATGGCTAAACCTGGACTATGATTGGATTACGAGTAACTATTGGTTTCTTTGGATCATCACCTTTTGTGATCAACCCAATCGACCCCTCGGGATCCCAGTCATCCTCTACTTCGATCATGTGAATGCCTTCACCCTTATGGTCTGGTAGAGCATTGTTTCGGATATTCGGAGCGGGTTCCCTTGCCACAATAATTTTGTTGTCAATTAGAGCCTAGATCTTGTCCTTCAGAGAATGACATTCGTCGATGGTGTGTCCTTTCATGTCGGAATGGTATGCACAGGATTTGTTTGGATTAACCCACTGAGAAGGGTTCTCAAGAGTTATAGCAGGTATATGAGTGACATAACCAGCAACTTTGAGTCTCTTGTACAGCTGGTCAATGGGTTCGACAATGTCTGTATATTGTTTAGGAGGTCTCAAAATTTGGTCGAGGTCTAGGGAAGTTTTGGCGTGTATGAGGTGATTGATGGTGGGATGGTTGAGCATTGTAGGCTTGGTAAACATGTGTGGGTTCGAAATATCTAGGTAAAGTAGGTTGATATATGGGTGGTGGAGATGATTGATAAGTGAGTGGTAGAGTTTGGTAAGAGGGTGAGGGTGCTTGATAGTTTGGAGTAGGCTGATATGTGAGTGGAGGAATTGGATAGGTTTGGTATTTGATGGGAGATTTGGTTCTCTGTTCCACCATTACGGCTCCTACGTCCCTTTTCTTGGACATACCACCGGACTGTAAGGCCTTATTTTTAGCTTGTAAGGCCTTAAGGTTCGTAACCATACCACTTTTGATGCCTTCTTCAATCCTTTCACCCAAATTGATAATGTCGGAAAATTTGTGGCTCTCAATCATCATCAGCCTATCATAATACTGGGGGTCCTGAGCCCGGACAAAGAATTTGTTCATCTGTTCCTCGTCTAAGGCAGGTCTGACCTTAGCAGCTTCGGACCTCCAGCGAGTAGCATATTCGCGAAACATTTCTTCTTTAGATTCTGAATGTAGAACATCCGGCACATTCTACGTGTTGAACCTGAATCTATCCATAAAATCGAACGCCATACCTACCTAGTTTGACCATTTCTTCGGATCTTGGCTAATATACCAAGATAGAGCATCGCATTTTAGACTCCTCATGAACAACTTCATGCAAATTCTCTTGTCTTTCCCTACTCCAACTAGTTTGTCGCAGTATGTTCTCAAATGGACCCTCATATTACCTGTACCGTCAAACATCTCGAACTTTGGAGGTTTGTACCCCTTTGGCAACTCAACATCTGGTTGTATGCAAAGATCTTCATAGTTCAAACCCTCAATTCCCTTACTTCCTTCGACGCCTTGAATTTGACTAGTCAATTTCTTAAGTTCTTCAGCCAGGTTCCTGATGAGTGAGTCTTTATCATCAGACTCAGGTGTGCTTGAGATGGGTTGGGTGGAGTGTGGCATAGTCTCCACATAGATGGGGGTGTTGTGATGTGTGTAGAAGTGGTCATTTGTGGAGTTCAAGGGTTCTAGGACGAGAAGGGGAGTATTGTTGGAAGTATGGCAGGTGTTGCAGTGGTGGTGAGGAGCGGGATTGTTTTGTGGCTTTGGGATATTTTGTGGAGGTGTGGGGTTCAAAGCATTTGGTAAATTGACATCTGGAGTGGTGAGGGAGAATGACAGATTCGCCAGATTCCGAACCTGATCAAGTTATGCTTGGAATTTTAGCAGCTTTTGTTCAAGCTGGGATGCACTTTCCTTAGGAACCAGAGTACCATGACCATGAGTGACATCTACCCGTTGAGTTGAGTTCTCCTTTCTGGAGTTATTCACATCTTCCATCTTTCCTTTGTTCTTGTTCTTGACAGGACTAAGAGGAGGAGTGGGTGGAGGGTCCCTGGATCTTGTGGAATAAGATAATGTTGCCAGAGTGCACGAACAAACCTTTGGGGAAGGGGAATAAATAAACAAAAAGTAAAAACAAAAAGGTAACAAGTTAGTGAGGATTATAAGAAAATGTTGCGATATTTAAACACATAGTGCAAGAATGTAAATCGTGTCCTATTTGGAGACCTCTTTGTGCCCGAGGTAGGCCTAGCGACAAATTGATTTGGAGAACTTAAAAATCTAAATGCCTCATTTTATTGATAAAAAGTAGACGAATCCCAAATCGACACTAAATAACAGGAAATAAAATGTCATTAGTGACCATCAGCCTTATTACATTCATAAAGCGAAAAGATAAACTCCTATCTATTTTGTCCCAGAAGGACCTTCCTCAGGTTGAATGCTCTCATTGATCAAATCCTCCAGTTCGCATAGGTTCATCAGTAAAAATGCCCTGGCCAGATGTTCTCCTTCGTTAACCTCACCGTTCTGGCAATCAGTGACTCTCTTCCTCACTTTTTGTTCTAATTCCAGCAGACTGTATTCCAGATATTCCAACTTTTTTCTAGCTCTGGCGGCCCTCTCTTTCCACTTATTGATTTGGTCATCTGATGGAAGACTCCTCCACCAGTCTACCAAGAGTGGGGGCGTGCTAACCATTCTGAAACTGGGGACCTCGTCCTTCATTTTCCGCAAAACAAAAGGGTTAAGACCATACCCCTACCGGACTCGACTATTTAACATCAACAATTAGCATGAAGCATTTAGTTCTCCAAATAAATGCACAGAACGTGGGTATGTCCGTTTAGATTTAGGGAAACCCAGTGGACTTTGGACAAGGCTATCTTAAAGAGTCATTATGCGGACAACATAACTGACTCATCTAGGTTTGACCATGATGCGTGCACAGTTAAACAGAGTAAGGTTTTTATAGGGTTTTAGACTGGTACCCTTGAGCGGACAACTCAAAGGGGGAAAGGCATGGAACCATCGACTACACCGTTGATCGACTGGTTTTACCGTAAATACGCCTTTTCCGGATTTAGGGGGTGATAATATCGGAAGAGCGCAACCATTCATTATAAGTGTTGCTATGGTATTTTGTTTGGCACGAGCGGAATATGATGTTGAGCATGATTATGCAATAATTAAAGCAGGTTGTCACATATTTGCACGTTAAGAAAGCAATAAATACAACAGTTCTTCATAATTTAAAGCAGTAATAAGGGAAAGCGGTAAAGGAAAGAAACAAAAAGACAAGTCAGTTTTGTAGTTGAAGAGGGAATTAAATACTTATAGGCATTAAACAAATAAAGACATATAAAGAAGTGTAAAGTCACAATAATAGTCTGAAATGGTAAAAGCCTACAATATCCCCAGCACAGTCGCCATGCTGTTGTGCCCTCTTTTTCTAGAGCGAATTAGGTTTATGACATTTGGAGGGACAACTAATTCCTTTTAGGAATTAGGTTTGCATTTGAAGAGTCGCCACCTAATGATTAGGGTGCATTAGGACACCAAAAGAGTTTGATTTTGAATAACCAGAGATTAGGGTAAGGGCTTGAAATTATTCCAAGAGGAAGGTGTTAGACACCCCTCAGAATCCACTAGTATGGTTCCCAGCCAGACAATTATTGTGAATTTGGGGTGCAATTAACATGTAGACAAATAAGGCTCATATAAGAGGGGATTTCATATAATGGTTGGCAAATAAACAAAGTTTGGAAGAGAAAAGAAAGCTGATTTTTTAAATAAGGAGTTGAAATGATAAAAGAAATAAAAAAATAAGGGAAAGGGGGTCCTAGGTTTATTAACAATATGGGTCACCCCACACAATGCCCGGTAATCACTCCTCAATGAGGGGCTACATGTGACCTTATCGAGTGGTCATCATATCCATATCTACCCTTCCTACCCTGTTAAGGTATTAAAGCGCGGATTGGTCTCGTTTACTTATTGCATGCTATTACACATCCTAATCCTATCAGTCCCGGAGGCATTTAGGACTACTAATCCTAAAAGGGAGGGATATTAGGCCTATTTGTAGTTTCAAAGGAAAAAACTCTAAGGCGACATACAAAACACGTATTGCAAATTGGGGAAAACATATAACAAGCAGAGGCCCAGATATACCTCCTTGAACAAAGAAGCACGTAATTAGCATGACTTACACATACTGGTTAGGTCTGATTTAAAAGGTATTAAAGACGAGTGAGAGGAAATTGTTGAGACAATTTCAGCTTATCACATAGCTCAGATAAGAAGTCCGAATCTGTCCTGCCTGCTGGATGTAATTATTAACAGAAGCAGATTCAATTTAATTACCCTAAGGCTTGCCTAAGTGTTTGAACAGGGGTCCTATAGGCATGGTATCTACTGGATTCAGAAAGCAATGAAACATTAAGGCTTGAAATGAACTATTTGAATGCATACTTGTTAAACTTGTTAAGTGATAGAATCAGATTATTAAAAGAGAGGCAGGATTTAAACAAATTGATTAAAAGTGCTACGGCTGATAGTAGCCATTATTACTGGTTTTATGTCTAACACTGAGTGAAGCGAATCAGACTTTATTAAAAAATCCTATAGGCATCCTTTCTATACATTACTGATTTTAAAACCTTATAGACGTGGTATCTAAATGCGGACCTTGTTTGAAACCTTACAGAATTGAACGTTTCTATAGGCATAATTTCTATATGAAGTTAAATATGCAGAATCCTATAAACATAATTTCTATATGAGGTTGAGTATGCAGGAATATAGCAGTCCTATAGTCATGATTTCTACCCTTTGCATACATAGTTACCCACCCTTTTTCACCAACCAGCTCCAAATGTTTGTTACAAATTATTACAAACTAGAATAAATAAAATTACATCCAAATACAAATAAAAGTACAACCAGAGGAAGCCTGATTCTGATATCCTCTCTGAGTAACAAGATAAACCCAACTTAAAAACCATGTATCCAAAGCCTTTCTCCAATTTGAGTGTGTCAGAGTTCCCTAAGAGCCTAAATGGGACTCCGGGCAGTGCTTACACCCAAATGATATTGTTAGAATAGGGATAAGTGCAGTGTGGAAGGGCTAGCCCTCAATTGTCCAAGTTCAGAGGGAGCTCAAAGGGTCCCAAGGTAAGGCTCACAAGAGGGGGGCAGAACTTAAAGTTAAGAGAGTGTGCAAGTGAAGAGCAGAGTTCTAGAGGATAAAGGAGAGGGAAACAACTACAAATAGGTACAAAAGTGGTTCAGGGGAATAGGGAAGTTGCAAACATTCCCTGTACTTAGATATTTAGCTAATTCTGGGCATGCACAGTAATAGAGAATGCTGCTATGCTTATAAATTAACAAGAATACACAACATAGGGTAGTGACATGGAGGTTATGATTCTAGGGGAATCAAGTTTGAGGCATAGACAATAATACTGATACTGTCATGCCTTAAATAACCATTAGCATCAAACACATTAGGGTAGGGGATTTGGGATTCATAATAGGAAAGAAACTACAGCATGCTAAAGTAAATTCTGAACTAAACACAAGCAATAGGCCGACATGCAAGTGAAGGTATTAAATAAACACATTGTTGTAGTTGCTAAAAACCTTAATCAGGATATACCAGTTTCAAAGAAGCAAAAAACAACAGTAACAGCACTTGATAGAAAATAGGCCACAATACAAGTAACAAGAGAGAGTGCTTTTTGAATGTGAGTGTGAGTTCAGAAAACTAAGAATGTTCGTGTGTGTTTGTGTCAATGAAAGAGCATGGTATTTATAGTTTGCAAGTAGGCTGAGAATAAGGCAAGAAAATAACCATGTACCAATTAAAATCAATCAGTAGAAGAACTTCCTTTAATTAAGGATTCGAACTTAAACTGTAATGAACAAAAATCATTTAAGGAAAGAGATCAAATAAGCATCTTTTGCAAAGTAGAAAATTAGGGGTAAATACATAGGAGTTTAATTAAGGGAAGGATCTCTGAAATGCACGGTTAAACAAATAAGGTAAGAATCAATCAGTACATAGTAAATCAAAGAGTCAGAGATTCGAAATTACTGGTTCATGAATAAACCAAGTCAAAAAGGCTAAGGAAAGTTTCAAATCAAACTAAGAAACAGGGAAATTAGTAAAACAAGGAAAACATCAATCAGACTTATACAAGAAGGTCTGAAATCAGTCAAAAATTGAAAGTCATTTTAGAGGGGAAGCTCAGCATATATAAAGAGCACACAAGTATTAGGCATGTGAGGTTAGGACAAAGAAAATTGTCATGCGATTGCAAAATCAGTAAGTAGTGGACTATAGGAACATGGTAGTCACATAGGTCAATTTCAGTAACTCAGCAATGGAGAAGGGAGAGAGTATCAAATAGCATGCAAAGGGTCCAGTAGAAAGACCTTAGAAGAGTTTAGTAGGGATTCAGAATCATATAAAGAAACAAAAGATTTTGAAATTCAGTCGAGCAACAGATGAAACAACTTCAGAAACACAAATAGGTCCAAAGAAATTAGGGTTTCGAAACCAAACAAGTTCAGAGATTAAGGACAAGCAAATCACATAGCAAATAGCCTCAAAACTCGAGTGAACCCCCTAGATTTAGGGTTTTCACCATCAATAGAGTATAGAGATGAAAGATAAAAGAATCAGGCAAAAATATCAACGAAGAAAATAAAATCAAACACCTTAAGAAAGGGCCACGACTTTTAACATAAAGAAACACAGTAGAAGAACAACATAAGAGACATAGTAGAAGAATCAACATCAGAAACATAGTAGAAGAACATCACAAGAAACACAGTAGAAGAATCAAAATAAGAAACACAGTAGAAGAATGACATGTTTTAAAAAAAATCAGAAAAGCTTCGAAATAACTTAACAAAACCCTAAATCGGGAAAGATAAAGGTTTTGAAGGTAAGGTTTTGAAAGAAAATTTAAGAAAACTTTCAGAAGTTTGGAGAGAACACAGATCGACAACGGATCTAAAAGAATCAGAAGAACCTCGAAGGTTAGGGTTTTAGAAGAAACCCGAAGGGTGAGAAAGGCTTGGAAATCATCGATCTAAGTAGGAGAGGTCGAGATTAGGCTTGAATAGCCATAGCCAGCCGGAGCAAGGTCAAAGATTGTCGGAGACAGCCATAGCACTGAAAACATCCGAGGTCTGGACCAAATTTCTTCAAGGTCTGACCTTGAGGCCATGATAATCGAGCATGCGGGAGTCGTAGGAGGTATATACATGCCATCAATGGCTTTGGAAGCCCTGGATGTGGTCGATTTTATGTGGTGATTGAAGGTGGAAGTTAGGGTTTCTAAAATAGATTGAGAGAGAATTGGGAGAGGAGGAATTCAAGGGCGGCTTCAGACGGGAAATGATTAGGGTTAGGGGGTGATGGGGAATTAAAAAAGGAAAGGGAAATGGGGACCGTTGATTTGGGAGATCAACGATTGAGATTAGAGAGGGGAGGTGGGGAATGGGTCTGGGTTGGTTTGAACGGGGTTTGGGTCAGGGTAATTGGGTTTGATATTGGGTTTAATTGAGGGTTGATTTAGGGCTATAATTGAAATAAACGGGGCTAACATTTAAATGGCCACTTTTCCCTTGTTTGATTTTTATAAAAAATGGTAAAGTAATTTCTGAAAATAAATTAAAGGCACTAAGATGATTAATAATATATAATTATCAAATAAAAAATACTGGATCCTATTTTATAAATATAATTACAATAAAATCTTAGAAGATGCTAATATTGCAATTATATGCAATTTAGCCCTAAAAATGCCAAATAAATTTGTAAAAATATGCCAAAATTATGTTAGCTATATTTTAGTATAAATATGAGAATCCACTAAATGAATCACTAAATATGATAATTTCGAGGATAATTATTGTTTTTTTTATGAAATAGGGCAATAAATTGATTTGAAAACCCCTTTAAAAATTGGGAAAAATAATGAAACCTTGGGACATACTTATATTTGCATATGCATGCTGTTTTGAAAGTATTTTGCATATAAAAAATATACAGAAAAAATTGGGTATCAACACACCCGTCATTCTGGAGGGTAGTATTGATGATGAGGTTCTTCGTGGAGGAAGCCGGGCTTGATTTCACCCTTAGCCATCTCATTAGTATGTATCAACCTATTCATCATCGAGGCCTTATAACTTTGCGATGTTGATCCACCAGGCCTTTTGTGTCGATGAAGAAGAAGATGGGGATCGAGGGTGGATGATTCGATTCGTTCGAGTAAGGACTGCCGATATAATCCCCGTGGAGTTCCTGCTATTTTTTGAGGAATGGAATGTCACACGTAAGTGGTACACTTGTGTTTTTATCATTTCTGCTCATGGTGGAGACGGATTCTGAAAAGCTGCTTTCTTTTCTTTTTTGCAGCAGTCCCGTGGATTCCATACGAGGTTCCCGACCTGACGGATTGGGCTTGGAAACTGGCAGCTCGCTCAACCTATGATGAGCGCAAGTGGCAAGATATGTCCAAGGGTAGATGGGAGGCAAAACACCATGGTACGTGCTGTGTGGTTTGCTTTCTTTGAAAGGTACTTTCTTTTATGTGTACTAACTCCGCCATCGCAGGCATTGGGGAATTTTCTAAGATGAGACCGTGCCACCTTGGGGAGGATGAAGAATCGTCGGCTTCGGGACCGAGGAATAATAACTAACGGAAGGAACTCTCGTAGGGCGAAGGTGCTCATAGCGAGACAAGTCCTGCCCGGAGGCCTAGAGGAGATGTCTCGGCTGAGCCTGCAGCACCCGAGGCGTCTGGCCTTAGGAAAATAACTCCTTCTTTGCCGCAGTCTTCTCTTCCCGTCGAAGGTACTTCGAGGGACAAGGATTTTCGACCATCATCTTCTTTTCCCGATTGTACTTCGAGGGGTGTTCGAGATCAAGGACCTCCTAATTCAAGCAAGGTCTCGAACAATCAAATTCTTATTGGGAGCGGTTCTGCTGGGGCCCATGAGACCAGACCGGTAGATGTGCATTCGACTTTTGAGGAGGCTCAGCGGCTCTGTTCGATGGTGAGTTTGGTCGATTGGTTTTTCAGTTTTGACTTTCATTTCCTTATTGAGCTCCGTTTTCGTAGGCCTTCGACAAGCTTAAGTCCGAGCTGATTCGCCGCAAAGCCAGGTTGCGAAAAGCCTTGGAGGGGGAGAAATCCCTCAGGCTTCTTTGTGACAAAAGGGGAGATGAGTTGGTATACCTGCGGTACAAGGCGAATCAGAGCTTGAACTATGAAAGCCACCTTGAGAAACAGGTAACCTTTGCTCCTAGGGAATGCATGATTTTTCTTCTATCTTTAGAGATTAATATTGTGGTACTTCAGTTGCAGAGCAAGACTGAGGATCTGGAATGCCTTTGGGGCGAGGTTGGCCAGGCCAAGTATAAGTGTAACGGGCTAAAGGCTTAGATAGATGCCCATATTGCAGCCAAGAAGAATGCTTTGGCCAAGGTTTCTACCCTCGATGTCCAACTCCGGAATGCTCGTGAAAACAACTCAGTTCAAACGAGCAGGATCGTAGGGCTCGAGTCCGATCTTTTGGAGATGAAGGCTGAGGTCGTGGACGCCCGGGCTGAAGCTGGAGAGGTTCGGACTAAGGCTAACAAGAAAGTGACCGTCTATTTAGAAGACGCTGTTGATGCTTGAGCTAAGCAGAGAGGGGCTTCAGATCGGGAGAGCAGAAGTAATGAGTATGCCCGGTGCAGATCCCGAAGGGAAACCCTCAGAGAGATTCATGCTAGGGGATTCGATATCTTGAAAGAGATAGCGCGGGCCAAGGAGGATGAATACAACACCAAATTCCTTGTGTTTGATGCCGAAGATAATGGAAAAGAGGCCGATAGGGCCGCAGTCCCCAAGGAGAAAATAGACTAGGCTTTTTTCTTTTTGATTCTTTGTACAGTCTTAGAGAACTTTTGTGAATGTAGCCTTGCATTGTTTCATATATGCGTATATAAAGAAACCTTTCGATTTTCTCCTTCCATGAATTTCCATTTACTTGAGTATGTTTTTCTTTGTTTTGAATTTATACATTCATTGATGATTGGCCAGATGAACTGGACTTTGAAGTAAAAACCCTTAGGTTTGCAAATCCCTCAGGTTTGCTAATCGGCCCTGAGGCTTGTTGGGCTGGATCGTAGGCTCTTACACATTTTCCCTTAGGCATTTTTAATTAACTGTTTCGTGCTTTGTCTTCGAGTCGGATTTCAACTCGAGCTCATTGACCCTTAAGTTTTTGAGTTTTAAACTGGCTCTTAGGTCGTTACGACCTTTAATTTTAAGCTAGCGGTAGTGGCTCTTATGCATTAGGTCGGTACGACCTCTAATTTTAAGCTAGCGACAGTGACTCTTACGTATTGGGTCGGTACGACCTTTAATTTTAAGCTGGAGACAGAGGCTATTATGCATTGGGTCGGTATGACCTTTAATTTTAAGCTGGCGATAGTGACTTTTATGCATTGGGTCGGTATGACCTTTAATTTTAAGCTGGCGACACTAGCACTTATGCATTGGGTAGGTACGACCTTTAATCTTAAGCTGGCGACAGTGGCTCTCACTCATTGGGTCAGTGCGAACTCTTATGTTGGCTTTATTTTTCCCTCGCTAAAGATTTTTTGAAGTTTTTGTGTTTGTCTAACTCTTCAACAGTTCGATAAGAACCTCGATTGTGAGCCGTTATGTAGCGATAAGTGAGCATCTCGAGAGGTTTCGCTCGATGGCTGAATTGTTTGGAAGCCTATTGTTTGGAGCTGATATGATCGAAGCTCTTTTGCTTATGCTGAGGGTAGCCTAATTAACCGGTTCTTTTTGAAGTTTTTTCGAAGTAATTGAAGGCTTGTGATTTTATAGCGACGATCGGACGTCCTTGAGTCGTGTTAGTTTGGATGGTACAGCCTTGTGACCATAGTCATTGTATTTGGCCGGAGCCTTTTAGTCCTCGAGTGAAGTAGTTTTGGCATCTATATCAAGGGTATGCCTTTTTAGGGGTCTTATAATTTCGGATATATAGCCTTAACTTTAGGATCGGGATTATGCCTTTTGCAAGGTCTTACAAATTTTAACATGCCTTACTTGAGGTCTTATAGATAAGTTACTTGGTACAAGTATGGTTCATGCCTTGCTTGAGGTCTTACAGATAGGTTTCTTGGTACAGGTATGGTTCATGCCTTTCTTGAGGTTTTACAGTTTTGGTGTTGCCTTATGGAGGGCTTATATTGTTGATAATGCCTCATGGAGGTCTTATATTGTTGATAATGCCTCATGGAGGGATTTCGGACTCGAGGTTGTCCGCTTGGGGTTTTATGGCCTTGAGTTTTTGATAGCTCGACGAGATGATAGTTGATGGCAGTCTCCAAGACGTCGAAAGTATTTTGGCTCCGGAGCCATTCTTTGTAAACTTGATGTTACCTTGTTGAGGCTTACAAGTTCGAAGTTTCCGACCCGGAAGTCATATGGCTTTAAGTTTTTGATGCCAGTCCCCAAATGTTCGGGAGATGATGCCAGTCCTCGAATGTTCGGGAGGTTCTTTGGCTCTGGAGCCATTTCTCGTAAAAGTAGCATAATTCTTTGAAGCGCAAAGCATTTTTGGTGGTAAAAGATACTCCTTTGATTACTTGGTATAAGTACACATGTTTCGCCATCAAGGGCTGAATTATTCTATGCGGACACGGTTCATTCAACCGTTTGGCCCGATACATCATTTTCCTGTCAAAACCCTTTTTGGATCATCTTGACTTCTTCGAGAAGGTGATCTTCCGGGGGAATGCCCCCCAGTGTTCGAGGTTGATTGAAGAGAAGCTTTGAATACTTGTTAAGTTCTCCTTAGGTAGCATATAGATGTTGCCTTGTTAAAAACCTCGCCGGTAAAACCCTTCTTGGCATAATACCCGATCGAAGGAAAATAGTGCAACGTATGCTTTGAAACCTAAGGTCTTCAAGATGGACATCGCTTCAACTATTCTGATCGAACACCTACACAAAGGTTAGTGTAAGATAAAATAAAAAGGAGACAGTTATACCTTAGTGGTGATGACGCTTCGAGCCTCGATATGCTTAGACCATTTGCTCCGAGGATGCGGTACGGTCCTTTAATTGTTTAGCTATGTGTAGCCGAGAATGTATCTTGTGATTGCAACTCCACTGTTTTCTTATCCTTTGGCTCCTTTGATGCCGGTGCCACATCGTGCACCGCAAACATCTCCCTCACTGCATTTTGTTCCCCATACACGGTTTTTATTCCGTCCTTCGTCGGAAACTTCATCATTTGATGAAGGGTTGATGGTACTGCTCTCATGCAGTGTATCCATGGCCTTCCGATCAAGGTGTTGTACCTCATGTCTCATTCGATGACATGGAATTTGACATTTTGGGTCGTGTCGGTCACGATGACCGGGAGGGTGATTTACCCTTTCGTTGTTTCGCTCGCCATGTTGAATCCGTTGAGGACTCGAGAGGCGGGCATGATCTGTTCAAGCAGTCCGAGCTGCTCCAACACCCTTGATCTGATAATGTTGGCCGAGCTACTTGGATCCATAAGTATGCGCTTAATTTGAAATGTATTCACAAGAAAAGAAATTACCAATGCGTCGTTATGAGGCTAAGATAGGGTCTCTATGTCCTTGTCACTGAATGTGAGAGAATCCTCGGGTATGTAACCTTTAGTCCGCTTTTCCCTAGTGATGGATATTTTTGTTCGTTTGACAATGGGTTCCTATGGGATGTTAATTTCTCCAACGATCATGTGGATGACATGTTGCGGCTCATCTATTTTGTTTTTCCTATTTGCCTCTCTTTCCCGGAATTGGTTTTTGGCTCGGTCGCTAAGGAACTCTCGAAGGTGCCCTTTACTAAGTAGCCGGGCTACTTCTTCTCGAAGCTGTCTGCATTCTTCTATCCTATGACCGTGTGTGTTGTGAAATTCGCACACCAAGTTAGGGTTCCTTTGCGATAGATCTGATAGTACAGGTCTTGGTCACCTGGTGTCTTTGATTTTACCGATGTCAGATATGATGTCTAAAACGTCAACATTAAAGTTGAATTCCGACAGGCGGGGTGCTTCCGTCGATCCTGTGTGTCTATCAAACTCGGCCCTACCTACGAGTCCCCGAGGATTCTGACCTTGATCTGTTCGTCGATCATTTTGGGGTATGTTACACATTGGGACGTTTCTTCTATATTCGGTGTATGGCTGGTACCTTTGTTTGATTGGCTTTGACTCCTTTTCCAGGAGTCTGCTTGGGTATACCGAGCCCGAGGGGCTCCCAGTTGGTCTTCCTTGACTCTGATCTTTGATTGGTTTCAGTTGTGAACATCCGACCAAGTCATGGAAGGATATTCAACAAAATTCTGCTTCAGCTGCTTTGAAGCTCCTTCATTCATTCAAACCTTGGGTGAAGGCTTGCACTGCCCATTCATCGGAGACATGTGTTAATTCCATTCGCTCTATTTGAAAGTGAGATACAAACTCCCAACATTTTCTCTTTGTTTGATTTTGAAAAGTCGGATTTCCATGTAGCCACCTTGGTGGCACCAGCATGTGCCTTTATGAAAGAATCTACCAACATGGCAAATGAGCCTATCGAATTCGGATCAAGGTTCTGATACCACATCATGGCCCCTTTCGAAAGTGTTTCTCTGAACTTTTTGAGCAAGACAAATTCGATCTCATCATCCCTCAGGTCGTTGCCCTTCACTGCACAAGTGTAGGCAGTGATGTGTTCATTGAGGTCTGAGGTTCTTTGGAAGATCGGGCATTTTGAATTTCTTCAGGATGGGTTTTGGAGCGGCATTCTGTGGGAATGGCTTTTGCACGAACTTCTTTGAATCTACACTCTTCAAGATCGAGGGTGCGCCTGGAATCTGATCGACCCTTGAATTTTAGGTCTCCACCTTTTTGTCGTTGGCTTCTATCATCTTTTCGCCCGACTCAATCCTCTTTGTAAGGTCCTCGAGCATCTTCATAATAGAGGGGTTAGTTGCTGACCCGTTGTTGCTCGATCTTTTTGATACCTGTTTTTCTTGAGGAACTGTTTCTAGAGCTACAGTTCTCGGAGTTTTTTGGTGGCTTTGCAGTTGAGCAATCCCCAGCTGTTGTGCCTTCAAAATCTCAAAAATAACGTGAAGGCTAACCTCTTGTTCCTCTCGAGCTGGGGTTTTCTGAGCTTCTTGTTGGTCTCCTTGGCATATGCTCCTGTTAGTGTGGGAGTTTATATCGATGTGTTGGGCATTGTGTGAGACCACATCCGCGGGGATTGGCTCTGGTGCATCCTCAAGGCTTCGCGGTGGTACACTGATACTTGGAACAACTACACCATTATCTCCATGGTCCTCAAGACCTTTGTTTTATGCATTCACTGAGTTAGACATTTTGACCTGAATTCAAAGATTCTTGGACAAGAAAAAGTGTGAAAGATAACTTGCATTATGTAGTAACCAGTAAGAAAACAATCACTATTATTTTTAGCCCCACAGTGGCTCCAAACTATTTACCTTGAAAATGGTAATTACAATTAGATTTGATTTTGTGGTTCTAAAAATACGTGATATGTTTTTATGCTAGCTGTTAGGCAATATATGCTAAGTATGAGACTAGAAAATAAGATAAGAACTTTAAAGCAGGATGTTTAAGCAAACCGAGTGGCTGAGAATCAGGGCCTCGAGCCAGGTTATACGGGGCCTCGAGGTTGAGCTCGATACTAAGCTATGGACAATCAATGAAGGACTAACAGTTTTGAGAGCTTTGATGAGGGCTCTTTATGATCAATAATGAGCAATAAATAAAGAACAATTAATCGAACACAATAAATGTAAGCAATACATGTAAATAATAGAATCAAGGGAGAATGTGTTTAAGTTAGAGAGCAGAAAATATTCTTGTATTGAATGTTATATGTATTTCTTACAAAGTGATAAGGGTCCCCTTTTTATATGAGGGGGAATCCCAACATAGTACTAATGTATTTATTACAAAGATACTTGGTAGGTACAACCACTTAATGCCACGGTACAGGCTCGTACTAGACTAATAGACTTGGTCAGTCTTAGTCACATGCCTTGGGAACTTCCCGCTTTTCCATAATAACTGCCCATCTGCATTGCCCTGAGGTCCAATGTTGATAACCCCTCGGGGTTGAACCTCGAACCTTGTCTCGAGCCTTTGGAGACGTGCTTACGAAGCGTCATAATGACCAAGAATTGGACCCTCTGATTTTTACCGTATATAATGATTCTTGGTCCTATGCGAAATAAGATAAAGCTTAGTCTAGTGTAATATTAGGGGAGTGCTTAGCCCCAAGTGAGTAGAGGATAATGCTAAGTCTTGAATAGCGTAATGGAGATAGCATTTGGCTTTATGCGGGAAAAGGTAGTGCTTAGCCTCATGTAAGAAGAGGAGACAATGCTTAGTCTCATGCAAATAACGGAGGCAGTGCTTAGCCTCATGCCGGAAGAGGACACAATGCTTAGTCTCGATGCAAGGAAAGGTAGTACTTAGCCTTATGCAATTAGGGAGGCAATGCTTAGCCTCATGCAGGAAGAGGAAACAATGCTTAGTCTCGATGCAAGGAAAGGTAGTACTTAGCCTTATGCAATTAGGGAGGCAATGCTTAGCCTCATGCAGGAAGAGGAAACAATGCTTAGTCTCGATGCAAGGAAAGGCAGTGCTTAGCCTTATGAAATTAGGGCGGCAATGCTTAGCCTCATGCGGGAAGAGGAGACAATGCTTAGTCTTGATGCAAGGGAAGACAGTGCTTAGCCTTATGCAATTGGGGAGGCAATGCTTAGCCTCATACAGGAGGAGGAGACAATGCTTAGTCTCATGCAGGGAAAGGTAGTGCTTAGCCTTATACAATTAGGGAGGCAATGCTTAGCCTCATGCAAGGAGGAGACACTTCTTAGTCTCGTACGAAGAGGAGACAATGCTTAGTCTCATGCGGGGAAAGGCAGTGCTTAGCCTTATGCAATTAGGGAGGCAATGCTTAGCCTCATGCAAGGAGGAGATAATGCTTAGTCACATGCGAATAGGAGACAATGCTTAGTCTCATTCGGGGTAAGGCAGTGCTTAACCTTATGCAATTAAGGAGGCAATGCTTAGCCTCATGCAAGGAGGAGACAATACTTAGTCTCATGCGAAGAGGAGACAATGCTTAGTCTCATGTGGGTAAAGGTAGTGCTCAACGTTATGCAATTTGGGAGGCAATGCTTAGCCTCATGCTCAGTCTCATGCAAAGAGGAGACAATGCTTAGTCTCTTGTGGGGAAAAGGCAGTGCTTAGCCTTATGCAATTTGGGAGGCAATGCTTAGCCTCATGCAAGGAGGAGACAATGCTTAGTCTCATGCGGGGAAAGGCAGTGCTTAGTCTTATGCAATTAGGGAGGTAATGCTTAGCCTCATGCAAAGAATAGGAGACAAATGAAAAAGTAAAATATTTCTTAGCTGAAGATGTTCATGCTAGATAATTTGTTGTCTTGAAGGCAGTTTCTTGATGTATCTACGAGTATCGTTGTCTTATTGTACCTACATTCAAAGAAAAATTGTGAGTTCTATGGGGGAACGTTGGTTCACGCTTTTGTCTTCTGCCTTGCCTGTGCTCATATCTTGAAATCCTATTTGAGTTATCCTGGGTAACATCTGGCTGCCATAGAAATAAAATTTTTGTAAAATATGCATGCCTTTGATAAATATAATTGTCTTTTAAAACATAGTAATATGCACTATCAAGTAAGTTAGATGAACCAGTGACTGTGACATATTTTAGAGACTTCGCGACCTTTTGCTTTAGAATTTTGAGGGTCCTACTCAACATTCTGCCCTAGTTTGAAAGCAATTTTCTGATTGTTCTACGTATGACGAAATTGGCTGAACTCTGCCCCAGTTTCTGACCATGGCAAAATGAATATTTTATTAAGATGTGACCGAACCTACAGGGCTGCCTACGTATCCCCTCTTATACGGGAATAAGGTCAAGCGTTGTTCAGTTACATCAAGTGAATAAATGTAAAAAATCCTAAACATAGTATCTGTTGACTGCGTCAGAGTTGATAGGTTTTGGCCAAATCTCTCTGTCCATTTCTGCACATATGAGTGCTCCTCCTGTTAGTACTCGATGAACCATGTAAGGACCTTGCCAATTGGGTGAAAACATTCCTTTGGCTTCATCCTGATGTGGAAAGATTCGCTTTAGCACTAACTGCTCTGGTGTGATTTCCTTGGTCTGACCATTTTGTTGAAAGCTCTTGTCATTCTGTTCTGGTAGAGTTGACCGTGACATACTGCGTTCAGTCTCTTTTCACCAATGAGGGCTAGTTGTTCATAGCGGCTTTGTACCCACCCTGCGTCGCTGAGCTCGACTTCTTGTATGATTCTTAGAATAATAACTTTGTATTATAAAAATATAAATTTGCTAATAATATAGAATAAAGAGCCTTTATGTACGAATATAGGCCATTATTGTAAAATTAGATAAATAGCTTAAAAATGCTAATGTAATTATATGAAATGAAATAAAATATTTGAAACATATGTTATTGGTGCAAAATAATAATTTTAAGTAGCTAAGTCATCACAAAATAATTTAAAGGGATAGTTACTAAATTTTATATAATTTAAATGCAAGAAAAATAATTTAAAACTCTAAAAATTATGGAAGACTATGGAAAATGCTTGTATAGGTTTGTAAACTAAATAATATTATAAAAAACGTTATTTTAAAAGTATATAAATATATATTTTGCAAAATATGAGGGCAAAATTGGGTATCAATAGTCAATTTGAAGTAATTTGGAGAAATTGCGAGAATATTGAAGCCAAAACGGAAGAATTTGGAGGGAGTATGACTTTGGCGTCCAGTTTGGAGCCTAGATCCTTTCAAAACTCCAAGGGCTGCAGAGCACAAAAGTAAAAAATTTGGGCGCCAAGATTGGTGCTAGGCACCTCCCATGGCGCCATTGGCAGCACATTACAAAGTTAGGCACCCTGCTTGGCGCCAGGCACCTCCCATGGCACCTTAGTGGGAATTTTGTCCTAATTCGATTGGGATTTGGTGGTTTCGACCCTATATGCTCCCAACTTGTATAAAAGTGGTTTTAAACTTACGTTTTGGTGGTTGGACATTAATTGGAGGCTAGAACATCACGTGGAACAACTTTCGGAGGAGAAAAATCATAGAGTTCTTCATTCCTTCATATTTTCTTTGTAATTTATTTATGCAAAATACTTGGATATTTTTACTATGATCGTGATTGGCTAAGCACTCTTTTTCTAGTGTTGTAATTGTCATGAATATTCATTATATCATTGTTAATTCGAATTATAATCTTGTGGTTGTTTCTTTAATTCTAATTTTAACTTGTGAATTATTACAGCTACCGATTAACCAAACTATATTTGCTATACTTGGAAAAGTCATATTTAGATTAGAGTAAAATTAAAGAGAGCTTATTTATGAACACATGGCTATGAAATATTTTTTGTCATGCCCCGAACCTGGGGGGCGAGACTGGCACCCAGTGCCTCACCTATTCTTGCGTACCAACTTGCAATTAAGGGACTCTGAACATATGATGTCATACTTTGGCCATGGGCCACAGTGCAAAATAACTGCGAATGCTGACTAAATGTTAATATATAACTGGGCCGACAAGGCCGTCATAACTATTACAGCTGACAAACCAACCAAATATACACCCAAGACTTGCAAGCCCAACATATTGCACTAACTGACATGATATATCTACAAGCCTCTACTGATGGATGTACTGTGATTGGAACAGCTCCCTGACCTACTCATAACATATATACATATATACACAAGATGTACATAAGGCTCCAGACCTGGAAACTTCGAAAGGCATGGAGCTTACCGACCAAACTGAACTCGGGCAACACTTATTAAGGAGGCCTACCCGTCTTTCTGCCTGACCTGCATGCATGAAATGCAGTGCCCCCAGAAAAGGGACGTCAGTACGAAATAATGTACTGAGTATGTAAGGCAATATACTGAAAGCTGAAACTAAACTGATAATATAATAACTGCAAATAGCTAGAAGTCAAAGATAATCTTAAGATATGCTTACCTGCTGATACTGACTCAACTCTATCAATATAGTAAGTAAAATAGCTACCCGGTATATAAGACTCGGTATACATATAACTGCTCTGCCGTAGTAGGCTCGCTCATAGGCGCTCGGCCATACTAGGCTCTGTATCTAGACCAACTGGGCTTGCTCATAGGCGCTCAGCCACAATAGGCTCGGTATATAACTTACCATCTGATTAGAGGTTGCCCAATAGGGTCTTGCCCATCGATCATAGCTCGATGGTAATGAAAATACTTTTAATAATGTATATATGTAAATTCTCTGCTCTCTTAACTAGAAGAAGGAAATACACAACTAAATATGAAGTCCCGATAAGGAGAATATTATAACTTACAAAACTAGGAAACTATACGCAATTTGCGAGATTAGCAAAATATACGTAAATTTCGGGATATGAATTTTTCTTTATGCCTTATTATCAAACTTGTATTATGACGAGATCATGAAAAAATGAAGGAAGAGCTTAGCCTTAACATACCTGTTCCTTGAATTATTTGAACGAAATGAAGCTTCTGCTTCTTTAAATCTTGTGAATGAAATTTTGCTGCCTTTGACACTTGAACGAAATTAATTCAGAAGGCAAAGTTTTGTTGCAAGCCTTTAAGATGAAAGTGATTTGGAGTTTGAATTTTAGAAAACAAAGTTCTATTGCAAAGCCTTTAAAATAAGAGTGATTATGGAGTTTGAATTTTTTGAAATCAAAATTCTGTTCCTAAGACTTTAAATGTAAAGTCTTTTAAAATCGAATAGGTTGGAAAGATTTGGATAAAGTCTTGGAAAGAATGGAAGGAACTTGTTATCTATTTGACACCTAATCAACGAATGACTTAGTCATTTCTTGATAATGTGGCTAGTTGCCATGTGGGATGGGGGGATAATTTTTAAGTTTTTATTCACTTATTAGTTAATCGGATAATGTCCTGTTACCCGATAATTAACCAATTACCCAAAACATTGACAATTATTCCCACTTACTTAAAACATTACTCACTTTTCACATACCTTATACACCTTTCTAGCATGGACATGTAGTACCTTGCATGTCACTAGTCCATAAATATCGGGTATTGTAGCTCGGACCGTATTTTACCCCAATATGCCAAACTTGGACGAAAAATTCATTTTCTTTGACTTGCTTCCCCTTTCACCTTTACGAATTTATTCATCACTTGTGAAATAGTATAATCCTTATAATCGCCAAATAATTTTTTTACTTGGACTGATGTCAATTACCTTACGACAAATCCAACGTACAATACTACAGGGTGCAACATCATCGTAACTTAATACTGCAAAGCATAACATCACCGTAATGTAATACTGCTGGGTGCAATACTGTCGTAACTTAATACTGCAAAGCGTAACATCATGTAGTGTAATATTGCAGGACGTAATATCATCGTAATATACTACTGCAGAGGGTAACATCATCGTAATATATTACTGCAGAGCATAACATCGACGTAATACTGCGGGGCGTATTATTATTCCCCCCTTTGGAACATTCGTCCTCGAATGTTGACTGATGCATTTATCATTTTAATAACTTATATCATCCGAATACTTTAGAAATTCCCTTTCTATCTAGGCGACTATTCTTTTAATGAGTCAAAAGTCCAGGGCATTCCCCCCTTAGGCCTCCTTCTCACACCACAACTTGTAGTCGGAATTTTTCCAATCTCGTAACTGTTACTACCTTTCATCATGCAGCCTATACAATTTTGAACTTGTAAGTGTGACCAATCTCTAGGATTCATAAGTAGATCTTGATAAGATCCTTTGGGCATATATGAGTATATTGAAGTTCTTCGCTCGGTACTTTGTTGAATTCACGAATATTGTTATATCTCATCGCATAGGTCCGTTTAGCCATCCGTATGAATTTACTACCATAACTCTTACTTTAATTTATCGTTGCTGAGGTCTGCTACCAAATCCCAACTTACTCTTGTTGCTTATTCCATATGTATAAATTTAAGTCCTTTAATGCTTCCTTATTACTGCTCATCTTTAGAATGACGACCTAACCTCATCTCATACTTTGTGACTTTTGTCCATCTATTGTTGATTCACCTCAATATTGATCTACAATATACCACTGATAACTTGAAACTTCTTACGTAATACTTTGCCCCTAGGGCTTACGTTACCTCAAGGAATATTCAAAGTGATTCCCATAATCGTATTTCATAGTGTCTTAATGTGATTCACCTTATGGGGGTATTCTAATTTCGTGCCGCCAGCGAAATCTTTTCTCCTTCTCTTCTCTTTTTTTTTCAAATCATTTTTCAAACGAAGGCCCATACGTCATCCTGTATCTGTCACAATTATACCCTTATTTTATTACCAGGTCAGCATTTCATTCCTTTTAAATGCTATTAATCTTAGACTCCTTTGAGTTCATTAAAGCTATAGAGAGCTTTGTATAACATAGAGAAACTGTCTACTCTTCTTGTTTTCATGGGATTAATCCTAAAGACTTATCCATTCTCGTCACCTTTTCACCTGCCTTTCCTCATCCTTACTCATGCTTCCTTAAAACTTTATCGCTCTACCATACTTTAGCTTGTGACCTATACGTATCCATTTATAAACTTTCCTTCAACTTGCTTGCACCATAGATTTTCTTATGTTATTTTGGAATGTTAAGAGAGACATCACATCGTCTCCAACTTTTCTCTATTCTTTAACTAGATCTCTCAGTACTTAGAAACCATAGGCTGGAAGGCATACCGCCGACGATGCCGCTATCATTCACGGTTGTTGGATCCCCGTGCTTATAGCCTTCTATCCGAAGTATGGACTATTCACAATCTTCTGCCTTTGAGTATCTCGTACATTGTTCACCTTTACCTTACTTACCTTAAAATCTCGCATCGTATCTTATATCTCTTTCGGGACCTCCCTTCCACCTAGGTGTAATTCACGTCCATAACTTGAAGCTCTATTATAATACTCGCACCTCTAGTACATACACAATCTAGTGGGACCTTCATACTGACTTCTTATGAGGATGGTACTTCTTCTAACTGGATTCCTTGTAGAGCCATTATAGATTATGGTTGTTGTGTTATTTCTCTGGAACATCTGATATTAAGAGTGATTCTGTCATGTTCTCAAGCATAACTTCTATGATTTTTCTAGGTCCAATAATTCGACTCCTGATTTACTTGGGCGATGTAATTCTTTAGTTTCCTCTTCCTGATGATTAGCCTTTACATAGGCTTAAGCTATCTTCCGATCTGTGGCTCATGGTATCAGTTATTACCTTAGCCTTTCATGGGCGCTATGGAATATCCATGATACAATCTTCTAACAATTCAATCCTTTGTCTATGCCCTAGGCTCAATTCTTTCTTTTAACTTATATCAGAGTCTTCTATGTCTATATGATTATCAACAAATATGCTGCCTGAATTATAAACACTATTAACCTTTGTTAACTGGGTGCCTCGTACCCTTCTTTATCTTGCTTCTTTTGCTTGTTGAAACTTGTATTTATCTTTTTAATCTCTCATTGTCTTTCACCATAAAGGTGGATAGGCATTCTTGCCTTAACACTTATTATCAAGAGGCTTACACCATTCAGTACGCATATGATCTGCTGAATACCTCTCATTTACTTATCATAAGCATGATACAAAGTCAAGTTCCTCTAATTCAACACTTCCACAGCTATATCTCTTATCGATCATCTTTCTGAACGTAGGCATCGTCTTATTACGAATAAAAATAGAAGTTTGGCACTTGAATTCTGATAAGTGAGATCCACCACACGATCTAGAGTAAAAAGAAAGTGTTACAGTCTTAAATGCCCTGCAGCCTCCTGCTTATAAGTGTGGTGCACGACACACCCATAAACAAGACTCTACTAGACACGACTTGTAGACTCCCTAGGATAGAACTGCTCTGATACAACTTTTGTCATGCCCCGAACCAGGGGGCGAGATTGGCACCAGTACCTCACCTATCTTTGTGTACCAACTTGCAACTAAGGGACTTTGAACATATGATGTCATACTTTGTCCATGGGCCGCATTGCAAAATAACTGTGAATACTGACTAAATGTCAATATATAACTGGGCAGACAAGGCCGTCATAACTATTACAGTTGACAAACTAACCAAATATACATACAAGGCCTGCAAGCCCAACATATTGCATTAACTGACATGATATGTTTACAAGCCTCTACTGATGTATATACTGTGATTGGAAGAGCTCCCCGACCTACTCATAACATATATACATATATATACAAGATGTACATAAGGCTCTAGACCCGGAAACTCCGAAAGGCATGGAGCTTACCGACCAAGCTAAACTCGAGCAACACTTATTGAGGAGACCTACCCGTCTGTCTGTCTGTCTGACCTGCATGCATGAAATGCAGTGCCCCCAGAAAAGGGACGTCAGTACGAAATAATGTACTGAGTATGTAAGGCAATATACTGAAAGCTGAAACTGAACTAACAATATAATAACTGCAAGTAGTTGGAAGTCAAAGATAATCTGAGGATATGCTTCCCTGCTGATACTGACTCAACTCTCTCAATATAGTAAGTAAAATAGCTGTCCGACCCAATAAGGCTCGGTATACATATAACTGCTTTGCCGTAGTAGGCTCGCTAATAGGCGCTCTGCCATACTAGGTTTTGTATCTCAACCAACTGGGTTCGCTCATAGGCGCTCGGCCACAGGCTCGGTATATAACTTACCATCTGACAAAGGTTGCCCAATAGGGGCCTGCCCATCGATTATAGCTTAATGGTAATGAAAATACTTTAAATAATGTATATATATATAAATTCTCTACTCTCTTGACTGGAAGAAGGAAATACTCAACTGAATATGAAGTCCCGATAAGCAGAATATTATAACTTACAAAACTAGGAAAATATACACAATTTGCGAGACTTGCAAAATATACGTAAATTCCGAGATATGAATTTTTCTTTATGCCTCGTTATCAAACTTGTATAATAAATAGATCATGATAAAATGAAGGAAGAGCTTAGCCTTAAGATATCCATTCCTTGAATTATTTGCACGAAATGAAGCTTCTGTTTCTTTAAATCTTGTGAAAGAATTTTGCTGCCTTTGACACTTGAACGAAATTAATTCAGAAGGCAAAGTTTTGTTGCAAAATTTAAAGATGAAAGTGATTTGGAGTTTGAATTTTAGAAAACAAAGTTCTGTTGCAAAGCCTTTAAAATAATAGTGATTTTGGAGTTTGAATTTTTTGAAATCAAAATTCTGTTCCTAAGACTTTAAATGTAAAGTCTTTTAAAATGGAATGGATTGGAAAGACTTGGATAAAGTCTTGGAAAGAATGGAAGGAACTTGTTTTCCATTTGACACCTACTCAAGGAATGAATTAGTCATTTCTTGATAATGTGGCTAGTTGCCACGTGGGGTGGGGAGATAATTATTAAGTTTTTATCCACTTATTAGTTAATCGGGTAATGTCTTGTTACCCGGTAATTAACCAATTATCCGAATAATTAAGAATTATTCCCACTTACTTAAAATATTACTCATTTTTCACATACCTTATACACCTTTCTAGCATGGGCATGTAGTACCTTGCATGTCACTAGTCCATAAATACCGGGTATTTTAACTCGGACCGTATTTTACCCCAATATGCTAAACTTGGACGAAAAATTCATTTTCTTTGACTTTCTTCCCCTTTCACCTTTACGAAATTATTCATAACTTGTGAAATAACATAATCCTTATAATCTCCAAATAATCTTTTACTTGGATTGATGTCAATTATCTTACGACAAATCCAACGTACAATACTACAGGGTGCAACATTGTCGTAACTTAATACTGCAAAACATAACATCACCGTAATGTAATACTGCTGGGTGCAACACTATCGTAACTAAATACTGTGAAGCGTAACGTCATCGTAATGTAATACTATAGGATGTAATATCATCGTAATATACTACTGCAGAGGGTAACATCATCATAATATATTACTGTGGAGCATAACATCGACGTAATACTGTGGGGAACAACATTTTTTATTGTTAGGATAGAAATATACCTAACAATATTGCTTAGTTTAATGTCGTACTGTATTCGTTCATGATAGATTCAATACCATAGATATATATGATTGATATATTGCAGATATACGGATAGTACGGTGGGAACATGCTGTTTCTACAAATGATTCGGTTAACCATGAATCATAGATAATTCAGATTAACAGGTGTAATTACGAACTCAATAGGATTAATAATTCGACCACAAACCACAAATTTCCATCTCATTTGATTAAAATTCAACCAAAATAGCTTGCTTCTTATTAATTTAGTTGTTTACTTGTTTAAATTACGCAATAATAGTCTTAGTAGAAAAAACCATCACTTTTAATTATCTTGAATAGTTAATTAATTTTAGTTAGCTTAGTTAATAATTATTCCAAGTCTCTATGGGTTTGACAATGGACTTTCAAGTCACTTTATTACTTGACGAACACGTATACTTGCGTGTACTTGGGGAATCAACAAATTTTTAGCGCCATTGTCAGGGACTTAGCAATTGATAGTTTAATTGAGTTAATTTTATAAGTTTCCTGTTCAAGTTTTGACTTGTTTGATATACCCGATCTGTCTCAGGTGCTTGTGAAGTAAATGTCAGGGAAGAAGGATGAGGGTAAATATAAACTTGAACCCTTTGAGAATGAACATGAGACACTCTTCTACCTAAATAAAAAAAAAGCAACAAAAGAAGCAAAAGAAGATAAAGCACAACAAGAGCGGCAACACAGGTTGAGGAAACCAAAAATCAACAAACAATTGTGGAACTTTCACAATATGTAAGGATGACAAACAATCAAGAACTACCAGGGATCGCAGGTACAATATGTAGCCTTGGAAATATGACATGAGCCATCATCAAGCCGACCATCACCGACCATTTTGAGTTAAAATAATATATGGTGCAACTCCTACAATCCCAAGTTCAATATGTGTAGTTGCCACATGAGGATCTACAGAGGCTTATTTAGAATATTTTGGAGATCACATATACCTACAAATTTTCAAATTTCTTTTGGATTACGTCAGACTGACATTATTTCCCTTTTCACTATTTAGGAAAGCAAAGAAATGGTTACAAAAGGAGCCTGCAAATTCAATCAGAACCTGGGATAATCTAGCACAAAAATTCTTGAATAAATTATTCCTTTGTCGAAAGACAAAATCTCTAAGGAGCCACATTTGAGGATTCCAACAAAAGGAAGGGGAAACTCGTCAACAAGCTTGGGAGCAATTAAGAAGCTACTCAGAGACTGCCCACACCATGGTCAGACAAATGAAGTTTTGGGTCACACTTTTGTGGAAGGTTTAGATGAAGCCTCCAAGATGTACGTAGACTCCGCTTGCGGAGGTATGTGTATGGAGAAACCATATGATGAAATCCAAGCCTTGTTGAACAACTTTACTGCAAATGATCAGAACTAGCAAGGAGAAGGAGACCCAAGTAGAGCAATCAGGCCTAAGACAGGTGGTATGATTGAAATAGATGCCCTCACATAGTTGAGAGATAATATAGCCAATCAGGCTAGAAAGCTCCCTTAAGAACAAGTGCAACCACTGTAGCATGTGCAATAAGTGACAATTTATTATGAGTTTTGTGGGGAAGCCCACACAGGTGAACAATGTACAACAAACCCCGAATCCATCTATTATATGGGGCAATAAAGTAAAAGCCCGATGAATTAGAACACTCAGTCTGGTAACACATACAATCAGAATTGGAGGAACCATCCTAAATTCTCATAGGTTGCAAACCGGAGCAGCAACAGGACTCAAGGTAATTACAATCATCCACCGAAACTACCACAACACATACGATAAAAAGCTCTTGCTCGATAACCAGAAGATAATGGATGATAATCAACAATTGCGTAAAAGGTTTGAAAATCTAGAAGGAAATTCGGGCCCTATAGGAGCTCTCCCAAGCGGTATAGAGAAGAATTCTCAAGTCAATGCAATTACTTTGACAAATGGGAGAGACTTGGTAGAAGTGTCTAAAGAGAAGAAGGATTCATCTAGGCTCGAAGAGGAAAAAGTGCCAAAACCCGTGGAGGTGGCTGAGAAAAATGTAGTTGCATCTGAGTATGTAGTAGAAAGGGTACCACATCATTTTCCTCAAAGGATGAAAAAGAAGAATGATGACCACACATTTCATAAATTCCTAGATATGCTGAAGCAAATACATTTGAACATTTCTTTGGTGGACATGCTCCGTGATGTGCCAAAAATATGCTAAATAATATCAAGGACATAGTGGAAAATAAAATAAGGTTAACCGAGTTTGAGACCATCGCACTCACTAAGGTGCGCACTTGTAGGATCCAACATAAGCTTCAACAAAAGCTTAAGGATCCAAGCAACTTTACCATCCATGTGAGGATTGGTGAGGTTGATATGGGTAGAGTTCTATATGATTTGGGTGTAGTACAAATTTGATGTCGTTATCAGTGTTCAAGAAATTATACTTAAGAGCCCCGAGACCTACCACGATAATGCTACAATTGGCTAATATAACTTATGCATACCCTGAGGAGGTAATTGAGGATGTGTTGCTATAGATTGGAAAGTTTATCTTCCCAAAAAACTTTATCATCTTGAACTATAAGGCTGATGAACGAGTTCCTATCATCTTGGGGCGACCTCTTTTAGCCCCTGAAGATGTAATTGTCAAAGTTTAAGAATGTAAGATGATCATGAGAGTGGACAATGAAGAAGCAGTCTTCAATGTGTATTGAGCCATTCAGTTGCCTCGTCATTACAAGTATCTTACTTTGATTTATGTATTGGAAGAAGACGAACCAACCCTAGGGATACATTTATTTAAAGATGATGCACTAGAATAAGCACTGATGCAGTTCAATCACATGGAACTTGAAGAAGGGGTTGTGGAGATGATGCCCATTTTGTATGCATCATGTGAATATATTAGAGAAGAACCTACGCCTTCTATTAAGGAGGCCCCAAAAGTGGAACTTAACCCTTTCCATATAATCTTCATTGTGCATATTTGGAAGTTCTAACTACTTTACCTGTGATTATTTCTTCTTATTTGTCTAACTTGCAGGAAGAAAAGTTGTTGAGAGTGCTAAGGGAGAACAAATGTGCCATTGAATGGACAACGTCTGGCATAAAGGGCATTAGCCCTGCATTCTTCTTGCACATAATACTCATGGAGGAAGGACATAAGCCTAGCGTAGAAAATAACACCACCTAAATTTGATCATGAAAGGGGTGGTAAGAAAAGAAGTGATTAATTGGCTTAGCGCAAGTGTTATATTTCCTATCTCCGAGAGTAAGTAGGAAATCCCTGTCTAATATGTACCTAAAAAGGGAGGTGTGACTATTGTAGTGCACGAACAAAATGAATTAATCCCAACTAGGGAAATAAATGGTTGGCGAATATGCATAGACTGTAGGAAGTTGAATAATGCTACATGAAAATATCCCTTTCCCCTCCTCTTTATTGATCAAATGTTTGACATTTTTCCGGACAGGAATACTACTATTTCCTCAATGGATGTTCAAGGTATAATCAAATTGCTATTGCCCCGAAAGATTAAGAGAATACCACTTTTACATACCCTTATTGAACATATGTAATTAAGAGAATGCCATTTGGGTTATATAACGCACCAAAAACTTTTCAAAGGTGTATGATGGCATTTTTTAGAGATATTGTGGAACGACTTTTTGAGGTCTTTATGGATGATTTTTTTGTGTTTCGTCCCTCTTTTGATGAATATTTAACCAATCTTTCTAAGTACTTGCTAGAGGTGAGGAAACTAATCTTGTGCTGAACTAGAAAAAAATGCCATTTTATGGTGAACGAAGGCATAGTTTTGGGGCACAAAGGTGTCCAAAGACGGGTTGGAAGTTGACAAGGCTAAAGTAGAAGCAATTGAAAAGTTTCCACCACCATTTTCCGTGAAAGGATTCCGAATTTTACTAGGACATGCAGGTTTCTATTGCTGATTCATTAAGGATTTCTTAAAAATTTCCTCTCAGTTGTGTAGGTTGTTAGAAAAGGATGTGCCATTCAAGCTCGACGATGCTTGTTTGAAGGCATTCATGGAGCTAAAATAAAAGGTAGTGGATACATCAATTATAGTGGCTCTAGACTGGTATGAGCTATTCAAGCTAATGTATGATGCCAACTACTGTGCAAGTGGGGCGATGTTGGGTCAAAGAAGGAATAAAGTGTTTCACTCCATTTACTACGTAATCAAGATTCTTACTCCTACTCAAATAAATTATACCATGACCGAAAAGGAGTTGCTTACTATAGTTTTGGAATATGATAAATTTTGGGCTTATGTTGTTCGCACTAATGACATCGTCTACACAGACCATTCATCCATCAATATTTATTAAAAAATAAAGATGCTAAACCGAGGCTAATCCGTTGGGTTTAATCTTGCAGGAAATTGACTTGGAGAATCGAGATCATAAAGGAACAGAGAATCAAATGGCCAATCACTTGTCTAGGTTGGAAACTCGGAATCATGTTGTAATGACCCGACCGGTCGTTTCATGAGTTTTAGTCTTGTTCTCCCCATTTCTGATTTCTTATGTGTTGTTTAGATACATTTCATTGTATCGTGTTGGTTGGTTCGGGTTTGGATTAGTTTTGGAGTGATATGAGACACTTAGTATCTTGAGTTGGCCATTTAGTTGGAAAAGTCAACTGGGAGTTGATTTGTGAGTAAATGATCTCGAAATTTAGTTTTAGGGTTGAGATAGCTTTGTGAGGTGATTTGGGACTTAGGAGCATGATCGGAATGTAATTCAGAGGTACGTGGTCGATTTAGGCTTGAATTGGCAAAATTGAAATTTTGGCATTTTTCGGTTGGTAGTGGAAATCTTGATATCAAGGTCGGAGTGGAGTTTTGGAAATTGGAGTAGGTTCGTTGTGTCATTTGTGACGTGTGTGAAAAATTTCAGGTCATTCGGATGAGGTTTGATAGGTTTTTGGATCGATTGTGGAATTCAAAAGTTTTGGAATCTTTAGGCTTGAATCCGAGGGTGATTTGGTGTTTCGATGTTGTTTTGAGTGTTCCGAGGGTTGGTATGAGTTGGAATGATGATATGTGACTTGTTCGTATTTTTGGATGAGGTCTAGGGGGCCTCAGGATTATTTTGGATGGTTATTGGAGAGTTGGAAAATGGAGTTTGCAGCTGAAGCTGCTGTGTTTCTGTGATAACTGCACCTGCGGATTGGGGACCGCAGGTGAGAGCCGCAGAAGCGACATTTTGATCATAGGAGCGAAGGCCAGTTGGTTGGGGATGCAGCGCATATGCGGAAGGTTAGTACCACCTGCGAGCCTGCAGAAGCGGTGGCTTGATCGCAGGTGCGGATTTGGACTTTAAGTGAAATTCTGCAGATGCGGAACCCATGGGCAGAACATATAAAATCTTTACGACTTCCATTTTCAACCGCCTACAAGCCGTCTCTTTGCATGCCACCCCTCAATGCCCAATCGCTGAACTCCCTTCCTCAAGCACACCACACTCTTCTCCAATTCCGATGGTCAATCATCATTACCCTCCATGTGACAATCCATTGCCTATACTTAACCCTACCCCTACTATACAGAGTAAAACCACTAACACTACTAGTACGACTGTTAATCCAAACATCCTGCCAAACCACAATATAACACCACCAAATACAACTATCCACAATGCAAAGACCTTGGTACACAACATTCAAAGAAAACCACCATATCAACCACCAACACTTTCACTTCCCACGCTTGATCATGAGCGGCCCACCTCACCCACAACCTACAAATCCGCTGATATACACTTCCCAAATACCACCACTAGAATATCCACTCCAATCGTGGTTAGAGATGGGGCTACAGGGATACTATCTAATCTTTACAATATAATTAAACAATCAGGAGATAATTTTACTAGTCCATAACCCAACTCACCTTGCGGAGACTGTCACAGAAGGGATGAGAGGGATGGAGGCAGTGACTCAGTCATAGTGGTCCAACATCCACACACCACTAATGTTGGAACACACAAGGCCCTCATCATCGACACAGTCACCATGGGCTCACCCAACATTTCTGTCACGACCCCGGTTTGCCCTCCGTGAACCATCGTGACGGCACCTAGTCTCTACGACTAGGTAAGCCTAACAAATGCAGAAAATAAACAAAACTTGTGGAAGAAATAATTTAAAGCCAAAATTACCGAATGAAACAGAATTTAAAAATACCGCTCGACATACACAACACAACTTCTCGAACTAACAATATTTCCCAAAACCCGGAATCTCATGAAACAACAAGCCTTGGAATGTCTACTAGTGTCTAACTCTAGAATATCTAACAAGGAAAAGAAATACAGAAGGGCTAATACAATAGAGAGAGTAGAAAGGGACTCCTCGGTCTGCGGATGCGGCAGATATACCTCGAAGTCTCTGGAACAGTCGCCTCGCCTCAAGGGTGATACGACTAAGCCGAAGTACCAGGATATGCACATGAAAAACATGCGTAGAAAGGGCATGAGTACACCACAATGGTACTCAGTAAGTGCCGAGCCTAACCTCGGTCGGGTTGGGACGAGGAAGGTCAGGGCCCTACTAAGGTTAAATAAAATATAAAGTTCGACAGTGTAGAACAGAATAGTATAAATAAGTAAATCAGTAAAAGTAACACAAGATATAAAGGGCAACAACAACTATCACAGAGACAAGGTAAACACAGAAAGAAATACGGCTCAACACCAAAATAACAATCGGGGATCTCCCAGGATACCGTCCTGTTGTACCAAATATACATAACCAATGGATCTCTCAGGATGCCATCCCGTAGTCCAACTCATAGTGCGCGAGGATCTACCGGAATCTCGTTCCGTAGTCCCAAATGTAAATACCCAGTACCGGGGGAATCTATCGGGTGCAGTACCGTAGTTCCATATAACTATGCAGGGGGATCTACCGGAATCCCACATCTGTAGTCCCAAATGTAATTACACAGCAGCATCAGGAAAATATTCAGAAATGTCAATTTCATATCAAGGCAAACAGGTAATTCTAGCCTAGCATGCTGCACGGAATTCAGGTGAAGCAGTTTGAGCAAATAAGGCAATTAAAACACTTAGACATGCTTTTCTAAGCTAACAACAGGCTTCTAATGCAGGTAGTATAAACAGGAAAAGAAACATACTAGTAATTACTTAATGAAAACCGGATTTTCAACAACTAGCACAAGTACGCACTCGACACCTCACGTACAAGGCATTTCAATTAATAGTAATACCAAATCCTAAGGGGAAAGTCCCCCACACAAGGTTAGGCAAGCCACTTACCTCGAACCGACTCAAAATCAACTCGAAACCATGTTCTTGCCACGAGTACTCGACTCCAAATGGCCCAAATCTATTCAATCCAATTGCATAATGTAAATAACACCTCAAGTAACTGATTCTACAATTAAATTTTAAGCTAATATGCGAAATTAGGTAAAATGATCAAAATGCCCCTTAGGCCCATATCTCGAAATCAGATAACATTTATATTTTCAGAATCCTCACACTCTCACGAGTTCATGCATACCAAAATAATCCAAATCTAAGGTCAAATTCCCAATCAAAATTTGAATTCTAGGTCTAAGAACTTTCTTCCAACGTTTCCCCAATTTTCATCTCCAATCAAAAATTAAATGATGAAACTAAGTATAGATTGATGGAATACAACTAGAAAGGGTTAAAGAATTGTTACCCAATGATTTCCTCCCAAAATCGCCCTCTCCCGAGCTCCAATTTGATTTTTCAAAGTGTTGAACCAAACTCTCGAAATTTTATATTTCCGCCCAGAGATTACCGCATCTGTGGTCAAGGGAGCACACTTGCGGTCCCGCACCTGCAGAAGAATGCATCACAGGTGCAAAAAGTAACTTAACGGGCTGGGTCCGCATCTGCGGTCGCTTGGCCGCATCTGCGAAAACCCAACCACACCTGTGGATCCTGGAGCTTGGGCCATATCTCGCTCCTGCGGCCACATAGCCGCTTCTGCGGCGTCGCACCTGCGGTCCCACACTTACAAGTGCGGTTATGACAGGAAACCAGCTGCTGAAGCTGCTTAAACAAATTCCAAATTCTTCCGAAAACCTTCCGAAACCATCCCGAGGCCCCCGGGACCTCAAGCAAAGGCACCAACAAGTCATATACCACTATCCAAACTTGTACCAATCTTCCAAACACCTCAAACAACATCGAATCAACCAATTAGCATCGGATTCAAGCCTAAGAACTTCAAAACTCTAAAAATATGCTTGCGATCAAAAAGTCTATCAAACCTCATTCGAATGACCTGAAATTTGCACACACGTCACATTCAACACAACGGAGCTACTCCAACTTCCGGAATTCCATCTGACCCTCGGATCAAAATCTCACTATCAAAATGGAAACTTCAAAAATTCAACTTTTGGCATTTCAAGCCTAAATTAGCTGCGGACCTCCAAAACATAATCTGATCACGCTCCTAAACCCGAAATGACCCAGCGGAGCTAACGAAACTATCGAAATTCCATTTCGAGACCGTCTTCACACTATTCCAACTACGGTTAAATTTACAACACTTAAGCTCTCATTTAGGGACTAAGTGTCCTAAACCTCTCCGAAACTCAAAACTGAACATCCCGACAAATTAAAATAGCAGAAATAAACACGGGGAAAGTAGTTAATAGGGGATCGGGGCGTAAATTCTTAAAACGACCGGCCGGGTCGTTACATCCTCCCACACTTAAACATTCGTTCCTCCTCGAACGAGCATAGAGACATACCTGGAGTAGTGAAAAGATGAGGGTAACGGCTACGCATATCCTTCTCGGTCTCCCAGGTCGCCTCTTCAACTGGCTGACCCCGCCACTGAACCTTCACTGATACAATGTTCTTTGACCTCAGCTTTCTAACCTGCCTATCCACTATTGCCACTGGCTCCTCAACATAGGATAGATCCTTGTCCAACTGGACTGAACTGAAATCCACACATGCGATGGATCGCCGTGATACCTCCGGAGCATTGAAACATGAAATACCGGATGAACTCCTGCCAAGCTGGGAGGTAAAGCAAGCTCACACGCAACCTCCCCAACACACCTCAATATCTCAAAAGGGCCAATAACCCCTGGACTTAACTTCCCTTTCTTCCCAAATCTCATAATGCCCTTCATAGGCAAAGCCCGAAGCAGAACCCACTCACCAACTATATAGGAAACATCATGAACCTTCCGGTCCGCATAGCTCTTCTATCTCGACTGGGCTGTATGGAGTCTATCTTGAATCAGCTTAACCTTCTCCAAATCATCTTGTACCAAGTTTGTGCCCAATAATGTGGCCTCACCCGGTTTAGACCAACCCTCCGGGGACCTACACCGCCTACCATATAAGACCTCATACGGTGCCATCTGAATGCTGAACTGATAGCTGTTGTTGTAAGCAAACTCTGCCAATGGCAAGAACTGATTCCAAGACCCTCCAAACTCAATCACACACGCACGGAGCATATCCTCAAGAATCTGAATAGTGCGCTCGGACTGTCCATCCATCTGAGAGTGAAATGTTGTACTCAACTCCACCCGAGTACCTAATTTATGCTGAACGGCCCTCCAGAACAACGATGTGAACTGAGTACCTCTATCTGAAATGATAGACACTGGAATACCATGCATACAAACAATCTCCCGGATATAAATCTTCGCTAGGAGCTCCGAAGAATAGGTAGTACACATAGGAATGAAGTGCGCAGACTTGGTCAGCCGATCCTCAATTACCCAAATAGCATCAAATTTTCTCAAAGTCCGTGGGAGCCCAACTACAAAGTCCATGTTGATCCACTCCCACTTCCACTCCGAAATCTCTATCTGCTGAAGCAACCCACCCGGTCTCTGGTGCTCATACTTCACCTGCTGACAGTTGAGGCACCGAGCTACAAATCCAACTATATCTTTCTTCATCCGCCTCCACCAATAGTGTTGCCTCAAATCCTGATACATATTTGCGGCGCCCGGATGAATGAAATATCGCGAACTGTGGGCCTCCTCCAGAATCAACTCCCGAAGCCCATCAACATTGGGTACACAAATCTAACCTTGCATCCTCAATACACCTTCACCACCAATAGTCACATCCCTGGCATCACCGCGCTGGACCTCGTCCTTGAGGACAAGCAAATGTGGGTCATATTACTGACTTTCCCTGATACAATCAAATAAGGAAAACCGAGAAACCACACAAGCTAGAACCCGATTGGGCTTCGAAGATCCAATCTCACAAACTAGTTGGCTAAGGCCTGAACATCCATTGCCATAGGTCTCTCCGATGCTGGTAAATAAGCCAAACTCCCCAAACTCTCTGCCCGGCGACTCAAGGCATCGGCTACCACATTGGCCTTGCTCGGGTGATATAAAATAGTGATATCATAGTCCTTCAGCAACTCTAACAACCTCCTCTAGCACAAATTTAGATCCTTTTGCTTGAACAGGTGCTGCAAGCTCTGATGATCAGTATAAATCTCACAAGGCACACCGTACGAATAATGACGCCAGATCTTCAAGGCGTGAACAATGGTAGCTAACTCAAGGTCGTAGACCGGATAATTCTTCTCGTGAACCTTCAACTGTCTGGATGCGTAGGAAATTACCCTACCATCCTGCATCAAAACCGCTCCAAGGCCAATCCTCGAGGCATCACAATAAACCGTATAAGACCCCGAACCTGTAGGCAATATCAACACTGGGGCTATAGTCAAAGCTACTTGAGATTCTAAAAGCTTGCCTCACACTCTTCCGTCCACTAGAACGGAGCACCCTTCTGGGTCAATCTAGTCATACAGGCTGCAATCGATGAAAACCCTTCAACAAAATGACGATAATAACCCACTAAGCCAAGAAAACTGCGGATCTCTGTCGCTGAGGATGGTCTGGGCCAACTCTGCACTGCCTCTATTTTCTTCGGATCCACCTGAATACCCTCAATCGATACCACGTGGCCTAAGAATGCCACAGAATCCAACCAAAACTCACATTTCAAGAACTTAGCATATAACTTCTTTTCTCTCAAGGTCTGAAGCAATGCCCTCAGGTGCTTCTCATGATATTCGTGACTCTGGGAATACACCAGAATATCATCAATAAAGACAATGACGAACGAGTCAAGATACGGCCGGAACACACTATGCATCAAATGCATAAAGGTTGCTGGGGCATTGGTCAGCCCAAATGACATAACAAGGAACTCGTAATGACCATACCGTGTCCTGAAAGCAGTTTTCGGGATATCTGGCTCCTTAATCTTCAACTGATGGTAACCTGAGCGCAAGTCAATCTAAGAAAACACCCGTGCGCCTTGAAGCTGGTCAAATAGATAATCAATACGAGGCAAAGAATAACGGTTCTTCACTGTAACCTTGTTCAACTGGTGATAATCAATACACATACACATAGAACCATCCTTTTACTTCACAAACAAGACAGGAGCACCCCAAGGTGATACACTAGGCCGAATAAAACTCTTATCATGCAATTCCTGGGACTGATCATTCAACTCCTTCAACTTAGAAGAAGCCATATGGTATAGAGGAATAGAAATGGGCTGAGTGCCCGGCAACAGAGCAATGCCAAAATCAATATCTCTATCAGGCGGCATGCCCGGAAGATCAACTGGAAACACATTGGGAAAATCCCGTACTACTGGGTCTAAATCAACTGAAGGGGTATCAATACTAACATCTTTCACATAAGCTAAATACGTGTCACACCCCTTCTCAACCATACGCTGAGCTTTAAGAAAATAAATAACTCTACTGGGAGTGTGATCTAAAGTATCTCTCCACTCAACACAAGGTACACCTGGCATAGCTAGTGTCACGGTTTTGGTGTGATAATCAAGAATAGCATAATGGGGCGAAAACCAGTCCATGCTCAAGATAATATCAAAATCTACTATGCTGAGCAACAATAAATCGGCTTTGGTTTCAAAACCACTAAGAGCAACCAAACACGACCGATAAATGCGGTCCACAATAAAAGAATCTCCCATAGGAGTAGAAACATAAATAGGGGAACTTAAAGAATCTCGAGGTACACCCAAATGCAGAGCAAAATAAGAAGACAAATAAGAGTAAGTGGAGCCTGGATCGAATAGAACCGATACATCTTTGTGACAAACCAGTATAATACCTGTGATGACAGAATCAGAGGAAACAACCTCGGTACGGGCAGGAAGGGCATAGTATCTGGCCTGGACTCCCCCTCTAGAGTGACCTCTACCTCCCCGACCTCCACCTCTAGCTGGCTGAGCAGGTGGGATAACAACTGGAGTTGTAATCATAGCCTGAGAACTCTATGGGGCACGCTGTGGATGAGAAGTATGTGGAGGTGCACCACTCCCAAGTCTGGGGAAATCCCTCACCATATGGCATGTGTCACCACACTCAAAAAAGTTCTGGGAGGACGTGGCCGCTGTGACTGGCTCGGGCAAGGTCTGCTGTACTTACCTCTAAAAGCAACCTGCGCGGAAGGCGCGCTAGAAACCGAAGGTGCATAATAAGGCTCCTGAGGCCTAGGAGGAGCTGGAATACCACTGGCTTCTGGAAGAGCTAAATGAACAAGGCGACTCATATAATCCCTACCATGAAGACCTGCAGCTGGGACACGGGCACCAGAATAATGGCTCGACTCTCGAGACCTCTTGGCCTCCCTCTCCCTAGCATGCATACCCTTAATTCTCCTAGCAATGCTCACCACCTACTGATAGGAAATATCCATCTCCAACTCACAATCCATGCTAGACCTGTTGTTGGGAATAAGTCCCTCAATAAACAAGCGAACCCTCTTGCGAATAGTAAAAAATAAGGCTAGTGCATGTCTAACCAAACTAGTGTAACAGACAACATACTCTGAGATAGTCATATCACCCTAGTGCAAATGCTCAAACTCTGCGCGCCATGCGTCCCTGAGGCTCTGAGGAACATACTCTCTTAGGAACAGATCTGAAAACTAAGTCCAAGACTATGAAGCAGCCTCATACGGACTGTCTAACTCATAGGTGCGCCACCACTCATAGGCGGCTCCTCGAAGCTGGAAAGTAGTGAAGGAAACCCCGCTCGATCCTGATATACCCATGGTATGAAGAATACGGTAACACTCATCTAGAAATCCTAGAGCATTATCCGATGTTATACCATTGAATACAGGAGGCTTGTACTTCTTGAACCTCTCAAGCTTCAGCTGCTCATCCTCGGATACCGCTGCCTTGTCCTCGAGCTGGTCTCCGACTGCAGGCTGTATAGGAATAATCTTAGGGACCTGCTCAACATGCACTCGCTGCTCAAGAGTGCGGGCGGCGAAGGTTTGTGCTCCTCCCCCGGCCTAAGACGTAGCTGCAGCAAGGGGAAGCAATCCTACCTGAGCCAAAGTGGTGTACATACTCATGAACTGTGCCATAGTCTCCTGAAGTGCTGAAGTAGTAGTAGCAGTAGGCGTATCAGGTGCCTGAATTCTGGCTGGAACTGCTGGCGGTACCTCGGTGGTAGCTCGCGCAGGTGCTCTGGCTGCACCACATGCGCATCCTCGACCTCTACCTTGGCCCCCGCCTCTGACGGCTGCAGTAGGGGGCGCGAGTGCCTGATCATCTCGGGTAGCGCATGTCCTCCCCATCTATGAGAGAATAGAAAACAGAAGTTTAGAATTATGACATCAAATCTTGCACGACAAGGAAATCAAATAAAGTGGAATTTTTCTAATAGTTACATAGCCTCTCATAGATAAGTACAAATATCTCCGTACCAATCAACGAGACTCTAATAAATCGGCTTGTGATTCATGTCTCCTATGAACCTAGAGCTCTGATACCAACTTTTAGCGACCCCGGTTCGCCCTCCGTGAACCATCATGACGGCACCTAGTCTCTACGACTAGGTAAGCCTAACAAATGCGGAAAATAACAAAACTTGCGGAAGAAATAATTTAAAGCCAAAATTACTGAATGAAACAGAATTTATAAATACCGCTCGACATACACAACACAACTTCTCGAACTAATAATATTTCCCAAAACCCGGAATCTCATGAAACAACAAGACTTGGAATGTCTACTAGTGTCTAACTCTAGAATACCTAACAAGGAAAAGAAATACAGAAGGGCTAATACAATAGGGAGAGTAGAAAGGGACTTCTCGGTCTGCGGACGCGGCAGATATACCTTGGTCGGGTGGTGATGAGGAAGGTTAGGGCCCTACTGAGGTTAAATAAAATATAATGTTCGACGGTGTAGAACATAACATAAATAAGTACAACAGTAAAAGTAACACAAGATACAAAGGGCAACAACAACTATCACAGAGACAAGGTAAACACAGAAAAAAATACGGCTCAGCACCAAAATAACAATCGAGGATCTTCTAAGATACCGTCCTGTAGTCCTAAATATACATATCTAATGGATCTCCCAGGATCCCGTCCCGTAGTCCAACTCATAGTGCGCGGGGATCTACCGGAATCCCGTTCCGTAGTCCCAAATGTAAATACCCAGTACTGGGGGAATCTACTGGGTGCAGTCCCGTAGTTCCATATAACTATGTAGGGGGATCTACCGGAATCCCTCATCCATAGTCCCAAATAAACAGACAAGGGGGAGCTATCGGAATACCACATCCGTAGTCCCAAATGTAATTACACAACAGCATCAGGAAAATATTCAGAAATGTCAATTTCATATCAATGCAAACAAGTAATTCTAGCCTAGCATACTGCACGGAATTCAGGTGAAGCAGTTTGAGAAAATAAGGCAATTAAAACACATAGACATGCTTTCCTAAGCTAACACATGCTTTAAATATAGGTAATATAAACAAGAAAAGAAGCATACTAGTAATTACTTAATGAAAATCGGATTTTTAACAATTAGAACAAGTACGCACTCGTCACCTCACGTACAAGGCATTTCAATTAATAGTAATACCAAATCCTAAGGGGAAGGTCCCCCACACAAGGTTAGGCAAGCCACTTACCTCGAACCAGCTCAAAATCAACTCGAAACCACGTTCTTTCCACGAGTACTCGACTTCAAATGGACCAAATCTATTCAATCCAATTTCTTAATGTAAATAACACTTCAAGTAACTGATTCTACTATTAAATTTTAAGCTAATACACGAAATTAGGTAAAATAACCAAAACGCCCCTCAAGCCCACGCCTTGGAATCGGGTAACATTTATATTTTCAGAATCCTCATACTCTCATGAGTTCATGCATACCAAAATTATCCAAATCTAAGGTAAAATTCCCAATCAAAATTTGAATAATAGGTCAAAGAACTTTCTTCCAACTTTTCCCCAATTTTCATCTCCAATCAAAAATTAAAAGATGAAACTAAGTATAGATTGATGGAATATAACTAGAAAAGGGTTAAAGAATTATTACCCAATAATTTCCTCTTCAATTTCCTCCCAAAATCGTCCTCTCCAGAGCTCCAATTTGATTTTTCCAAGTTTTAAACCAAACCCTCGAAATTTCATATTTCTGCCTAGCGATTACCGCATCTGCGGTCAAGGGAGAACACCAGTGGTCCTGCACCTACGGAAGAATGCATCACAGGTGCGAAAAGTCACTTAATAGGCTGGGTCCGCATCTGCGGTTGCTTGGACGCATTTGCAGCACCGCATCTACGAAAACCCAGCCGCACCTGCGGATCCTGAAGCTTAGGCCAAATCTCGCTCCTGCAGCCACATAGCCGCTTCTGCGGCGCCGCACCTGTGGTCCCACACTCGCAGGTGAAGCTGCTCAAACAAATTCCAAATTCTTCCGACAACCTTCCGGAACCATCCTGAGGCCCTCGGGACCTCAACCGAAGGAACCAACAAGTCATATACCACTATCCTTTTTACCTTACACCCCCAGAAAGGGTCTAAAGGAGTTTTACCAATTAAAGGACAATCGGAACGGGATTTATTGATAAAAGATTCAGAGTTGCCACTTGGGAGATTTATGGTGTCCCAAGTCACCGGTTGAATCCCGAGTAGAGGAAAGGGTTGACTCTGTTTAACAGTCGGCGAACCATAAATCTGAGTGAGGAATTCTGTTAACCCGGGAGAAGGTGTTAGGCATTCCCGAGTTCCGTGGTTCTAGCATAGTCGCTCAACTATTATAATCGGCTTAATTATCTGATTTTAAAGCATTTTGAACCTATGTGCAAATTTAACCTTTTAACCGCTTTTAACATATTTAAAGAATTAATTCAAGGTCATTTAAAACATATCGCAAGCCACACCACATGAAATGCACCCGTGGTTCATGACACGCTCTATTTAACCTTGTTGGAAATTAGAACCGGGTCACAAGAAATGCACCCTCGGATTTTAACAACACGCTTCATTCTATTATTATTCAAAGTCATGGCGGGATCACATGAAATGCACACCCGGGTCCCTTTAATCTAATTTGATATAGTTCAGTTGATGAATAGTAACCCAATTTTCATACTGTGACAAAATCATGTTCAAGTATAACCAATTCGAGTAAACACGAGCCTCAATTCCTTTAAAACAGAGATTTGTATTCAACTATAACAATCGAACACAATTGAATTATACAAATACTAATGTGCTTCTCTTTAACACTATCACCAACCACTCAACACTACCAGGTACAATTTAGCAATAGAATAAAACTTATCCCTTGAAAGATCAACAAAATACAGTAAGACCTCTCAAACTTCGTACCCGTGGGTCTAATTTTGATGGAACTAATTGATTTCCAAAGATAAGGCCACAAAAGGGCTATTTGAAATCAGTCGTTTTCCTTTGAGCACAAACCAAAACCAAACATACGTCTACTGTACTATTCAACTTCAAATACATGTAACAACTTGACAACATAATTTAAATAAGGAAAACTCAAGGAAAGAAAAGTAGGTGATTGTACTTCTCAAAGTTTTATATATGTATATAAAAATGGTCATGCACAGACCCAACATAATAACATTTATAAGAAGTGAAAATTCAAATGAATTAAAAGCAACATAACAGAAACTGTAAGGAAATGCAAACTCGACGCTCTAAGAATTCAAATAAGAAGCGACCAACCTGGTTAAACAAAGCATATAGCTGTGAATCGTTTACACTAAAAACATGGTCACCCACGAGTGGACCTCAGACCAGCAACCTCGATGGACCGAAGATCTCGCCAAAAATTCAAAACAGTCGAAATCTCGGACAGCGTATCAACGAACACCTCGATAGAACTGAACAGATTCACTTGACATGGATTTGGATAGCGTCTTCGAGCTGACTTTCGCACTGATTTGAGTTAGTTTCAAGGAGTTTTGGAGCTAGGTTTACTGCTAGGTTCGAACCCGGTTTGCCGGATTCTATGGTAAATCATTTGTGACGTAAATCTTTGTCGGAAATGGCAGCTTCGCGGTGAACGGAGGTCCAGCGACGCTGGTGAGCTGGGTGAGGTCGCTTGGTTCTGTTTGTCGCATCTGGAACTCGTTGATCCGACAAGCAGGTGGAGCTCATTTTTCTGGCGAGTTTCAGGCAGAGACGTGGTCGTTGGTGTTTTCTCCGGCGTGCATGGATCGTGTATGGCTGCTGCTACTTTCCGATGAGTTTCAGAGAAGGATAAGTAGGGGTCGTTTATGGCTTCTCGTCTGTGTGTTGTTGGAGCAGAAAGGGTAGGTTCCGATAGGGGGAGGATCACAAAGAAGACGACGCAGGGGGGGGGGGTCGGGGGGTCGTTCTCTGGTGTGGATTTTTTGTTCCGGTTGCCTTTTTCTGAAGAGGATGATGGCTTGTGGAGGAGGGGGTCATTGGAGAAGATGGAGTCTGGGGGGTGGGGGTCGTTTCTGTGCAGCTGCTGCATATTTCCTTTTTCGTTATTATGCGCAGCTTTGCTGCTTTTTCGTTCCAGCCCCCTTTTGTTTTTTTGCTTTTCTTTTATTTATATAGTCTAGGTTTTTGGTAGTGTTTTAGGTTAAGGGGTATGGGCCTAAGAATTATGGGCTAGGTCCAAAATTAGGCCTAAAGATGGGTTGCTCGAGCCCAAGCTCTATTATTTCGCTGCGAACGAGATTAAAAATACAGGCCCATTTGTTAATTAGTCCTACTTATTCAAATAATTATTAAAATAAAATTAACCATTAAAACAAATCTATTTTTGGTATTTTCAAATATCATATTAAAATAAAAATACGATACTATTGTTGTATATATTTTTTAAGATTTTTTTTAGATTAAAAATGACTACAAAACATTAATGAACCTATTTTTTGTTTTCTTGTAATAAAATAAAGTAAAAGAGTCAAAATTACTTAAAATATCTATATTATGCCTAAATTAAATGTTTTACGCTAATATATAAAAAATCTTTGGGAGGGTAAAAAATCACATGTCTACAGCTGCCCCTCTTTGACTGGAAACGTACAAAGTTTTTAGATAAAGACTGACTAGATAGTTTTTTGACCCGACCCTTATTTGGAGAGACTAAAGCTAAGAGAGAAGGGAGAGTGACCGAGCCCTGGTATCTGGGCTGCCTACATATCCTTGGCTATAAAGGAATCAGGCCACGTGTAGTTCAGAGACGAGTGAGGTGATGGAGTATACCGAGGTGGAGAGCCGGTCGAGGTGCCGTTCTGTCGAGGTTCCGGTCCGCAGTCCTGCTATTACATCAAAATCAAAACATGAAAAAGACTAGCCAAGCCTATCAACTACGAGTTACAAGATTCCTATCTATAAGTCTTCTGAAGCTTGATCTTGAGCCTTGAATGGTTCTTCATGCAGACTTTAGATTTGAACCTTGGCGCTTGTTAGCTATAGGTGCTAGCTCGTTCTTCTACAATTTTTGGGTCAGGACCAGACATGTAGTGCTTGTGACTTCCACCACGTCTTAAGCAGTTCACATCTTTCATCAACTTTTGCATTTGAATTCACTTCTTGCCTTTCTCTCTTTTCTTTATTGTGACTAACTTCTATTGATCACCTCGGACTGCTGACTCGCATTCTTGCCGCGAGATTCTTTGGTTGCTGACTTGAATTGCAATCTGAGATGCTTTTACTTTTCTTCAGGTGTACGCCTGACTGTTGAACTCGAACCATCTTCTCTTGTTACTTGACACTGTTTTCCTTTGCACCTTGAACCATTTTCCCCTGAAACTTGAACTGTCTTCCTTCGAAACTGCTTTCCCTTGAAACTAGAGTTGTCTTCCTTTGACGCTGCTTTCCCTAGAAACTTGAGTTGTCTCCCCTTGTTCTCCAGGTGGGCGCCTAATTACAACAAAATAGACAAAACAAAGAAATTTTTTGCCCCAGTTTGCACTAGAAAGATTTGTGGGTTGTTAGCAAAATTGTAAACCACTTGTACTATTGATGCAATGATGAAACTAAACCAAAGAATAGACTAGGAAAACTATAAACTAAGCTTGACTAAAGTAAAAACTGACCCTATTCTCCAAGCGGGGTTCCCTGACTGCTGGCGTGAAATGTATTCCCTACTTTTTAGGCGGGCTCCTGACTGCTGACGTGAAATGTATTCCCTGCTCTCCAGGTGGGTTCCTGATTACTGGACTTGAAATGTATTCCCTGCTCTCCAGGTGGGCTCCTGACTTCAACTTGAAATGTATTCCCTGCTCTCCAGGTGGGCTCCTAACTTCAACATAGAAAAAACAAAGAATTTGAAAGCTAAAATTTAAATTGTACTCCCTTGTTCTCCAGGAGGGCTCCTGACTGCTGCGCTTGAAAGTATTCCTTGCTCTCTAGGCGGGCTACTGACTTCAACTTGAAATGTATTCCCTGCTCTCCAGGCGGCTCCTGACTTCAACATAGACAAAACAAAGAGTTTGAAAGCTAAAACGTAAATTTTACTCCCTTGTTCTCCAGGCGGGCTCCTGACTGCTGCGCTTGAAAGTATTCCCTGCTCTCCAGGCGGGCTCCTGACTTCAACTTGAAATGTATTCCCTGCTCTCCAGGCGGGCTCCTGACTTCAAATAGACAAAACAAAGAGTTTGAAAGCTAAAACTTAAATTGTACTCCCTTGTTCTCCAGGCGGGCTCCTGACTGCTGCGCTTGAAAGTATTCCCTGCTCTCCAGGCGGGCTCCTGACTTCAACTTGAAATGTATTCCCTGCTCTCCAGGCGGGCTCCTGACTTCAAATAGACAAAACAAAGAATTGAAAGCTAAAACTTAAATTGTACTCCCTTGTTCTCCAGACGGGCTCCTGACTGCTGCGCTTGAAAGTATTCCCTGCTCTGCAGGCGGGCTCCTGACGTCAACTTGAAATGTATTCCCTACTCTCCAGGAGGGCTCCTGACTTCAACAAAATAGACAAAAATAAAGAAAATTTTTCCGCCCCAGTTTGGTGGCTGGGCATAGATGTGAGTGTAAAATTGAATCATATTACCAAGTATTACTAAGAATTTGACAGCTAGGTCCCATTATTCAGGGGGGTCCTGACAACTCTTAACTAAACGATAATTTTAAATCTAAGTTATATCTTCTACAGGTATGACTTCTGCTAAATCTTTCTATCTAAGAGAATCTTTAAACTACTCCCCATTATCCAGGAGGGTCCTGAAAATCAAAAGTCCAATTTTATCTTAAGAGTGACAACTTTTATGGTTGAATTATACTACCCTACAACAGACTTTATGCTAAATGTTGTTATCTAATCGAAATCTTAAGGCTAAGTCCCATTATTCAGGAGGATCCTGGAAACTCTTAATTGATTCTTATCTCAAGCATGCAAACTTCTAAACCAACTTATGTTCCTTTGGGATACATTTATGCTAGATTATGCTATTTCTGAACTTTAAACTAGGTCCCATTTTCCAGGAGGGTCCTGAAAATAAAAAATCAAACCTGTTTGGTGACTACCTTTCTCCACGGAGGGTTTCTCCGAAACAACTGAAATTTCCTGCCCCTATTTCAATCAAAGAAAAATCTTGTCAGTTTAAAAATGTGGTGGTTGGTTTGTGGCCTTGACTTTGAGTGTGATTGCTCCTTCACTTCCCATGATAACTAATCTCCACTCGAGGACCTTCCCTGCTTATGGACTAACCACTTTCTCTGTCATCCTTATCACAGAAAGTACCCCTTCTCCGTTCAGACCCAATTCCCTTTATCTGTTGCATTGCTCATGAACTGACATTTACCAACCTTTGTGTCTCACATGAATCCCAAAGTACGTCAATTTCCACCCACTCAGTACGTATGTTGTTCTTTCTTGCCTTAAACCACTAGCCTTGGCCTTGAGTCTATTGCTCCTTCACTTGCCATGATAACTTTGATTTCTGCTTGGAGGCCCTTGCTTGTTACCGGTTAAACACTTTCTTTGTTGATCTCATCACAGAGAATACCTTTGACCCATTCACCCAACATCTTCTATTTGTTGCACTGTTCACGAATTGAAATATACAAACCTTTGTATTTCTGATGGACCCCAAAGCATGTTGATTGTTACCAACTCAGTGTGCTTGTTGTTCTTTCCTGACTTATGACACTGATGTACTGGCCAAATCACGTTTTGTGCAACTGGAAAGCTGGTGGCAAATTTTGAAGTCATTTTTCACTTATTTTGACCAAACCGACTCAGGAAGAAGAAGTAAGCAAGACAAAAGGAACAAAGTGAAGGACAAAGGAAAGAGATGATTCCTAACAAGAAAACTACAAAGTAGAAACCTATCAGATGTGGATACCAACTCTAATGGCCATGACATGCACATGTTGATTAAGTGGACTAATCTGTCAAACAAGTCTGATGTTCAACTCTTGTTATACCCCAGAACCATGAAACTGGACTTCAATGCTCCGATTATCCAATCTGATTCACAATCCTTATTTGACTTGTAGTGCCCGAAGGGTTTTCACCATCAAGCCTCTCTCATTCTGTTCTTTCTCTCAATTACCGTCGCCTTACGGTGCCTGTGAGGGTTTTCACCAATAAGACTCTCTCATTTTTGGGTTTCTCTCAGCTTCTGTCGCTCTACAGTGCCTGTGAGGTTTTCACCAATAAGACCCTCTCATTTTCACTATTTTCTTGCTTGGGTCAGAGTATTGCCCCTGATACGAATTACCTCTTCTTGCTTGACTTGGCATCTCTCGAAGACTGATTGGAAGGTCTTTCTTTGGACCGTAACGTGGGCTTTTGGATATGGTTAAAAAGAAAGGATGTCAAAGGCTCAAAAACAATTCTCATGGGTTCAAAATTACAACTTTCGGAATCAGATTTCTTACAACAACCACCACTTCTGCCCCAGTTTCTTGCTTGGGGACTTTTGGATTTTATTTTGCTGAGACCGAACCATGAGGCTGCCTACGTATCCTTAAAAGGAATCAGGTCGAACGTAGTTCATGTCATAGAGATTACTTTGTTGTTGTGTTTTTTTTTTCTTTTATCTTTTCTCTTTTTTTTTTGCTTTTCTCTTTTTCTTTTCCCTTTTCTTCTTTTTTTTCTCTTTTTCTTTCTTTCTTTCTCTTTTCTTTCTTCCTTTTCTTATCTTTCATGCTTGTGTTTCTGATATTCGCTACCGATTCCGAAAGAGGGGTATGAAAGAAAATAAATAAGGCTCAAAGGGGTGACGAGGGATAAAGTGTTTAGATAGCAGAACAAAATGCCTTCGTCATTCCAATCTTCAAAACATGCCAGGTACAAACAACACAATTAACCAAACCAAGGAAAACATTTGTAACATCTTTTGATTGCACCAGACTTGATGACCGTATCCACACATTCGCCTTCTACATTGTTATATATAAAACACCATTGGACAACACTCTCATTCTCATTACCACGAACAGCCGCCTACAAATTTGGGGCAAATTTGCTTTTATCTTCAAATTGATGCGGCAGGATACATTTCAATAGGGGTTCTTTATGTTATATCTGCCCCAGTTTCACACAATTCGGGCTTGAAGTGATCTCAAAATGCCTTTACTTATTTCCCTCAAATGTCCTTACATCTTCAACATTGTTTCATTGCTTCATGATTAAACTGACTTTTAAAACCAGGCTGAGAATTATGCATGCATGTCACGTCACTAGAGTCAACAGGAAAAGGACTATAAAATGAAAAGAGAACTAAACAAAAATGACTAGAAATAACAGAAAACAGAAACTTGCATTAGACAGATGGTGAAAGGGTTTGGAAAACAAAACTGACAAACTAGACTGGGGTTAGAAACCTAGAACAAACCTAGAAAACACTAAGCAGGCTACTAGACTAAACAAACTAGGCAAAATAAGAGGATAGAAGGGTTTGAGTCACAAGACAATATCTGGATTACAACCCTGAAATAACCCGGACAACAGAAATGACAACAAAATAAACCACCAAAACTCCCCTAGCTAACCAAGACAAGAGCGTCTTTCCAATTGCCAAGCTCGACATCTTAGCCACTGAATTCTGCATCAACATTACTAGAACCTTCACAAACTTCCATCACATTGTTCTTAACAAATTGCTTTTGGGTTCCCTTTGCTGGCTCGTTCTTAAGATTGGCCTCTGATAGCACTAAAAACTTTGCAGCGCGTGGACCTTCGAGGATCTCAGAAGAATATTCATATTCCTTTTCAAAACAAATCATACTCACCATATGCATCTCATTGCGAGCAGGCGATGGACTTTGGCTAGTGTCTGCTGCATCTGGATTTTGCACGACAATGTCACCTTCACCAATAAGCTTCTGAATTACTTTCTTCAAATTCCAACACTTCTCTATGTCATGCCCCGAGGCATCTGAGAAATATGCGCACCTTTGAGAAAAATCAAATTTCTTTGATAGAGGGTTTGACATTTTTATATGAATCTGTTTTAACATGTCCAATTGCTTCAACTTTTGGAACAAACTGGCATATGACACTCCCAATGGGGTGAAAGCCTTTTCTTTATTCAGCAACCTCTCATTCTTAAATGCTTTATTGGGCCGGAAACCTGATCTAGGGGGTTTTCGTTAGGCTCGTGGGGGTGTATAGGCATTTTGTGGAGCTGGGTACTGAGAAAGTGATGTACAATTTTGGGAGTTCCGTGTAGAGAAGTGGCATTGGGTAGGATCATCTGGTGCATCAGGATATCCCCGGGGACGATGTCGAGGCTGGAAGTGTTGATCAGGAAAGCCCATCAGATCATCTTTTCTGTTTCTCTTTCTTCCACCCAAGATTACTAGGATGTTCTGAATGTCTTTCGAATAGCTCATGATTTTACCTGATTTGATTCCCTCTTTTACCATCTCCCCCATTTTTAACACATCATTGAAAAGCTTTCCCAAGGCCGGGATCAAATGACTAAAGTAGGTGGCCCCCTGCGCTTTTAGGAAGAGCTCAACCATTTCTTCTTCCCCTATCAGGGTATTGACTCGAGCAACCTGCTCCTTCCATCTGAGTCCAAATTCTCTAAAGCTTTCCTCCGACTTCTTTTCCATTTTAGATAGGGAGGAGCGGTCTGGGGTAACACCTGATCTGTATTGAAAGTATCGAACAAAATCTTGAGCCATGTCACCCAATGTAGTCCACTTACCAACATCTTGACGATTATTCCATTCCAATGCTGCCCCAGTCAGGCTCTCACTGAAGTACGCCATCAATAAATCATCTTTCTTGCCAACACTTCTTATTTTATTTCAATAATCCCTCAAATGGGCTACCAGATCCCCACACCCATCATACAAGTTAAATATTGGCACCTTAAACCTCGCAGGCAGATGAACGTCGGGGGACATAGACAATTATTTGTAAGACATGCTACCTTGGTCTCCCGTTCCTTGTTTGTTCATTGAAGACTGTTCTATGCCTTTCAACCTCCTGGGTATTCCATCTCGCCCTTTTCTTCCTGTGAACTCTTCATTTACAACATGAGACCCATCCCGCGGACCCTGCTTGTATGAGTTGGGAACCTTGTGGGCAACCTCTGAAGGGTAGTATTGGGCATCATGAGCTTTGAATGAGTATTCATTGTCGGGGATAGTAAATGTGACATGAGGACAATTTTGGGGAGAGGTAATTGGAGGATGAGTGATGGGGCTACTAAGACGGTTGGGAAAGCTGTGATAAGCGGGTAGATCTGGAGAGTATGGAGGATCATTTGGCATTGTGTTCTGAGCTTGGGTAAGGACGACATCTAGAAGGCTAGGTGGTGGCGGGGGTGGTACCTTCCCTGTCATCCAAGCCTGATACATGTCAGCCATGTGTTGTCTCAATATCATTACCTCTTCAGCCAACCCATTATCCTGTTCAACCAACTGCTTTCGGGCACCGGTATCAACCAACTCAGTTCTGTTGTTGTTTGCCATTGCCTTGTGACTTTGTGTTGTAGAGAAGAGTTACCACTTTAAAAACCACAAACCAACCATCCTTCTGCTATGAATATAACAAAATGAAGCCATCACGTTAGCGTTAGGGCATTTAACATAAGATAATCTCAATTTATGTGCAATGCACCTAGCCACAGTTATCGATTCTAAAATGACTTCGAGGGTACAAAGGTCAGTTGGCATCATCCCAATTTGTTCATTTCAACCTCTCTTTTCTTTATTTTTCTGGTACTTGCTGGCTTGCTCATTTTCTCTCCCTTTTTCTTTCTGATTATCGCTCTTTTTTTCCTTCTCATTTCTCACATCCCATAATTTCCCCATCTTTTCTCTTCTTTTTTTTCTTTTCCTTTTTTTTCTTTCATTTTTTCTTTAATAAAAAAAATGATTCGATCGAACCCTATGTAGGTTGCTTACGTATCATCACCCCACATGAATCAGATCTTTGCGTAGTCCGGGAAGATCGGGAATAGATAAACAAACTAACGTTTCCATTTTTCTTTTCTTTTCTTTATTTTTTTCTCTTTTCTTTTTTAAAATAGGTACTCTATGAGAAATTATCAAGGAAAAACCCTAAAAGAGAAAAATATTTTTTGGTTCTTTTTTTTTTGAAGGAAATCTATGGAATAAACCCCAGAAAGACATTTTGAATCCTCATTTGATATCCTGACTCAAGATCTCGAAGCAATCAATGAAAAAGATAAAACAGAATGTTTTTGGATTTCAATTTTGATTGCCTAAAGGAAAAATTCCAATGATAAACAAAAGGTAAAGTATTTTTTTATGTACAATATCCTAAAGTTCTAATGAAAATAAAAGAATATTTTTTTCATTTTCACTAATTTCCCGAAGAAACACCTCAAAAGAAAGTCTTTTTGGATTTTGGAATTAATACCTTAAAGAAAGTTTTTAAAGAAGTACTAAAGATTTTTTTTTCATTTCTAGAATTAGTATTCTAAAGAGAATTTATAACGAAATATAAAAATGCAACATCTCGTTTTTTTGGATTTTGAGTTACAACACATTTTTTCAAATATAAAACAGAAAATAACAATAATAAAAAGACTTGACATTACTGTACCAAAGTGGAAAGTAAAAGACGACATAAAAATGAGGAACAAACTCAAAACATAAAAATAAAACAAATCTCCTTAAGCAACTCCTGCATGAGCGATCCTGACTGGATGGTCACGGGGTGTCTGTCATGCTCAAACTTCGGTAAATAAATCCACACCTGTATGAGAAAACTTTAAACCAACACTATGTGAGACAATGACATTCCCTAAGACACATGCAAGACACGATTGAGGCTAATTTTGCAAAATGGCTTATTTGGCCAAAAGGTGGCTAGAAGTGCAAAATTTGGCTAAGACCCCGCAAAGCCAAGAAACTAAGATTTACTAGGAAGACCGGACCCTATGTGGGTTGCCTACATATCACGCCCTGAAAGACGAGAATCAGGTATGCGTAGTTCGGGCAGATTGGATACGGGCAAGAATAATAATAATAAAAGACAACTGACATATAGAAAACACATTTTTTCTTCTTTTTTTTTTCGAAAAATGATGAAACATATAAAATCTTTTGGATTTTCTATTCTCTTTTATTTTTTCGATTTTTTTTTTGATTTTTGAAAAATGATAAAAAGTGCAAAATCTTTTTCAATTTTCAAGCTCTTTTTTTTTTAAACAAAAATGTAACAGAAAACATAATTGTGCCTTACTCGCTTCATCCTCACACTTCAACCTCTCTCTTTTTCTTTTTTTTTTCTTCTTTCTTTTTTCCATTGTTTTTTCATTTCTTCATTTACCCTCAGCTATCATTGGTCTGCCAAATGACCCTTTTACCTTTGAATAAATGCAACATGTAGCACATAAGATGCATCAGGACGGTCTTTTATTTTTTGGGGTATACTGTCCTAGACGGACCCAACCCCTGTGTTGAGTCCCCAAAGTCAAATGCACATGATGTAAACAAACGTGCCTACTAGGGATTCGTCATAAGGCTGAGTTATTCTAGGTTCAAAACCAGGGTTTATTGTTCTATACCTAGCTTACCCGAGCGGACAACTCGAGCCGGGGGAGGGAGGCAGCGTACCGGGAATACAAAAGCTTCACCGGCTTTGTAACTTGTCCAAACCTCGTTCTAGATTTGGAATATGACTCTAACAAAAAAGAAGTCACACGAAGTGCACACTTCTTCATGATTTAGAAGAATCGGAGAGAGGAAGGATTTCACAACAGTTTATATACAGTTCACGGAATATCAAAGTGGTAAAAGCAATCAATTAGCACATTAGGCCCAAATCATGTAACAAATTCAAACAATGGATAAAGCCATCTATAACAATTATTCTAAGCTCGAATTCTTGAACCCTAAACCAGAGATTCTGGGTTCGATCCCCAGCAGAGTCGCCAGAGCTGTGACACCTCCTTATTACTTTACATCCCCGGAAAGGAGTTTATAGATGTTTATAGATGACACCTCCTAAAGGAGTTTTCCCAATTAAAGGACAATCAAACCAGATTTATTGTTAAAATATTCAGAGTCGCCACTTGGGAGATTTATGGTGTCCCAAGTCACCGGTTGAATCCCGAATAGAGGAAAGGGTTGACTCTGTTTAACAGTTCGCGAACTAGAAATCCGAGTAAGGAATTCTGTTAACCCAGGAGAAGGTGTTAGGCATTCCCGAGGTCCGTGGTTCTAGCACGGTCGCTCAACTATTATAATCGGCTTAATTATCTGATTTTAAAACATTTTGAACCTATGTGCAAATTTAACCTTTTAACCGCTTTTAACTTATTTAAAGAATTAAGTCAAGGTCATTTAAAACATATCGCAAGCCACACCACATGAAATGCACCCGTGGTTCACGACACGCGCTATTTAACATTGTTGGAAATTAGAACCGGGTCACATGAAATGCACCCCCGGATTTTAACAACACGCTTCATTCTATTATTATTAAAAGTCATGGCGGGGTCACATGAAATGCACACTCGGGTCCCTTAATCTAATTTGACGTAGTTCAGTTGATGAATAGTAACCCAATTTACTTACTGTGACAAAATTATGTTCAGCTATAACCAATTCGAGTAAAAACGAGCCTCAATTCCTTTAAAACAGAGATTTGAATTCAACTATAACAATCGAACACAATCGAATTCCACAAATACTAATGTGCTTCTCTTTAACACTATCACCAACCACTCAGCACTACCAGGTACGATTTAGCAATGGAATAAAACTTATCCCTCAAAAGATCAACAAAACATAGTAAGACCTCTCAAACTTCGTACCCGTGGGTCTAATTTTGATGAAACTAATCGATTTCCAAAGATAAGGCCACAAAAGGGCTATTTGAATTAGTCGTTTTCCTTTGAGCACAAACCAAAACCAAACATACGTCTACTATACTATTCAACTTAAAATACAATTAACAACTTGACAACATAATTTAAATAAGGAAAACTCAAGGAAAGAAAAGTAGGTGATTGTACTTCTCAAAGTTTTATATATGTATATAAAAATGGTCATGCACAGACCCGACATAATAACATTTATAAGAAGTGAAAATTCAAATGAATTAATAGCAACATAATAGAAACTGTAAGGAAATGCAAACTCGACGCTCTAAGAATTCAAATAAGTAGCGACCAACCTGGTTAAACAGAGCATATAGCCGTGAATCGTTCACATTGAAAACATGGTCACCCACGAGTGGACCTCAGACCAGCAACCTCGATGGACCGAAGATCTCGCCGGAAATTCAAAACAGTCGAAATCTCGGAAAGCGTATCAACAAACACCTCGACGGAACTGAACAGATTCACTCAACATGGATTTGGGTAGCATCTTCGAGCTGACTTTCACACTGATTTGAGTTAGTTTCAAGGAGTTTTGGAGCTAGGTTTACCGCTGGGTTCGAACCCGGTTCGCCGAATTCTATGGCAAGTCGTTTGTGACGTGAAGCTTCGCCGGAAATGGCAGCTTCGCGGTAAATGGAGGTCTGGCGACGATGGTGAGCTAGGTGAGGTCGCTTGGTTCTATTTGTCGCGTCTTGAACTTGTTGATCCGACGAGCAGGTGGAGCTCACTTTTTTAGCGAGTTTCAGCCAGAGACGAGGTCGTTGGTGTTTTCTCCGGCGTGCATGGGTCGTGTATGGCTGCTGTTGCTTTCTGGTGAGTTTTAGAGAAGGATCAGTAGGGGCCGTTTATGGCTGCTCGTCTGTGTGTTGTTGGAGCAGAAAGGGTAGGTTCCGATAGGGGGAGGATCACAAAGAAGACGACGCAGGGGGGGGGGTCGGGGGGTCGTTCTCTGGTGTGGATTTTTTGTTCCGGTTGCCTTTTTCTGAAGGGGATGATGGCTTATGGAGGGGGGCGGGTCGTTGGAGAAGATGTTGTCTGGGGGGTGGGGGTCGTTTCTACGCAGCTGCTGCGTATTTCCTTCTTCCTTATTATGCGCAGCTTTGCTGCTTTTTCGTTCCAGCCCCCTTTTGCTTTTTTGCTTTTCTTTTATTTATATAGTCTAGGTTTTTGGTAGGATTTTAGGTTAAGAGGTATGAGCCTAAGAATTATGGGCTTGGCAATTGTGGGCTAGGTCCAAAATTAGGCCTAAAGATGGGTTGCTCGAGCCCAAGCTCTATTCTTTCGCTGCGAACGAGATTAAAAATACGGGCCCATTTGTTAATTATTCCTACTATTCAAATAATTATTAAAATAAAACTAACCATTAAAACAAATCTATTTTTGGTATTTTCAAATATCATATTAAAATAAAAATACGATACTATTGTTGTATATATTTTTTTAGATTAAAAATGACTACAAAACATTAATGAACCTATTTTTTGTGATTTTTTGTTTTCTTGTAATAAAATAAAGTAAAAGAGTCAAAATTACTTAAAATATCTATATTATGCCTAAATTAAATATTTTACGCTAATATATAAAAAATCTTTTTGATGGTCAAAAATCACATGTCTACAGCTGCCCCTCTTTGACTGGAAACATACAGAGTTTTCAGACAAAGACTGACTAGTCATATACCACTATCCAAACTTGTACCAATCTTCAAAACACCTCAAACAACATCGAATCAACCAATTAGCATCGGATTCAAGCCTAAGAACTTCAAAACTTTAAAAATACACTTTTGATCAAAAAGTCTATCAAACCTCGTTCGAATGACCTGAAATTTTGCACACACATCACATTCAACACTACTGAGCTACTCCAACTTCCGAAATTCCATTCCGACCCTTGGATCAAAATCTCTTTATCGAACCGGAAACTTCAAAAATTCAACTTTCTGCATTTCAAGCCTAAATTAACTACGGACCTCCAAAACACAATCCGATCACTCTCCTAAACCCCAAATCACCTAATGAAGCTAACGAAACCATCAGAATTCCATTCCGAGGCCGTCTTCACACTATTTTGACTACGGTCAAATTTCCAACACTTAAGCTCTTATTAAGGAACTAAGTGTCCCAAAACTCTCTGAAACTCAAAACCAAACATCCCGGCATATCAAAATAGTAGAAATAAATACGGGGAAAGTAGTTAATAGGGGATTGGGGCGTAAATTATTAAAATTACCGGCCAGGTTATTACAATTTCCACCACTATACAACTTCAATCAACTCATGGGGTCTCTCCCATTCTACCCATAACACCACACAGGGATGATCTATGCCCCATGGTTCCAATACATGAACTCCTTCTCACCACCACAAATGAGTCTGTCTCCACCGAGCGTCCAAGAGCCAATGTCACCCTTCCTGAGTCCTCCAATAACTCCACCTCCATCGCCCTACGAACTAGGAGAGCATAAAAGGTTCGAGTTAGCACAAATTATGGAGGAAATGAGGGAAACTAGAACAGAGTTCATATGGCTAAAGGGCTTCTATCTTTACAACCTAAAGGAGCAGTATGCATAAAAATTCATATTGAAATACCCTATAGAACTCATAACATGCAGTGTAAACTTTAGGGTAAATCAAAACCAACATGATGGGAAATATTCCATGGTAATAATCCCATCCCTAAGGCAGAACCCTACAAGATAACAGAACACTCAGGCTCCATTGGGAGCAGCGATTTGATATTGTTGCTCTAGATGAACCTACCAACCCATAACCTATCATGAATTTAATCGTATGGAATTGTAGGGTTTCGAACAATGCAGAATTTAGAAGACAATTCAGATCACTTTTGGATAATTACAGACCTGTCTTAGTGGTACTACTGGAAACTCGTATGCATGATCACACTATCTTAAAAAATGATTTTAACTTCTCACATATGGCTCAAGTTGAGGCACAAGGAATGTCAGGTGGCATAGTATTACCGTGAAATGCAGATATGGTAACAATGGAAGTGTGACGACCCGTCCAGTCGTCTCATGAGTTACCGCTCCGTTACCCTATTTTAGCTTCTTTATGCTTTGTTATCCATGTTTTTGTGGTATCGAGTTGGTCGGATCGAGTCCGGAATGAGTTTGGTGAAGTTTGAGACACTTAGTCTCTTTTAAGAAGGCTTAAGTTAGAAAAGTCAAGCGGATGTTGACTTATGTGTTAGAAGGCTCGGAAGTAAGTTCCGATGGTTTGGTTAGCTTCAGGAGGTGGAAATAAGTGGGGTACTCTATAAATACGAGGTTTTGGGTTTTGTTTGATATTTTGACCTAGAGAGCTTGGATTTTGGTGAATTTTCAAAGGTTTTTCAAGAAATTCATCGGGGTAAGTGATTCTAACTTAGATTTGGCTAGAGTACATGAATCTATCATTGAATTCATCATTTATTTCGTGATTTGGGATGGAATTTGAGAAGAAAATTGTGAAATCTTTCAAAAATATAAAATGATGATTTGAAGGACCAAATGGTATCGGAATTGGATAATTTTTGTATGGTTAGACTGGTGAGAGTATAAGGATTCTAGTTTTGTAAATTTTGCAAAATTCCGAGATGCGGGCCCGGGGGTCGGGTTAGACCAATTTCTGGAATTTTGTGGTAATTCGATGGTTTTCGCTTGGGCTTTGTGCCATTAGCATATTGTGACGTATTCGTTCTGATTTTGGATAGAATCGACGCGCATGGAGGCCGTTCGAGGGGCAAAGGTGTCACGAGTTAGAGATTTAGCCGGTTCGAGGTGAGTAATGATTGTAAATGATTCTCTAAGGGTTTGAAACCCCGGATTGCACATCGTAGTGCTATATTGAGGTGAGGCACATGTTTGATGACGAGCGTGGGGTCGTGTATTATTGGGGATTGTGACTTGGTCCATCCCGATTGATGATTTTACCACGTATTTGACTGAAACTTATTTGTTATCATCATGATTTGGGCTGATTGCCATATTTGGGCTTCCTGCCAACTATTTGAACCCTTCGGGAATTTTTATTACTATTTCCTAACTGTTTTGATTTACTAATTGAACTCAGTCATGTTATTTTCCACTGTTTTACTACTCAGCCCTTTTTACTCCATTTTGAGACGTAAATGATATTTTAAATAATGTTTTGGGGCTGAGAAATACTATTTTACTAATGCCCGAGGGGCTTGTGAATATTTTTGACTGAGTAAGGTCGAGGGCCTAGTTGCGAGGAAACACTGATACTGATTTGACGCCGAGGGCCTGAGATATGTACGCCACGAGGTGGCTTGTTGATGTTGTTTATGAGGTCGAGGGCTTGAGATATATACGCCACAAGGTGGCTTGACTGTTATGAGGCCGATGGCCTAGATTTGATTCCACGAGATAGCTTGATATTGTGCTTGGGCCGTAAGGGGCCCCTCCCCGAGTCTGTACACTCTCAGTGAGTGCGGGTACCAATTGTGATGTGAGATTGAGCCCGCGAGGCTAGCATTGTTCAGAGATTTGAGCCCGCGGGGCTAGTATTGTTCTATTTGAGCTCGAGGGGTTGGTATTATTCCATGTGATTGACCGAGGGGCTGGTACTCTTCAGGGATGTTGCCCGAGGGGCGGTTTTGTTGATATTGTGACCGAGGGGCGAACTTTTATTTGTTTACTTACCTGTCAATTACTTGTTTTGCTTGTTAAAAAGGGATTTTACTCGATTCTTCACTATCTACTGGTTTTAAGTGATTTTTACTACTTCGGTATAGAATGCCTTGTGTTTTACATGTTTTCTTACTTTCAGTCATTATTTATATTTATTACTCGTTGAGTTGGAGTACTCACTTTACTCCCTGCACCATGTGTGGAGATTTAGGCGTAGCAGGTCCCACTTCTGAGTGTTGATCCTTCCAATCCAGGCGGTGTTTCGGAGACTACGAGGTAACTGTTGGTGTCCGCAGCCCCCGTGTCTCCCTTATCTTATTATTTCTAAGTTCTTCAAACAGTTGTACCAGATATTGTATTTAGTAGACTCGTATCAGGATCCTTAGTTGCTCATGACTTGTCACACCCCGGTTAGGGCTGTGTCGGGTTGGAAATTCTGCTTTATTATCTCTATTTCCGCCAATTGTGCTATTAAATTATGTTTGAACTGTTCTTATGCTATTTAACTGCTTAAAAGGACGAAATGTGTTAGACTGGCTGGCCTTGTCTTCATGAGAGGCGCCATTACGACCGCGTTCAGGGTTAGGGTCGTGACTAGTTGGTATCAAAGCCTAAGTTATATAGGTCTCACGAGTTATAAGCAGGTTTAGTAGAGTCTCGCGGATCGGTACGGAGACGTCTGTATTTATCCTCGAGAGGCTACAGAACCTTTAGGAAAAACTTCATATTCTTGAAATTCTTGTCATGCGAACTTGTTGGTTCGAGTACTAAACTTTTGTCATTCCATTCTCTCACAGATGGTGAGGACGCGAGCTACTGGACGAGGTGGGCTACCACCAATTCCACCAGCTGAGGCCACCAGAGGCCGCAGACGCAGTTGTGGCTTTGGAAGAGGTAGAGCGCGAGGGCAGCACCTATTGATCCAGCAGCTGCCCCAGCTCAGGATCAGGCTCCAGCAGCACCAGTTCAGGCACTAGTTGTGCCCATCGTGATCCCGAGTCTACAGGAGGCCTTGGCTCAGATCTTATCAGTTTGCATTGGCCTGGTTCAGGCAGTTTCAGCCACCAAGCCAGCAACTACTTCACAGGCCGGGGGAGGCAATCAGACACTCGCTGCTCGCACACCTGAGCAGGTAGTGCATGGACTTCAGACGTTGGGGGCACCTCCAACCCAGCCAGTTGCACCAGCTTAGGAGCTTGTTTTGCCAGCTATGCCAGATGATGAGTAGTGTCATCTTAAGAGGTTTGGCAAACTCCAGCCTCCGACATTCAGCGGAGCAAAGGGAGAGGATGCCTAGGGTTTCTTGGATAAGTGCCAGCAGATGCTTCGTACAGTAGGGATTCTCGAGTCTAGTGGTGTGGCATTTACTACCTTTCAGTTTTTTGGGGATGCATTCACTTGGTGGGAGGTGTATGAGAGGCGTAGTCCTGTGGGAGCAGCACCCCTCACTTGGCAGGAGTTCTCCGTTCTCTTCCGGGAGAATTATATGCCATAGTCCCGCAGAGAGGATTGCGTAGGTAGTTTGAGTGGTTGCGACATAAGGATATGACTATGTCACTGTATGACTTGAGGTTTTCTGAGTTGGCTCGTCATGCCATCTAGATAGTTCCGACAGATCGTGAGAGGATCAGGAGATTTGTTGATGGCCGTACTTATCATCTCCGTATTCTTATGACCAGATAGAGAGTGATGAGTGCTACATTCGAGGAGGTGGTTGATATTGCCCTTGAGATTGAGATGGTTCGCCGTCAGGAGCGAGAGGAGAGGGCCAAGAGGCCTCGAGGATCGCGCAGTTATAGTGGTGCTCATTCGAAGGGCCAGTTTCAGCATGGTAGATGTCGTTCTTTCAGGACTTCTCAGTCAGCCCGCTCCGATCATCGTGGGGCATCTTCAGGTCATGGTTATCATGGATCTTAGTAGGGCCAGTCATCACTCAGCGCCCTCCCAGTTTAGAGTTCATCTTGTGCCCCATCAGCTCAGGGCTCTTCTATGCCGAGTGCATCTACTAGTCACTCCAGTGCGAGAGGTTCCCTTCAGTCCTTCTCCAGCACCTGGGAATTATTATGAGTGTGGAGAGATGGGCCATATGTGGAGGCAGTGTCCTCGTCGGGTTGCTAGTTTGTCTCAGCAGAGGGGTCAGCCCTCGACTTCTGCTCCAGTTACTTCACCACCCACCCATATAGCTAGGGGTGGAGGTCAGGCAGGAAGGGGTCGTCCCAGAGTGGGAGGTCAATCAGGCGGTGGCCAGGTTTGTTTCTATGCACTCCCAGGCAGACTCGATGCTATTGCTTTAGATGCTGTTATCACATGTATTGTTTCAGTCTGCCACAGAGATGCCTCTGTATTATTTGATCCTGGTTCCACCTTTTATTATGTATCGTCATATTTTCCTCGTTATTTGGGTACGCCCCGTGTGTTTCATGCTTTACCTATTCATGTATCTACCTCAGTGGGCGATATTATTGTTGTAGACCGTGTGTACCGGTCATGTGTGGTTACTATTGGGGGTCTGGAGACCCGAGTGGATCTATTACTACTGAGCATAGTGGATTTTGATGTCATTTTGGGCATGGATTGGTTATCTCCGTGTCGAGCTATTCTGGACTGTCATGCTAAGACAGTCATATTGGCTATGACAGGTGTGCAGCGGATCGAGTGGCGTGGTGTGATTGATTATGTTCCTAGTAGAGTGATATCTTTCTTAAGAGCCCAACGTATTATTGGGAAGGGTTGTCTTTCATAACTAGCTTTTTTTAGGGATGTTGGAGATAAGACTCCAAATATTGATTCTGTTCTAGTTGTGAGGGATTTTCCCAATGTGTTTCCTGCAGACCTGCTGGGTATGCCACCGGACAGGGATATTGATTTTGGTATTGACCTGGTGCCGGGCACTCAGCCCATTTCTATTCCGCCGTATTGTATGGCACTATCGGAGTTGAAGGAATTGAAGGAGCACCTTCAGGAGCTCCTAGATAAGGGGTTCATTTGGCCTAGTGTGTCACCTTGGGGTGCGCTGGTTCTGTTTGTGAAGAAGAAGGATGGCACAATGAGAATGTGCATTGTTTATAGGCAATTGAATAAGGTAACAATTAAGAACAAGTATCCTTTGCCTCGCATTGATGATTTATTTGACCAGCTTTAGGGAGCAAGGGTGTTCTCTAAGATTGATCTCCGTTCAGGTTATCACCAATTGAAGATCAGGGACTCGGATATCCTTAAGATAGCTTTCAGGACCCGATATGGTCACTATGAGTTTTTGGTGATGTCGTTTGGGCTGACCAATACCCCAGCAGCGTTCATGCATTTGATGAACAACGTGTTCCAGCCGTATCTTGATTCATTCATCATAGTCTTCATTGATGATATTCTGGTATATTCGCGTAGTCAGGAGGAGCATGCGGAGCATTTGAAAGTTGTATTGCAGAGATTGAGGGAGGAGAAGCTTTATGCAAAATTTTCCAAGTGTGAGTTTTGGCTCAGTTTAGTGGCTTTCTTGGGGCACGTGGTGTCCAGCGAGGGTATTCAGGTTGATCCGAAGAAGATATAGGCAGTTCAGAGTTGGCCCAGACTGTCCTCAGCCACAAAGATTTGCAGTTTTCTTGGTTTGGCAGGCTATTATCACCAGTTTGTTTAGGGATTCTCATCTATCACATTGCCCTTCACCAAGTTGACTCAGAAGGGTGCTACATTTGTATGGTCGGACGAGTGTTAGGAGAGCTTTCAAAAGCTCAAGACAGCTTGACCACAGCTCCAGTGTTGGTTTTGCCATTCAGCTTCAGGTTCATATACCATGTATTGTGATTCTTCGAGAGTTGGGATTGGTTGTGTGTTGATGAAGGAGGGTAGAGTTATAGCTTATGCTTCTCGTCAGTTGAAGCCCCATGAGAAGAACTACCCTGTTCATGATTTGGAGTTGGCTGCCATAGTTCACGCATTGAATATTTGGAGGCATTACCTGTATGGCGTATCTTGTGAGGTGTTCACTGATCATCGCAGTCTTCAGCATTTGTTCAAGCAAGAGGATCTTAATTTGAGGCAGAGGAGATGGTTGGAGTTTCTTAAGAATTATGATATCACTATATTGTACCATCAGGGAAAGGCCACTGTGGTAGCCGATGCTTTGAGCGGAAAGGCAGTGAGTATGGGGAGTTTGGCATGTATTACAGTTAGGGAGAGACCTCTAGCAGTTGATGTTCAGGCCTCGACCAATCGGTTTGTGAGATTAGATATTTCGGAGCCTAGTCGGGTATTGGCGTGTGTGGTTTCTCGGTCTTCATTATATGATCGCATCAGAGAGCGCCAGTATGGTGATCCACATTTGCTAGTCCTTAAGGACAGAGTTTAGCATGATGATGCCAGATATGTTACCATCGGCGATGATGGGGTTTTGAGGATGTAATGCCAGATTTGGGTGCCCAATGTGTGTGAGCTTCGGGAGTTGATTCTGGAGGAGGACCATAGCTCGCAGTATTCCATTCAGCCGAGTGCCGCGAAGATGTATCAGGATTTGAGGCAGCACTATTGGTGGAGAAGAATGAAGAAAGATATTATGGGATTTGTAGCTCGGTATCTCAATTGTTAGCTGGTGAAATATGAGCATAAGATATCGGGTGGCTTGCTACAATAGATGGATATTCCTGAGTGGAAGTGGGAGAGAATCACTATGGACTTTGTTGTTGGACTTCCATGGACTTTGAGGAAGTTTGATGCTATTTGGGTAATTGTGGATCGCCTGACCAGGTCCGCGCACTTCATTCCTGTGTGTACTACCTATTCTTCAGAGCGGTTGGTAGGGATTTATATCCAGGAGATTGTTCATTTGCATGGTATTCCGGTTTCCAGCATTTCAGACAGAGGTACTCAGTTTACTTCGCAGTTTTGGAGAGCCGTGCATAGAGAGTTGGGTACTCAAGTTGAGTTGAGCACAACTTTTCATCCTCAGACGGACGGGCAATCCGAGCGTACTATTCAGATATTGGAGGACATGTTGCGTGCTTGTGTTATTGATTTTGGAGAGTCATGGTATGAGTTCCTACCGATTGCAGAGTTTTCTTATAACAACAGCTACCAGTCGAGTATTCAGATGGCTCCATATGAGGCTTTGTATGGGAGGCAGTGCAGATCTCCAGTTGGTTGGTTCGAACCCGGTGAGGCCAAGCTATTGGGGACTAATTTGGTATAGGATTATTTGGAGAAGGTGAAGGTGATTCAGGAGAGGCTTCATATAGTGCAGTCAAGGCAAACGAGTTATGCTGATAGGAAGGTTCGAGATGTGTCCTACATGGTTGGCTAGAAGGTTCTGTTGAAGGTTTCGCCCATGAAGGGTGTTATGAGATTTGGGAAGAAAGGGAAATTGAGTCCTCGGTTCATTGGGCCTTTTAAGGTGCTTTGGAGGATTGGGGAGGTGGCTTATGAGCTTGCTTTGCCACCCAGCTTGTCGAGTGTGCATCCGGTATTTCATGTTTCTATGCTCTGGAGGTATATTGGGGATCCGTCTCATGTTTTCGACTTCAGCACGGTTCAGTTAGATGATGATCTGACCTATGATGTGGAGCCAGTAGCTATTTTGGGTCGACAGGTTCGGAAGTTGAGGTCAAAGGATATAGCTTCAGTGAAAGTGCAGTGGAGAGGTCGGCCCGTGGAGGAGGCTATCTGGGAGACCGAGCAGGAGATGAAGCAGATATCCTCACCTATTCGAGGCTTCAGGTATGTTTGTTGACTCGTTCGAGGAAGAACGTTTTTTAAGTTGGGGAGGATGTGACGACCCAGCCAGTCGTCTCATGAGTTACCGCTCCGTTGCCCCTATTTCAGTTTCTTTATGCTTCGTTATCCATGTTTTTGTGGTATTGGGTTGGTCGGATCGAGTCCGAAATGAGTTTGGTGAAGTTTGAGACACTTAGTCTCTTTTAAGAAGGCTTAAGTTGGAAAAGTCAACTGGATATTGACTTATGTGTTAGAAGGCTCGGAAGTGAGTTCTGATGGTTTGATTAGCTTCGGGAGGTGGAAATCTGTAGGGTACTTTATAAATACGAGGTTTTGGGTTTTATTTGATATTTTGACCTAGAGAGCTCGGATTTTGGCGATTTTTCGAAGGTTTTTCAAGAAATTCATTAGGGTAAGTGAATCTAACTCAGATTTGGCTAGAGTACATGAATATATCATTGAATTCATCATTTAATTCGTGATTTGGGATGGAATTTGGGAAGAAAATTGTGAAATCTTTCAAAAAGGTAAAATGATGATTTAAAGGACCAAATTGTATCGGAATTGGATAATTTTTGTATGGTTAGACTCGTGAGAGTATAAGGATTCTAATTATTTGAATTTTGTCAATTTTCGAGATGTGGGCCCGGGGGTCGGGTTAGACCAATTTCTGGAATTTTGTGGTAATTCGATTGTTTTTGCTTGGGCTTTGTGCCCTTAGCATATTGTGATGTATTCATTCTGATTATGGATAGATTCGACGCACATGGAGGCCGATTCAAGGGGCAAAGGCATCGCGAGTTAGAGATTTAGCGAGGTGAGTAATGATTGTAAATGATGCTCTGAGGGTTTGAAACCCCGGATTGCACATCATAGTGCTATATTGAGGTGAGACACACTCTTGATGACGAGCGTGGGGTCGTGTACTATTGTGGATTGTTACTTGGTCCGTCCCGATTGATGATTTTACCGCGTATTTGACTGGAACTTATTTGTTATCATCATGATTTGGGTTGATTGTCATATTTGGGCTTCGTGCCAACTATTTGAACCCTTCGTGGATTTTTATTACTATTTCCTCACTGTTTTGATTTACTAATTGAACTCAGTCTTGTTATTTTCCACTGTTTTACTATTCAGCCCTTTTTACTCCGTTTTGAGATGTAAATATATTTTAAATGATGTTTTGGGGTCGAGAAATACTGTTTTACTAATGCCCGAGGGGCTTGTGAGTATTTTTGACTGAGTAAGGCCGAGGGCCTAGTTGTGAGGAAACACTGATACTGATTTGAGGCCGAGGACCTGAGATATGTACGCCACAAGGTGGCTTGTTGATGTTGTTTATGAGGCTGAGGGCCTGAGATATATACGCCACGAGGTGGCTTGACTGTTATGAGGCCGAGGGCGTAGATTTGATGCCACGAAATGGCTTGATATTGCGCTTGGGCCGTAAGGGGCCCCTCCCGGAGTCTGTACACCCTTAGTGAGTACGGGTACCCATTGTGATGTGATATTGAGCCCGCGGGGCTGGCACTGTTCTGAGATTTGAGCCCGCGGGGCTGGTATTGTTCTATTTGAGCCCGAGGGGCTGGTATTGTTCCATGTGATTTCCCGAGGGGCTGGTACTGTTTCGAGATGTTGCTCGAGGTGCAGATTTGTTGATATTGTGCCCGAGGGGCAAACTTCTATTTGTTTACTTACCTGTCAATTACTTGTTTTATTTGTTAAAAAAGGATTTTGCTCGATTCTTCACTGTCTACTGGTTTTAAGTGATTTTAACTGCTTCGAGTATAAAATGCCTTATATTTTATGTGTTTTCCTACTTTCAGTCATTATTTATATTTATTACTCACTGAGTTGGAGTACTCACTTTACTCCTTACACCGTGTGTGCAGATTCAGGCATAGCAGGTCCCGCTCCTGAGTGTTGATCCTTCTAGTCCAGGCGGTGTTTCGGAGACTACGAGGTAGCTGTTGGCATCCGCAGCCCCCGTGTCTCCCTTATCTTATTATTTCTAAGTTCTTCAAATAGTTGTACCAGATATTGTATTTAGTAGACACGTATTAGGATCCTTAGTTTCTTATGACTTGTGACACCCCGATTAGGGTTGTGTCGAGTTGGAAATTCTGCTTTGTTATCTTTATTTCCGCCAATTGTGCTATTAAATTATGTTTGAACTGTTCTTATGCTATTTAACTGCTTAAAAGGACGAAATGTGTTAGACTGGCTGGCCTTGTCTTCATGAGAGGCACCATCACGACCGGGTTCAGGGTTAGGGTCGTGACTAGTTGGTATCAAAGCCTAAGTTATATAGGTCTCACGAGTCATGAGCAGGTTTAGTAGAGTCTCGCAGATTGGTACGGAGACGTCTGTATTTATCCTCGAGAGGTTGCAGAACCTTTAGGAAAAACTTCATATTCTTGAAATTCTGGCCATGTGAACTTGTTGGTTCGAGTACTAAACTTCTGTCATTCCATTCTCTCATAGATGGTGAGGATGCGAGCTACTGGACGAGGTGGGCTACCACCAATTCCACCAGCTGAGGCCACCAGAGGGTGCAGACATAGTCATGGCCATGGCAGAGGTAGAGCGGCAAGGGCAACACCTATTGATCCAGCAGCTGCCCCAGCTCAGGATCAGGCTCCAGCAGCACCTGTTCAGGTATCAACTATGCCCATCATGATCCCGGGTCTATAGGAGGCCTTGGCATAGATCTTATCAGTTTGCACTAGCCTCTCAGCCACCACAGCAGCAGCTACTTCACAGGCCGGGGGAGGCAATCAGACCCCTGCTGCTCGCACACCTGAGCAGGTAGTGTAGGGACTTTAGACGTTGGGGGTACCTCCAACCCAGTCGGTTGCACCAGCTTAGGAGTATGTTGTGCTAGCTATGCCGGATGATGAGCAGCGTTGTCTTGGGAGGTTTGGTAGACTCTAGCCTCTGACGTTCAGTGGATCAGAGGGTGTTGATGCCTAGGGTTTCTTGGATAAGTGCCAGCGGATGCTCCGTACAATAGGGATTCATGAGTCTAGTGGTGTGGCATTTACTACCTTTTAATTTTCTTGGGCTGCCTTCACTTGGTGGGAGGTGTATGAGAGGCGTAGGCCTGTGGGAGAAGCACCCCTCACTTGGCAGGAGTTCTCCATTCTCTTCTTGGAGAAGTATGTGCCGCAGTCCCGCAGAGAGGAGCTGCATAGGCAGTTTGAGTGGTTGCGACAGGAGGATATGACTGTGTCACAGTATGAGTCGAGGTTTTCTGAGTTGGCTTTTCATGTCGTCTGGATGGTTCCGACAGATCATGAGAGGATCAGGAGATTTGTTGATGACCTTACTTATCATCTCCGTATTATTATGACCAGAGAGAGTGTGTGATGGGTGCTACATTCGAGGAGGTGGTTGATATTGCCCTTGAGATTGAGACGGTTCACCATCAGGAGCGAGAGGAGAGGGAGGCCAAGAGGCCTCGAGGATCGGGCAGTTATAGTGGTGCTCCTTCGAGGGGCCAGTTTCAGCATGGTAGAGGCTGTTCTTTCAGGCCTGCTCAGTCAGCCCGCTCCGGTCATCGTGGGGCATCTTCAGGTCATGGTTATCATGGATCTCAGCAGGGCCAGTCATCACTCAGTGCCCTCGCATCTCAGAGTTCATCTCGTGCCCCATCAGCTTAGGGCTATTCTATACCGAGTGCATCTGCTAGTCACTCCAGTGCGAGGGGTTCCCTTCAGTCCCCTTCTCCAGCACCTGAGAGTTGTTATAAGTGTGGAGAGATGGTCCATATATGGAGGCAGTGTCCTCGTCGGGTTGCTAGTTCGTCTCAGCAGAGGGGTCAACCCTCGACTTCTGCTCTAATTACTTCACCACCCGCCCAGCTAGCTAGGGGTAGAGGTTAGGCAGCCAGGGGTCGCTTTAGAGGGGGAGGTCGATCAGGCGGTGGCCAGGCTCATTTCTATGCACTTCCAGGCAGACCCGATGTTATTGCTTCAGATGCTGTTGTCACATGTATTGTTTCAGTCTACCACAGAGATGCCTCTGTATTATTTGATCCTGGTTCCACCTTTTCTTATGTGTTATCATATTTTGCTTGTTATTTGGGTATGCCCCGTGAGTTTCTTGCTTTACCTATTCATGTATCTACCCTAGTGGGTGATACTGTTATTGTAGACCGTGTGTACTGGTCATGTGTGGTGACTATTGGGGATCTGGAGACCCGAGTGGATCTATTACTATTAAGCATGGTGGATTTTGATGTCATTTTGGGCATGGATTGGTTATCTCCGTATCGTGGTATTCTGGACTGTCATGCTAAGATAGTCACATTGGCTATGCTAGGTGTGTCGCGGATCAAGTGGCGTGGTGTGACTGATTATGTTCCTAGTAGAGTGATATCTTTCTTTAGAGTCCAACGTATGGTTGGGAAGGGTTGTCTTTCATACCTATCATTTGTGAGGGATGTTGAAGCTGAGACTCCCAGTATTGATTCTGTTCGAGTTGTGAGGGATTTTCCCGATGTGTTTCCTACAGACCTGCCGGGTATGCCACAAGACAGGGATATTGATATTGGTATTGACCTGGTGCCGGGCACTCAGCCAATTTCTATTCCGTCGTATCGTATGGCACCATCGGAGTTGACAGAATTGAAGGAGCAACTTCAGGATCTCCTAGATAAGGGGTTCATTCAGCCTAGTGTGTCACCTTGGGGTGCGCCAGTTCTATTTGTGAAGAAGAAGGATAGCACAAAGAGAATGTGCATTGATTATAGGCAATTGAATAAGGTAACAATTAAGAACAATTATCCTTTGCCTCGCATTGATGATTAATTTGACCAACTTCAGGAAGAGAGGGTGTTCTCCAAGATTGATCTCCGTTGAGGTTATCACCAGTTGAAGATCAGGGACTCGGATATTCTTAAGATGGTTTTTAGGACCCGATATGGTCACTATGAGTTTTTGGTGATGTCTTTTGGGTTGACCAATGCCCCAGCAGCATTCATGCATTTGATGAACAACATGTTCCGGTCGTATCTCGATTCATTCGTCATAGTCTTCATTGATGATATTCTAGTGTATTCGCGTAGTCAGGAGGAGCACTTAGAGCATTTGAGAGTTGTATTGCAGAGATTGAGGGAGGAGAAGATTTATGCAAAATTTTCCAAGTGTGAGTTTTGGCTAAGTTTAGTGGGTTTCTTGGGGCACATGGTGTCCAGTGAGGGTATTCAGGTTGATCCGAAGAATATAAAGGCGGTTTAGAGTTGGCCCAGACTGTCCTCAGCCACATAGATTCGCAGTTTTCTTGGTTTGGCAGGCTATTATCGCCAGCTTGTTCAGGGATTCTCATCTATCGCATTTCCCTTGACTAAGTTGACTTAGAAGGGTGCTACATTTGTATGGTCGGACGAGTGTTAGGAGAGCTTTCAAAAGCTCAATACAACTTTGACCACAACTCCAGTGTTGGTTTTTCCATAGCTTCAGGTTCATATACCGTGTATTGTGATGCTTCGAGAGTTGGGTTTTGTTGTGTGTTGATGTAGGATGGTAGATTTATAGCTTATGCTTCTCGTCAGTTGAAGCCCCATGAGAAGAACTACCCCGTTCATGATTTGGAGTTGGCTGCCATAGTTAACACATTGAAGATTTGGAGGCATTACCTGTATGGCGTATCTTGTGAGGTGTTCACTGATCATCGCAGTCTTACGCATTTGTTCAAGCAAAAAGATCTTAATTTGAGGCAGCGGAGATGGTTGGAGTTGCTTAAGGATTATGATATCACTATATTGTACCATCCGGGAAAGGCCAATGTGGTAGTCGATGCTTTGAGCGGAAATGCAGTAAGTATGGGGAGTTTGGCATGTATTCCAGTTAGGGAGAGACCTCTAGCAGTTGATGTTCAGCCCTTGGCCAATCGGTTTGTGAGATTAGATACTTCGAAGCCCAGTTGGGTATTGGCGTGTGTGGTCTCTCGGTCTTCATTATATGATCGCATCAGAGAGCGCCAGTATGATGATCCACATTTGCTAGTCCTTAAGGACAGAGTTCAGCATGATGATGCCAGAGATGTGACCATCGAAATGATTGGGTGTTGAGTATGTAGGGCCGAATTTGCATGCCCAATGTGGATGGGCTTCAGGAGTTGATTCTAGAGGAGGCCCATAGCTCGCGGTATTCCATTCATCCGGGTACCGCGAAGATGTATCAAGATTTGAGGCAGCACTATTGGTGGAGAAGAATGAAGAAAGATATTGTGGGATTTCTAGCTCGATGTCTCAATTGTCAGCAGGTGAAATTTGAGCATCAGAGACTGGGTGGCTTGCTACAATAGATGGATATTCCTGAGTGGAAGTGGGAGAGAATCACTATGGACTTTATTGTTGTACTTCCACGGACTTTGAGGAAGTTCGATGCTATTTGGGTAATTGTGGATCGGCTGACCAAGTCTGCGCACTTCATTCCTGTGTGTAATACCTATTCTTCCGAGCGGTTGGCAGGGATTTATATCCAGGAGGTTGTTCGTTTGCATGTCGTTCCGGTTTCCATCATTTCAAATAGAGGTACTCAGTTTACTTCGCAGTTTTGGAGAGCCGTGTAGAGAGAGTTGGGTACTCAAGTTGAGTTGAGCACAGCTTTTCATCCTCAGACGGAAACCCCATCCCTCTCTTTCCTTTTTTTGCCCCCATGTCGCCACACGGGGGGAACATGGGGACGTAAAAAAGGGGGTCCTATCAACTTGTTCCGACCTAGGATAATAAGCTCATGAGCTTGGTCTTACTTGCAGTCCGAGCGTACTATTTAGATATTGGAGGACATGTTGCGTGCTTGTGTTATTGATTTTGGAGGGTCATGGGATGAGTTCCTACCGCTTGCAGAGTTTGCTTATAACAACAGCTACCAGTCGAGTATTTAGATAGCTCTATATGAGGCTTTGTATGGGAGGCGGTGCAGATCTCCAGTTGGTTGGTTCGAGCCCGGTGAGGTCAAGCTATTGGGGACTAATTTGGTACATGATGCTTTGGAGAAGGTGAAGGTGATTCAGGAGAGGCTTCATACAGTACAGTCGAGGCAAAAGAGTTATGCTTATAGGAAGGTTCGAGATGTGTCCTACATGGTTTGCTAGAAGGTTCTATTGAAGGTTTCAGCCATGAAGGGTGTTATGAGATTTAGGAAGAAAGGGAAATTGAGTCCTTGGTTCATTGGGAATTTTGAGGTGCTTTGTAGGATTGGGGAGGTGGCTTATGAGCTTGCTTTCCCACCCATCTTGTCGAGTATGCATCCGGTATTTCATGTTCCTATGCTCCGGAAGTATATTGGGGATCCTTCTCATGTTTTGGACTTCATCATGATTAAGTTAGATGATGATCTGACCTATGATGTGGAGCCAGTAGCTATTTTTGGTCGTCAGGTTCGGAAGTTGAGGTCAAAGGATATAGCTTCAGTGAAAGTGCAGTGGAGAGGTCGGCCCGTGGATGAGGCTACCTGTGAGACTGAGCAGAAGATGCGGAACAGATATCCTCACCTATTCGAGGCTTCAGGTATGTTTCTTGACTCGTTTGAGGACGAATGTTTTTTTTAAGTTGGGGAGGGTGTCACGACCCATCCAGTCGTCTTGTGAGTTACCGCTCTGTTGCCCCATTTTAGCTTCTTTATGCATTGTTATCCGTGTTTTTGTGGTATCGAGTTGGTCGGATCGAGTCCGGAATGAGTTTGGTGAAGTTTGAGACACTTAGTCTCTTTTAAGAAGGCTTAAGTTGGAAAAGTCAACCGGATGTTGACTTATGTGTTAGAAGGCTCGGAAGTTAGTTTCGGTCGATTTGGTGTGGCTTGCAGAGGCTGAAATCTGAGGGGAACCCTATAAATATGAGGTTTTGAGTTTTATTTGATATTTTGACCTACAGAGGTCGGATTTTGGCGATTTTTCGAAGGTTTTTCAAGAAATTCATCGGGGTAAGTGATTCTAACTCAGATTTGGCTAGAGTACATGAATCTATCATTGAATTCATCATTTAATTCGTGATTTGGGATGGAATTTGGGAAGAAAATTGTGAAATCTTTCAAAAATGTAAAATGATGATTTGAAGGACCAAATGGTATCGGAATTAGATAATTTTTGTATGGTTAAACTCGTGAGAGTATAAGGATTCTAGTTTTGTAAATTTTGAAAATTCCAAGATGTGGGCCCGGGGGTCGGGTTAGACCAATTTCTGGAATTTTGTGGCAATTTGATTTTTTTCGCTTGGGCTTTGTGCCCTTAGCATATTGTGACATGTTTGTTCTAATTTTGGATAGATTCGACGGGCGTGGAGGCCGATTCTTTGAGGTGAGTAATGATTGTAAATGATACTTTGAGGGTTTGAAACCCCGGATTGCACATCATAGTGCTATATTGAGGTGAGGCATACGCTTGATGACGAGCGTGAGGTTGTGTACTATTTGGAATTGTGTCTTGGTTCGTCCCGATTGATGATTTTATCGCGTATTTGACTTACTTATTTGTTATCATCATGATTTTGGCTGGTTGCCATATTTGGGCTTCATGCCAACTATTTGAACCCTTCGGGGATTTTTATTACTATTTCCTCACTATTTTGATTTACTAATTGAACCCAGTCATGTTAATTTCCACTGTTTTACTACTCAGCCCTTTTTACTCCGTTTTGAGACGTAAATGATATTTTAAATGATGTTTTGGGGCTGAGAAATACTGTTTTACTAATGCCCGAGGGGCTTGTGAGTATTTTTGACTGAGTAAGGCCGAGGGCCTAGTTGTGAGGAAACACTGATACTGATTTGAGGATGAGGGCCTGAGATATGTACGCCACGAGGTGGCTTGTTGATGTTGTTTATGAGGCCGAGGGCCTGAGATATATACGCAACGAGGTGGCTTGACTGTTATGAGGCAGAGTGCCTAGTTTGATGCCACGAGATGGCTTGATATTGCGCTTGGGACATAAGGGGCCCCTCCCAGAGTCTGTACACCCCCAGTGAGCGCGGGTACCTATTGTGATGTGAGATTGAGCCTGAGAGACTAGCACTGTTCTGAGATTTGAGCCCGCAGGGCTGATATTGTTCTATTTGAGCCCAAGGGGCTGGTATTGTTCCATATGATTGCCCGAGGGGCTGGTACTGTTCTGAGATGTTGCCCGAGGGGCGGTTTTGTTGATATTGTGCTCGAGGGACGAACTTCTATTTGTTTACTTACCTGTCAATTACTTGTTTTACTTGTTAAAAAGGGATTTTACTTGATTCTTCATTGTCTACTAGTTTTAAGTGATTTTTACTGCTTCGATATAGAATGCCTTGTGTTTTACGTGTTTTTTTACTTTTAGACATTATTTATATTTATTACTCACTAAGTTGGAGTACTCACTTTACTCCCTGCACGTGTGTGCAAATTCAGGCGTAGCAAGTCCTGCTCCTGAGTGCTGATCCTTCCAGTCCAGGCGGTGTTTCGGAGACTACGAGGTAGTTGTTGGCGTCCGCAGCCCCATGTCTCCCTTATCTTATTATTTCTAAGTTCTTCAAACAGTTGTACCAGATATTGTATTTAGTAGACTCGTATCAGGATCCTTAGTTGCTCATGACTTGTGACACCCCGATTAGGGCTGTGTCAGGTTTGAAATTCCGCTTTGATATCTCTATTTTCGCTAATTGTGCTATTAAATTATGTTTGAACTGTTCTTATGCTATTTAACTGCTTAAAAGGACGAAATGTGTTAGACTGGCTGGCCTTGTCTTCATGAGAGGCGCCATCACGACCGGGTTCAGGGTTAGGGTCGTGACAGAGAGAAACCTACCTAGGAAGTGCACTGCATCGTCCAGGTATGGCTTAACCCTACTAAATGGTTGTTTTCTTCAATTTATGCAAATAACTCAACCTCTTTACGTAATATACTATGGCAATGCTTAAAATGCATCCATGACTCATATAAGGGTCCATGGTTAGTTGGAGGGGACTTTAATGAGGTAATTAGAGAAAATAAAAAATTTGGTGGAAACCTCATCAATAACACAAGGGTGGATGCCATTGCATAATGTATTAACTATTGTAAACTAGTTGACTTAGAGTTTTAGGGTAGCAAGTATACATGCACAAATAAAAGAAGGAATGGACATACTATACTAGAAATGTTGGACAAACTCCTAGCAAATTATGATTGACTTCAAATATTTCCTGAAACAGTAGTGCAACACCGTCCCGTACATACTTAGACCATTGCCCTCTTCCAGTTACACTTGAACCCAATAAAATACCTAGAAATAATATTTTTCGATTTGAAAAAATATGGACAACAGACCCTTCACTCATAAATGTAATTCAACAGTCATGGCAAAATTATCCTTCAATAGTTGAAGCTATGACTAATTTTCAACATAACGTAAATTATTGGAATAAGCACACTTTTGGAAACATTTTCGTTAAAAAAAGGAAAATCCTAGCTAGGATTAATGAAATTCAACAATCCATGCACTATCCTACTAGCAATTTCTTAGAAAGACTAGAGATACAACTAAATCATGAATTCAATGCTCTACTAAGGCAAGAGGAAGATTTTTGGAAATTGAAGTCCAGAATTCAATCGCTAAACGATGGCGATGCTAACACTAATTTTTTTCACATGTCAACCGTACAGAGACATAGACATAATCGTATAAATTGTTTAAAAGATATTGTAGGGAATTGGACTTATGATCCAATAGAAATTCATGACCAAATTTATCCATACTACACTACTCTATTCAAAACACAACACACAGTTTCTAATCAAATAAAGGACCAATCGACAATGATTAATTCTTTAACATATATGGATCAACAACAATTGACACAACCATTAAGGTTGATGGAAATAAAAAAGCACTATTCTCATTCAAACCTTTTAAGGCACCAGGGCCCGATTGACTCTATCCATATTTCTTCCAAAAATATTGGGACGAAGTGAGTCACTCAATTATTAATTGTTGTTATAATTCTTTCAATCAAGTAAAAATTCCAGAAGACATTAATAACACTTATTTGTGCCTAATTCCTAAGGTAAACAATACCGTAGCAATCACTCAATATCATCCTATAAGTCTTTGCAACACGATCTACAAACTAATGACTAAAATTATTGTAAATAGACTGAAGCCTTTCCTACAACTAATAATTGGACCAACACAATCAATCTTCCAATAGGGAAAACGAGCTTCAGACAATGCAATCATCATACAGGAAATTCTTAACCATTTCAAAAAACGAAAAAAGGAAGAATGGGTCAAATGCTGCTCAAGTTAGATTTGGAAAAAGCTTTTGATAATATTGAATGGTCCTTCATAAAAAATCATTCCACTATTTCAATATACCCCACAAGATCATTTCACTGATCATGTCTTGCATTACAACGTCTTCCATATCTATACTGATAAATGGATCACGTACTAACTTCTTTAAACCATCTAGGGGTATCCATTAAGGAGATCCCCTATCTCCTTACATATTTATCATGTACTTGGAATGCCTCTCAAGGAACATATTTCAATCATTAGATTACCTATTATGGAAAATCATACAAATTTCACAAAATGACCCTCAACTATCACTTCTTTTTATCGCAGACAACATCATCCTTTTGTCTAAAGTAAATGATAATAGCTGCAACACCATAATTGACACTCTTAATACTTTTACCAAATTATTCGGGCAAACTATTAATTTTTAAAAATTAAGAAACTTTTTCTCAAATAATTGTAACACTGAAGCAAAATGAAATATACTATCTTGCTTTAGTATGCATGAAGGAAAGCAGTTTGGAAAATACATAGGTTTACCCATGTCTCAACAAAGATCTAAGAAGTCAGATTTTCAATTTTTATTAGATAACTTCAAGGCTAGACTTGCAGGATGGAAAACAAACTTCCTATCACTCCAAGGAAGAATTGCCCTCATTAAATCAACACTCTCTACTTTACTAAATCATATAATGCAATACATTGCAATCCCTAAAAATATTATTCATAAAATGGAGCAATATATGTGCAATTTCCTATGAGAACTACACAACAAAAAAGAAAGATTCACTTAGTAAATTGGAAAAGAGTTACCATGCCCAAAAATTTAGGAGGTCTAGGTATACAGAGTCTGGATTTAAAAAATAAGGCATTACTGACAGGATTAGCATGGAGGATATTTCATTCGCCTACACAACTATGAGCACACACTCTTATTCAGATATATAAGAACAAATGTGTAATAGAAAACTCCTCTCATATTTGGCACAATATTATTTCAGGATGGGAAAAATGCCAATATGGAATTCAATGGAAAGTAGGTACAAATTCAAAATTAAACTTCTGGATGGAGGCATGGATTGATCCAAACACAACACTTAGATCCTTACTATACGGTCCTATACCTTTAGATCATACTACGCGTAATATTACAACTTATAGAGATCAAAACAATTGGAAATGGGCAGAAATACCGTTTATCTTACAAATTCTCTTAAAAATAAACTTAATAGGATCAATGTTACCTATCTACACAAATAAAGTGGACACTATCTATTGGGGATTATCGAATAATGAAAAATTCACTATCAAATCTAGGTATTCACAATTATTACAAGAGGAGATAAACTTACAAGAACACACAACTCCTTACAATTGGATTTGGAAGATTCCAATACCACCCAAACTAAAAGTTTCTTTGGCTTATAATGCATGACAGATTACTAACAAAAAATGCCTACATCACATAGGAATAACATTAGATGACCAATGTCAAATATGTCACACACATATAATGCAACTTATTAAATGGATACCCCCTAAACCAAATTACTATAAATTAAATACGGACGGGGCAACTTCAACGTTAACTCAAAAAGCAGGTATAGGGGGAGCCATACGTACCTCAAATGGATACTGGATTATAGGGTTTGCAGGCAATTTGGACAATGCCAACACCATCCAAGCAGAACTAAAGGACCTATTCCAAGGGAATTGGTGAATACATACAACTTGGTTCCACTCGAAATAAACATCGATGCTTTAGAGGAACTAAAAATGTCACTGTAGGAACAACCGGAGGATGTGGATCAGAACACTTTTGAAATCCATTACAATGATCTAAGCATGGCTGCTTCCAATGGCAACGCTGTAATGGTTAATTATAATAGCATATATAGTAGTAGTATTTGTAATAGACATCTATCAAACAACTATAGTACAAATGCATACGCATCATCCTCTTTGTAGTCACTCTACTTATATTTAATGCAATATTATCTTTCTCATAAAAAAAGAGCCTTTATGTACGAATATAGGCCATTATTGCAAAATTAGATAAATAGCTTAAAAATGCTGTAAGCACGTGATTTTTTCCCTATATGAGAATTACTCCCAAAAAATTAAAAAATAAAATGATTTTTCTTTGGTGTGCAATTTTGTGATATTTTGAATAATTATTTGTATTTGTCTGTGCGTGTTTATTTGCTAAATTAATAAAAAATACAAAAATATATCGCATTTTGCATGTAGGATTTAATTATACAATTGTTAGTAATTAAATTTGTTTTACAAAAATTAAAATTACAAAAATAGGCATCGTTTGCATTTTTAGCATTTAATGTCCAAATATATAATTTTATGCTTAATTATTACTTAATTGTGCGTTAATTGTTATTGGGAGTTAATTTGCGCTTTTATAATTTAATTTAATTCTTAATAATGGTTTAAGTATTTTTATAATTTAGTTTTAGAGAAATAAAAGAATAAATAGAGCGAAAATATAAAGAAAAATCGGAATTGGGCCTCTTCTTCGATTTCAAGCCATAGGCCCAAAAAACGGCCCAATCTTCCCTACAACCCAGTCCATTTCGAACTAGGTCGACCCAGTCCATAACCCAACACCCCTATTATTTTACAAACAAAATAAAACAAAAAAAGAAGAAGAAAAAAACCCTAAAAATGACCTAAGTCATCCCCCCCCACTTTTGCTTCTTTCTTCTCCAAACTCTAAAACACACATCCATGGCTGCCATGGCTAAGCTCCAGCAGCTTCGTCTTCTTCGACACAACGTCACCACCATCCACATCGACCTCCCTGTTGCATCACCGGAAAACCCTCAACCAAAGAACTAGGAAACCCACCGCTGCCCGCTTCATCCCCGTCGTCTCTGAGCTTCGCCATCAACATCCATGGTTGTCCAAACTCAGTCACGTCCAAACAACCCCGTCGCGACCAACCCGTTCCGCCATGGACGCCGTCGACTAGCTGCTCCTGTTCTGCGAGCTTCATCTTCTCCGAGCTTCATCTGCTCCGAGCTGCTGCTCCGTTCCGTCGAGTTCGTCGTCGACCAGCTGCTCCTGTTCTGCGAGCTTCATCTTCTTCGAGCTTCATCTACTCCGAGCTGCTGCTCCGTTCCGTCGTCACGTCGTCGACCTCCAGCAGCCCCACGCGTGCACAGTTTCTGCGTCACCTCCGAGCTACTGTTGTCCGCCATCGTCTTCTTCCCCAGCTGCCTTGTTCCTTCACTTCTGCCGCGACAACTGCTGCTGCTGCTTCGGCGCGGCTTCAGTTGGCTTCTTAAGTTCGTTCGTCTTTGTGTGGTCGAGCTTTGGTCGAGGGTCGTCGAAACAGTCCGTATGTATGTTGTACGATTCGGTTAGTAGATCTTTTTTTTTTGAGTTTTATTTTGTCCGTATTTTGTTTTGATATTTTTCGAATCTAAAATCGGTGAATGTTTGTTTTGTTCATGTCTATGGTTAGATATTTGATTTTTGGTTTTGTTCATGTTCATGTGCTTTGTTAAATTAATTTTCAGATTTCAAAATAGAAGTTTAATTAGTTGTTTTCATATTCATTTCATGTTTGTATTATTGTTTAAGTGAATATTTGTTAGTTTGATGTTTGTTAGATTCAAATTGAAATTTAATTAACTATTTCTTCAATTTGTTTCATGTGTTTATGTATTGTTAGAAATTGTTAATATTGTTAAGTTCAAGCTTAAGTTCATAATTGTTTATTCGTCGATCTTGTTATTTGTCTAAAAAGAATTTAGTTGTGTTAAAGGAAATATATTGATTTAATCGTTTTAATCCGTCATGTTTGTTGTGTTAAAATAGATTCATTCATGTTCATACTTTGTTTGGATGATCTTGAATCCGAATTTTGTATAGTTTGATTTCTTGTTTATCATTTATGATTATTTCTTGAATTTGTCTCATAATCTTGTTTAAGTTTAATATAGGAATTGTTTGTTGTAATGTTGTTAGAGTAGTTGATTTTAAGTTCAATATTATTGAATTTAGAAATCTAAATATACTTGTTTGTTGTTGTTGTTGAATCCGAAAATAGGATTGTTTGTTGCTAAAATATTGTTCAATCAAATTTTAGTTGTTCTTCGTTGTTCAATTTGTGTTCATATGATTTGTTGTTGAAATGTTGAAGAAATCATGTTCATGAAATTTGTTGTTTGAACATTGTTAGAAATTAATCATATTGTCTATATTTTGGTTAAGTTTGATTAATTGATGTGTTATAGCTTATGGGTAGTTTGGTAATTTATAGTACTTTCGGGGGTAAAATAGTAATTTGCAATAGGGTCGGAGGGGTAGTTTAGGAATTGTACATTTTGTAATTGTTTATATGAAGCATGGGGGACAAAATGAAATGGGGTGGGTTGTGATATAGTTGTTTAATATAAAGAGGGGACAAGACAAAATTTAGTGGAGGGAATCTTGTATTATTTTATGTTAGGCATGGGGGACAAAATATAATGGGGTGGTGTGATATGTTTATTTAATGTAATGGGGAGGAGTGGGAAGATAATGGGTTGGGTAGAGAAAAAGTATTGATTTTAATTAATTGAAAGATTTATGGGATGGGTTATAAGAAGTCTTGAAATCAGAATAGACAGATACGAGAGAATACAGAAGAAAAAGAACGAATCTGAACAGAAAGAAAATAAGAGAGACAAAAAAGAGGGTTGAACATTTAAGAGAGAGAAAATTCCGAAAAAAAATATATTTAAACTTTCAAAAAAAAACTAAAAAAAATCTTTTGCTTTCTTTCATTGTTTGAAATCAGAATTAATTGTTTTTGATCAAAGCTTGAAGCTTTTGTTTTGAGTTTAATACTTCACCGGTTTGCAAACTCTGTTCCTGGGTTGTTACTGCTATTGGACTTTTGTTGCTGTGCTGTTTTGTTATTACTGCGTGGCTGACTTTCTTCTTCTTATATTGGCAATACCAGGTACACAACTGTAATTTTGGCATTTTGTAAGCTGAAATGAAGAACGGAATGTTAAATTTTTAATTTAGTTTTAATTTTTTTTTATTTTATTTAGATTATTCATGTATTATTATTCTGTCAATCACTGTCATTTGGCATAATTAGACATGTTATAGCGATATATTAAATAACGCCTTAACCGGATTATTAGGAAATATATTCAAGACGGATTACTAATTAAAACTGTTTAATAATCAAAATAAAAGAAATAACGTAAAAAATGGCGTTATTGAATCAGTTTGGCAAAAATTGATTAATTCATTATTCATAAGGTTTTTTTTTGTCAACATTAAGTTAATCGGAATCATGTAGTTAATTTTAGTTAAAACATGAATTAGTTTGCGAATCAAGTATTAGGACATGATGTGAATTAAAACAAAGTTAGTTAAGTTTAAATTGTTTAACTTCTAGAAATATGGTTTAGTAATCAAGTTTTTTTTTAATTTTCAGTATTTGTAAATAATTAATTTCAATAAGCTTAAGTCATACTAACAATATGTTTTAATCCAACTATGGGATAATTAGTTTTTTTTTACTTTTTGGGAAATTCCATGTTGTTCGTAATTATCATTTTAGTAATATTACTTTCCATTAATATTTGTTTTGAATTAGTAATTAATATGTTATTTTTAAGTATGTAGAGATTGACTTCATAATTATGGACAAACTTAGTAATAATAAAGATGTAGTCATTAAAGGGTATTCATAAACGCGTAGTATTTTTGCGCATATTTAATAAGGTTATTTTCTTAAATACGGGTGTACATTTATGTAACCCAAATCACGATCTTGACGAAGTCAAAATGTGTCAAAAAATCACGTGTGCACTGGTTGTGGCGTGGTTCGAGATGCGTTTTCACGACGTTGCAATTTTGTATAAAATAAATAATAATAAAAGCGGTTTTAAAAGTTAAATTTGCATATAAGTTCTTAATTGTTTAAAAATCAGACAAATGAGCCAAATATGACAATTGAGCGACCGTGCTAAAACCACGGAATTCGGGAATGCCTAATACCTTCTCCCGGGTTAACATAATTCCTTATCCGAGTTTCTGGTTCGCGGACTGTAATACAGAGTCATTCTTTTCCTCGATTCGGGATTAAAATTGGTGACTTGGGACACCCTAAATCTACCAAGTGGCGACTCTGAAATAAATAAATAAATCCCGTTTCGATTGTCCTTTAATTGGAAAGAACTCCCTTCACCCCTCGCGGGGGAGGAAATGGGAGGTGTGACAGCTCTGGCGACTCTGCTGAGGAGTTTTATCCAGAACCACTGGTTCAGGGTTAGAAATTCGAGCTTAGATAAATTGTTATATTTGGCTTTATCTGATTTTTACATGTTTGAGCCTAATGTGCTAAATGCTACTTTTACTGCTTTGATATTATTTGACTGTATATATAAATTGTGTCGAACCCTTCTCTCTTCACCTCCGGGGATGTTCTTACTAGTTGAGACTCCCTATTCTGTTAGTGTCATACCCTGAAATAAAAAAGAGGCTCGGACAAGTTACGAAGCCGGATGGCCTTTTGGTTCCCGGTAAGTTGCCCCCTCCTCGACTCGAGTTGTCCGCTCGGGTACACAGTCTAGTACACTGACCCAGGTTTTGAATATAGAATAACGTGACTTCATGCCGGATCCCTAGTAGGAACGCTTATTTGCATCACGTTGCATTTGACTTTGGGGACTCAACACAGGGGTTGGGACCGTCTAGGACTAGCAACCTGAAATGAAAAGACCATTCTGATGCATCCTACTTGCTCTGTACATATATTTGTTTTGAACTTGCATGTTGACCGGTTTCTGAATCTCGGGAATGTTGGAAAATTGAAGAAAAAAAAAGAAAAAAAGGGGGAAAAAGAATATATCAGTTAAGGAGTTAATTGATTATTTTAGAAAAAATCAATGACCAATTACTGGCGAAACTCTGGAAAAAAAATAGGAAAATATTTTATTTTGTTTTACTAAAAAATATAGAAAAAAGAGAGTCTTTTATTTTTTGGAAAAATAGATTGTTTTATTGTTTGTTGAAAATGGAAAAAAATTGTTATTTTGTCTTTTTCAAAAATAGAAAAGGAAAATAGATTGTCTTGCCAGGAAAAAATAAAAATGAAAAAGATTCATGTTTTAAAATAGTTCGGTTAATTTGCCCGAACTACGCGGGTTTGATTCTCACTGGATGTGAGATACGTAGGCAACCCTCATCGGGTCCAACCACACCTTTTGCTAAAAATAGCCAAAAACAAATAAATAATAATAAAAAAAACATGTCAAAATTTTAATTTTGTCATAAAGAAGCCGGGTGATGCTGTTTTGTCATAAATAGCCGAATGTTCCCGAAAGAGACGCCGGAAGGCTGACTTTGCATAAACAGCCATCTTTGGGTCATTTTTTAAGATTTGGTCCAGTTGACCCACACAGCCTTAAAAATCTTCGTCCCCGAGACGTTGAAAGGCCGTGCTTGCAATATTGAGTTTTCTAATTTGAAAAAATGATAAAAAGAGTCATAAATAGCCGAATGTTCCCGAAAGGGACGCCGGAAGGTTGACTTTGCTTAAATAGCCACCTTCGGGTCATGTTTAGGATTTTTGGTCTAGTTAACCCACACAGCCTTAAAAATCTTCGTCCCCGAGGCGCTGAAGGGCCGTGTTTGCAACACCACGTTTTCATTGTAATTTGAAAAAAAAGAGTCAGCGGTCAGGTGAATACCGTTTGGATTTTTAGTCAAAATAAGCCGAGACAACTTCGGCAGTGTCTTAAACTGTTCTTGTCGAAATAGCCTTAGAGTATCTTTCAGTTGTCGAAAGGTTATTTTCGTAAAAGAATGGACAAGTTTGTAAAGTGTCATAAAATAATCCTCCCCGGCCTCAAAATTCATGAGAAATTGGGAAGGGGCCACGTTGACAAAAATAACCGTTTGGTTGCATTTGTCAAACGGAGAAAGGAAGCTAGCCTTTTGTTTTTGAGTTTATAAATCTCTTGATTAGAATATAGGGGTTGTTTGATTTTCGAGTTTGTAGGTCATCTTTAAATCTTTGAAACTCAGTTTGTTTTATTATGAAAATTGATAAGAAAAAAATGTTTATTATTGTTTATCTTTTATTGGTCACGAACTACGCTCGGTCTGATTCATGCGGGGTCATGATATGTAGGCAATCTCCATAAGATTCGACCACAACAAAAAATGAGAAAAAATGAAAAAAAAATCAAAAAAAAAATGAAGAAAAAAAAATCGAAAAAAAAAATGAAAAACGAAAATGAAAAAAAAGAGAGGAAAAGATGTTGTTAATAATGAGGACTGACTGAGTCCATTCTAACCTATTTTGTTTTGAATCACAAAGAAAGTTAAGGTGGTTGGTTTGTGGTAAGCCGGAAATACAAGACCCAAAAGCACACTTTGTGGGGATCAGGCTTGATAACAGAAACACTCGAATCCTATTGGGACTTGTTGACTAAAGTTGATGATATTGAAGCTGGCAATGGTCTGGACAATACTGATGCGAAGCTCAGTGGCTAAGATGCCAATTTTGATAAAGTAGGAGGACGCTCCGTTCCTTGGTTAGCAAGAGAGAAGCTTGTGGTGGCGTATTTTGTTGTCATTTCTGTTGTCTGGATTATTCTTAGGGTTGTAATCCGGATATTGTCTTGTGTCAAACCTTCTTATCTTTTCATTTCGTCATAGCGGTCTGTTTAAGTTTTGTCCAGTTTGTTTAAAATTTTATTCTGGTTTGTTTTGTTTGTCTTGTCATTCAAACCATTTCACCGGTAATCTAATGCAAAATCCGGTCCTTTTTATTTCCATTCATCTTTTTGTTTGATCCTTTTATCATTTTGTTCAGCGCCGATTCTAGTAACATGACATGCGCACACAGTTTGGGCCTAGTCTTTAAAGTTAATCATAAAACCCCGGAAAGGCAATCAGAACATTTAAAGGAAATAAGAGCGGTTTGAGATTATTTGAAGCCCGAGTCATGTGAAGCTGGGGCAAGTAAAACATAAAGAAAATCGTTAAATGCAAGATTCGCCAAATTGGCATGAGGATCGTTCATATGAGTGAGAGTGTCGCCCAACGGTGCTTTAGAAATGACAAATGAAAAAGCAAGTGTTTAACATAATTGTCAAGTCCAGCACCATCAGAAGAGACTATAAATCTATGATCAATTGTGTTGTTTGCATTTGGCATGTTTTGAATACTGGAATGACGAAGGCATTTTGTTCTGCTATCTAAATACTTTATCCTTCGTTACCCCCCTTTGAGCCTTATTTATTTTCTTTCATACCCCTCGTTCGGAATCAATAGCAACGATTAGGAAATACGAGCCTGGAAGGTAAAGAAAAAAAATCAAAAAAAAAACGAAAAAAAAGAAGAGAAAAATGATAACAATAAAAAAACAAAAGAAAGTCAAATGAAAACAGAGGAATTGGGAACTACGTTTGATCTGATTCCTCAAAGATGATACGTAGGCGCTTCACAGCTCGGTCATAGGGTGCATAATGGCCACAATGGTCACAGTGTACATGGTGTAGTAAAAAAATAAAATAATAAATAATCCCCAAGCAAGAAACTGGGGCAAGAGTTGCGCTTGTTGTAAACATATATGATTTCGAAGATTGTAATTTTGAACCCCAAATTTGATTTCTTTTTGAGCCTTTAATACCCTTTCTTTCTAGCCTGTCCAAAAACCCACATTACGGTCCAAAGAAAGACCTTCTGACCAGTCTGCAAAAGATGCCAAGTCAGACAAATGAGAGTCTTACCGGCGAACATAACATTCTGTTCCACAGCAGAAAGGACTCTAATCTCCAGCAGAGAGAGTCATACCGGCAACACTCCAAATCCCCAGCTGGTAAGTGATACAAATGAGAGAGTCTTATCGGTGAAAATCTTCATGGACACCATAAGGCGATGAAAGCTGAGAGAAAAACCATAATGAGAGAGACTTGATAGTGAAAACCCTTCGGGCACTACAAGTCGAATAAGATTGAGAATCAGATGGGGAATTGCCAATTGAAGGTCTTGAAAGACGATTGACGACGGAAGATAGGCCACAAATGCATGCCATGACCATTAGAGTCGGTGTCTGCGTTTGATAGGTTTTTATTTATAGTTTCTTTTGTTACAGAGTCATCTTTTTCATTTGTCTTTTATTCTGTTCCCTTTTTATCTTTTTCCTTTCATAGAAAAACTCCCTAATAGAGTCTGTCTGGTCAGAACAAGTGTGAATTGACTTCAAAATATGCCATTAGCTTTCCAATTATGCAAGATAAGATCTGACTAGTACATCCAAGTGGTATAGTGAGCGAGGAACAAATGTGAGGCCAGTGTCAAAAAAAGATATCCCCAGCAAAAGGGATTTGACAAAAGGATTGACAAGTGTCAAGAGGGATACCCTTGCCGAAATCAAAGGTTATAAACCTCAAGGCCAAGGCCCGTTGAACAAAGCAAGGAGAGCAGTGAGCATGATTTGGGGAAATTCATACTAGAAGGTCAGGGAAATGCCAGTTTCTGAGCTATGCCACAAAAGAAGAGGGATATCCCCAGCAGAAAGGGATTATCCCCAGCAAATAATATCATCCCCAACAAGTTGTGGAGCGCAGAGCAAGGAAGGAGAAAAGGAAAAGCCATCCCAGTAGGAGTATCACAACCAATCACCACGTTTTAAACTAACAAATTTTGTTTGATTTGAAACAGGTAAAGGAAATGGCATTGATGACAGAAATGCATGCCATAAGGGAGACTGTCAAACTGGGGCAGAAAATTTTCCTCAGGTACCCATTCGAGGAAGAATAAAGATAGCACCAGTCTCAAGGGAAGTGGTGTTTGAACCAGTGTTGCCCCAACATAATAAGTTTAAATGGAGGAAGTATTCCCCAGCAGACAGAATAAAGGGATGACACTTGTGCTCAGAAAAGCAAAAAGCCATTATCATCCCCAGCAGCTTCTAGAAGAATGAAGCATCGACTTGAAGGGATAAAATTCCCCAGCAGCGTTATCCTCAACAACGTTATCCCGAGAAGATAACACTTTTATCCCCAGCAGTGTTGAAAAAAAAACAAACAAAAAGAAAAAAAATTTTGAATTTGAAGGAGGGGAAGAAAGGAGACTTCCCCAGTAGTATTATCCCCAGCAATAAGGCGTCCACCTGGAAAACAAGGAAGAGCAGTTGGAGTATTAGCAATCAGGCGTCCGCCTGAAGAACGGAGACACACAGTTCAAGTATTGGTTGAAGTCAGGAGCCCCCCTGAATAACAGAATGGTGATTTATTGGTTGAAGTCAGGAGCCCGCCTGAAGAGAGGAATGACATTTATTTTTAAGGTTGTTGTTGAAGTTGGGAGCCCGCCCATAGAACAGAGGCATACATTTCAGTCTTTACGTTTCAAGTGTTGAAGTTGGGAGCCCGCCCATAGAACAGAGGCATACATTTCAGTCTTTACGTTTCAAGTGTTGAAGTTGGGAGCCCGCCCATAGAACAGAGGCATACATTTCAGTCTTTTCATTTCAAGTGTTGAAGTTGGGAGCCCGCCCATAGAACAGAGGCATACATTTCAGTCTTTTCATTTCAGTTGTTGAAGTTGGGAGCCCGCCCATATAACAGAGGCATACATTTCAGTCTTTATATTTCAAGCGTTGAAGTTGGGAGCCCGCCCAGATAACAGAGGCATACATTTCAGTCTTTATATTTCAAGCGTTGAAGTTGGGAGCCCGCCCAGATAACAGAGGCATACATTTCAGTCTTTATATTTCAAGCGTTGAAGTTGGTAGCCCGCCCAGATAACAGAGGCATATATTTCAGTCTTTACATTTCAAGCGTTGAAGTGGGGAGCCCGCCCAGATAACAGAGGCATACATTTCAGTCTTTACATTTCAAGCGTTGAAGTGGGGAGCCCGCCCAGATAACAGAGGCATACATTTCAGTCTTTACATTTCAGTTGTTGAAGTTGGGAGCCCGCTCAGATAACAGAGGCATACATTTCAGTCTTTACATTTCAGTTGTTGAAGTTGGGAGCCCGCCCATAGAATAGAGGCATACATTTCAGTCTTTACATTTCAAACATTGAAGTTGGGAGCCCGCCCAGATAACAGAGACATACATTTCAGTCTTTACATTTCAAGCATTGAAGTTGGGAGCCCGCCCAGATAACAGAGGCATACATTTCAGTCTTTAATTTCAAGTATTGAAGTTGGGAGCCCACCCATAGAACAGAGGCATACATTTCAAGATCAAGTCAGAGGACAATAAAACATGAGGGTTACAATAGGAATCCCCAGCAGGAAACAATAAAATTCCCCGGCACCGGGAAACAGAAGGTTGCAACAAGAGGTTGCAGTACAAACTCAAGTACATGTGTCAAAAGAAGAAAAGCACCGTAAGAAATGCAAGCAGACAAGAAAGCAAGGCAACAGAAAAATTGCAGTCTAGCCTAGCTTCTTGTTTTCTTTTTAAGCATGGTGTAACAAGGAGATCGGTAAGCAGTAGTAATAGCATGCAACAACAGTAACATTGCAGTCCAACGGTAGTCCCAGCTACCAAAATTTCCCGAACTACATTGACCTGATTCCTGTTTAGCCTAGGATATGTAGGAAACCTTTGAAGCAAAGGTTCGGTTAAATCTTTTTCAAAAAAATGCTTCACACGGAGTACTCGGATAGGCAAAAATCGCTCGCTTTATCTTTGCACGAAAACCCTTCGTGTCTTCGGGCAAAGAGGGGCAGCTGTAAGCACGTGATTTTTGCCCTATATGAAAATTACTCCCAAAAAATTAAAAAATAAAATGATTTTTCTTTGGTGTGCAATTTTGTGATATTTTGAATAATTATTTGTATTTGTTTGTGCGTGTTTATTTGCTAAATTAATAAAAAATACAAAAATATGTAGCATTTTGCATGTAGGATTTAATTCTACAATTGTTAGTAATTAAATTTGTTTTACAAAAATTAAAATTACAAAAATAGGCATCGTTTGTATTTTTAGCATTTAATGTCCAAATATACAATTTTATGCTTAATTATTACTTAATTGTGCGTTAATTGTTATTGGGAGTTAATTTGTGCTTTTATAACTTAATTTAATTCTTAATAATAGTTTAAGTATTTTTATAATTTAGTTTTAGAGAAATAAAAGAAGAAAGAGAGCGAAAATATAAAGAAAGTCGGAATTGGGCCTCTTCTTCGATTTCAAGCCATAGGCCCAAAAAATGGCCCAATGCTCCCTACAACCCAGTCCATTTCGAACTGGGTCGACCCATTCCATAACCCAACACCCCTATTATTTTACAAACAAAATAAAACAAAAAAAAAAGAAGAAAAAACCCTAAAAATGACCTAAGTCATCCGCCCCCCCCCACTTTTGCTTCTTTCTTCTCCAAACTCTAAAACACACATCCATGGCTGCCATGGCTAAGCTCCAGCATCTTCGTCTCCTTCGACACAACGTCACCACCATCCACATCGACCTCCCCGTTGCATCGCCGGAAAACCCTCAACCAAAGAACTAGGAAACCCACCGCTGCCCGCTTCATCCCCGTCGTCTCTGAGCTTCGCCATCAACATCCATGGTTGTCCAAACTCAGTCACGTCCAAACAACCCCGTCGCGACCAGCCCGTTCCGCCATGGACGTCGTCGACCAGCTGCTCCTGTTCTGCGAGCTTCATCTTCTCCGAGCTTCATCTGCTCCGAGCTGCTGCTCCGTTCCGTCGAGTTCGTCGTCGACCAGCTGCTCCTGTTCTGCGAGCTTCATCTTCTCCGAGCTTCATCTGCTCCGAGCTGCTGCTCCGTTCCGTCGTCACGTCGTCGACCTCCAGCAGCCCCACGCGTGCACAGTTTCTGCGTCACCTCCGAGCTACTGTTGTCCGCCATCGTCTTCTTCCCCAGCTGCCTTGTTCCTTCACTTCTGCCGCGACAACTGCTGCTGCTGCTTCGGCGCGGCTTCAGTTGGCTTCTTAAGTTCGTTCGTCTTCGTGTGGTCGAGCTTTGGTCGAGGGTCGTCGAAACAGTCCGTATGTATGTTGTACGATTCGGTTAGTAGATCTTTTTTTTGAGTTTTATTTTGTCCGTATTTTGTTTTGATATTTTTCGAATCTAAAATCGGTGAATGTTTGTTTTGTTCATGTCTATGGTTAGATATTTGATTTTTGGTTTTGTTCATATTCATGTGCTTTGTTAAATTAATTTTCAGATTTCAAAATAGAAGTTTAATTAGTTGTTTTCATATTCATTTCATGTTTGTATTATTGTTTAAGTGAATATTTGTTAGTTTGATGTTTGTTAGATTCAAATTGAAATTTAATTAACTATTTCTTCAATTTGTTTCATGTGTTTATGTATTGTTAGAAATTGTTAATATTGTTAAGTTCAAGCTTAAGTTCATAATTGTTTATTCGTCGATCTTGTTATTTGTCTAAAAAGAATTTAGTTGTGTTAAAGGAAATATATTGATTTAATCGTTTTAATCCGTCATGTTTGTTGTGTTAAAATAGATTCATTCATGTTCATACTTTGTTTGGATGATCTTGAATCCGAATTTTGTATAGTTTGATTTCTTGTTTATCATTTATGATTATTTCTTGAATTTGTCTCATAATCTTGTTTAAGTTTAATATAGGAATTGTTTGTTGTAATGTTGTTAGAGTAGTTGATTTTAAGTTCAATATTATTGAATTTAGAAATCTAAATATACTTGTTTGTTGTTGTTGTTGAATCCGAAAATAGGATTGTTTGTTGCTAAAATATTGTTCAATCAAATTTTAGTTGTTCTTCGTTGTTCAATTTGTGTTCATATGATTTGTTGTTGAAATGTTGAAGAAATCATGTTCATGAAATTTGTTGTTTGAACATTGTTAGAAATTAATCATATTGTCTATATTTTGGTTAAGTTTGATTAATTGATGTGTTATAGCTTATGGGTAGTTTGGTAATTTATAGTACTTTCGGGGGTAAAATAGTAATTTGCAATAGGGTCGGAGGGGTAGTTTAGGAATTGTACATTTTGTAATTGTTTATATGAAGCATGGGGGACAAAATGAAATGGGGTGGGTTGTGATATAGTTGTTTAATATAAAGAGGGGACAAGACAAAATTTAGTGGAGGGAATCTTGTATTATTTTATGTTAGGCATGGGGGACAAAATATAATGGGGTGGTGTGATATGTTTATTTAATGTAATGGGGAGGGTGGGAAGATAATGGGTTGGGTAGAGAAAAAGTATTGATTTTAATTAATTGAAAGATTTATGGGATGGGTTATAAGAAGTCTTGAAATCAGAATAGACAGATACGAGAGAATACAGAAGAAAAAGAACGAATCTGAACAGAAAGAAAATAAGAGAGACAAAAAAGAGGGTTGAACATTTAAGAGAGAGAAAATTCCGAAAAAAAATATATTTAAACTTTCAAAAAAAAACTAAAAAAAATCTTTTGCTTTCTTTCATTGTTTGAAATCAGAATTAATTATTTTTGATCAAATCTTGAAGCTTTTGTTTTGAGTTTAATACTTCACCGGTTTGCAAACTCTGTTCCTGGGTTGTTATTGCTATTGGACTTTTGTTGCTGTGCTGTTTTGTTATTACTGCGTGGCTGACTTTCTTCTTCTTATATTGGCAATACCAGGTACACAACTGTAATTTTGGCATTTTGTAAGCTGAAATGAAGAACGGAATGTTAAATTTTTAATTTAGTTTTAATTTTTTTTGTATTGTATTTAGATTATTCATGTATTATTATTCTGTCAATCACTGTCATTTGGCATAATTAGACATGTTATAGCGATATATTAAATAACGCCTTAACCGGATTATTAGGAAATATATTCAAGACGGATTACTAATTAAAACTGTTTAATAATCAAAATAAAAGAAATAACGTAAAAAATGGCGTTATTGAATCAGTTTGGCAAAAATTGATTAATTCATTATTCATAAGGTTTTTTTTGTCAACATTAAGTTAATCGGAATCATGTAGTTAATTTTAGTTAAAACATGAATTAGTTTGCGAATCAAGTATTAGGACATGATGTGAATTAAAACAAAGTTAGTTAAGTTTAAATTGTTTAACTTCTAGAAATATGGTTTAGTAATCAAGTTTTTTTTTAATTTTCAGTATTTATAAATAATTAATTTCAATAAGCTTAAGTCATACTAACAATATGTTTTAATCCAACTATGGGATAATTAGTTTTTTTTTACTTTTTGGGAAATTCCATGTTGTTCGTAATTATCATTTTAGTAATATTACTTTCCATTAATATTTGTTTTGAATTAGTAATTAATATGTTATTTTTAAGTATGTAGAGATTGACTTCATAATTATGGACAAACTTAGTAATAATAAAGATGTAGTCATTAAAGGGTATTCATAAACGCGTAGTATTTTGGCGCATATTTAATAAGGTTATTTTCTTAAATACGGGTGTACATTTATGTAACCCAAATCACGATCTTGACGAAGTCAAAATACGTCAAAAAATCACGTGTGCACTGGTTGTGGCGTGGTTCGAGATGCGTTTTCACGACGTTGCAATTTTGTATAAAATAAATAATGATAAAAGCGGTTTTAAAAGTTAAATTTGCATATAAGTTCTTAATTGTTTAAAAATCAGACAAATGAGCCAAATATGACAATTGAGCGACCGTGCTAAAACCACGGAATTCGGGAATGCCTAATACCTTCTCCCGGGTTAACAGAATTCCTTATCCGGGTTTCTGGTTCGCGGACTGTAATACAGAGTCATTCTTTTCCTCGATTCGAGATTAAAATTGGTGACTTGGGACACCCTAAATCTCCCAAGTGGCGACTCTGAAATAAATAAATAAATCCCGTTTCGATTGTCCTTTAATTGGAAAGAACTCCCTTCACCCCTCGCGGGGGCGGAAATGGGAGGTGTGACAAATGCTAATGCAATTATATGAAATGAAATAAATATTTGAAACATATGTTATAGGTGCAAAATAATAATTTTAAGTAGCTAAGTCATCACAAAATAATTTAAAGGGATAGTTACTAAATTTTATATAATTTAAATGCAAAAAATAATTTAAAGCTCTAAATATTATGGAAAATGCTTGTATAAGTTTGTAAACTAAATAATGATGTAAAAAATGATATTTTGAAAGTATATATATATTTTACAAAATATAAGGGCAAAATTGGGTATCAACTGCTGCCCCTCTTTACCCGGAAATGATTGAAAGAGTTGTCGGGTAAAGAAATGATGACCAATTTTGGTCGAATTGAGTGGGGGGATGTAATTTTGAAAAAATAGGGGCCGAACCCTGGTTCCTGAGTTTCCTACATATCCCTAGTGTTACGGGAATCAGGCCATGTGTATTTCTGGATCCAACGATGAATGAAATCGATGGAGTTGTTGTAGGAACAGTCGTACGTTTGGAAAATGCTCTTTTGGGAAGGATAATATCGGATGAATTTATGCACAGTCATGAATGTGAATTTGAGACGTTATGAATATATCATAGGACAAATATCTGAACGGTCATAGAGTAAAAGGTGGGTAATTACTGATGGTCGGTTACGTTTGAAACAATTGCAGGATGTGAATGTTGTGAATAGAAACAGGAGCGAAGATTGCTCCCGTTTGAAGAACGGTTACTTCCTGGATTACCTACAAAATTTAAAATACGATGCATGCAAATATATATGGATTATTATGAGAATTTAAACATGATGCAAATTCCCTTTGGACCATGAAGGTTGTCTTTGGACGATGAGGATGATGTTCTGGGCCATGAATCGGGAGATAAAGGATTCTAGGCCATGAAATGATGTCCTCGGGCTATGAGAATTGTGCCTTTGAACCATGACGATTTTGAATAATGATGTGCAACATTGAGAAATCCTTAGGCCATGGAATGATGTCTTCCGGCTACAAGGATGATACCGTCAGACTATGACGCCTTTGGATAGAATGGCAGTACTAAAGCCCATGAAATGCAATAATATGATTGTTTACCTTGAAAATGGTAATTACAATTACATTTGATTTTGTGGTTCTAAATACGTGATCTGTTTTATGCTAGTTGTTAGACAATGGATGCTAAGTATGAGATTAGAAAATAAGATAAGAACTTGAAAGCAGGATGATTAAGCAAACCGAGTGGCAGAGAATTGGGGCCTCGAGGTCGAGCTCGATACTAAGCTATGGACAACCGATGAAGGACTAACAATTTTGATAGCTTTGATGAGGGCTCTTTATGATCAATAATGAGCAATAAATGAATAACAATTAATAGAACACAATAAATGTAAGCAATAAATGTAAATAATAGAATCAAGGGAGAATGTGTTTAAGTTAGAGAGCAGAGAATATTCTTGTATTGGATGTTGTATGTATTTCTTACAAAATGATAAGAGTCCCTTTTTATATGAGGGAGAATCCCAATATAGTACTAATGCATTTTTTACAAAGATACTTGGTAGGTACATCCATTTAATGCCACGGTACAGGCTCGTACTAGCCTAATAGACTTGGCATTCTTATTTATGTGCCTTGGGAACTTCCCGCTTTTCCATCATAACTGCTCATCTACATTTCCCCGAGGTCCAATGTTGATAACCCCTCAGGGTTGAACCTCGGCCCTTGTCTCGAGCCTTTGGAGACGTGCTTACGAAGCGTCATGATGACCAAAAATTGGACCCTCTGATTTTTACCGTGTACAGATAGTCCCCGCATTTCTTAGAATAAAAATGATAAGAAGCAAACTTGAATTCTTACTTCTTCATCTTTTTTTGCTTCTTCATCTTTTTCTGCTTTGGAGGAGGTTCTTGAAGACGTTGTTTGGAAGATCGAAATGGGGTCCCCGAGGAAATGGTTCTCACAGATATTGCTTCCAGGGATGTACCTCTGAGAATAGATTAGACTTGTAGCTGTTATTTTTTGCTTTTTTGTTTCTGTGTAAGGACCCCTCGTGGGTTTTTGTAACCATCGTTTATTAATACAAAAATATTTCTTCAATTTATCTTGGATTTGTCCTAGATTTCCCTTTATTTGAGTTTGTAAAGAATCTGTGCATATGACTTTACCGATCGGTCCGAATATCGGTCCCGAGCATAGATATTCCTTTGATTCTAGGTTGATTAATATAATATTCCCTGAAATCCTTTGCTATTCCTTGGACTGAGTCCGTATTGACTTGATACAAAATTAGGCCACCGGACCCCTAACTTCGAATTGAGTGAGAGTGAGGCTTCAAATTTTAGAACGAAATTTAGCCATTTAGGCCCTATTGATAGTCCTCGAGGGAGAATTTGCTAGATCATCTGAGAATAAAGATAGCCCTTAGACTTTCACAAGCAGTCCCCGAGTGAGAGTTTGCTCGAGCTCGGGCAGCCTAAAAAACTTGATTTGAACTTAGAGTGAAGTTAGCCCTAAGGCGTTATAGATAGACCCCGGATGAGGATATGCTTGGACTCGGATGGCCCCTGGACTAAAGTAGCCGAGAGAGCGTCTAACTTGATGTGAAGGGGAAAATAGCCCTGAGGCTCTATTATTAATTCTAGAGTGAGAACTGGCTTGGGCTCAGGCAGCCCGAGGGACAAAGAATAGGGTGAATGACCCGTACTTGTAATAGCAGAGATCCTCAAGATATGGTACCACCTCGAGGTTAAGTTTATATGAATAGCTCCTTAGAGCTCATAGTAATAGTAATGGAGATCCTCTAGATCGGGCACCATCTCGGTGCTAGGTTGACACCCCTTTTGGAGCCCATTCTGTAGTATCAAAGGTCCTCGAGATCGGGCACCATCTCGAGGATAAATTGGTGTCGACAAATCCTCAGAGGTTATATTTAATTTGACAAGGATCCTCGAGATCGGGCCCCATCTCAATGGATTGATCGATATTGATGGCTTCTTGGAGCCTATAGTCATAGTAGCAGAGATCCTCGAGATCAGGTGCCATCCTGAGGATAGGTTGATGCGGGGGTCTTTGATCCCTCAAATATCGTATGACGACGTTAATCGTATGACATGGTCATGAAATGACCGAGGTGATCCCGCCGGTACATCTCCCCGAAAGTGATAGTGGCCTAGTTAGAATTAATTAGCCTTTAGGGTAGGTGGACAGTCACCGCTTGCTCTATATATGAGTTTGTTTCCTTCTCTTCTGAGGATTCCGCTATTTTGAGCAGTTATCCCCTTTCATAGAGTTTTTCTTCTTTGCTTTAGCTCTTTCACCACTTTTATTCTAAGCTTTCGCCTAAGTCCTAATTCCCCTTCTCTTGCTCCACCACAGTTATGACCGCCATGCCCAAACTTGTTCACCCATAAGAGGAGAGTTCCGGCTCCGCATCCTGCTCGGTTGGTGGTGCATCGCCGGTGTCTGGTGGACCAACCCCGAGAGGCTTTATCTCGAAGAGGGACTTTACATTAGCGAGGCCTCCCAATGTTCAGGGCCATTGGGAGTATGCATCGAGGTTTATTTCATCAATATGAGAGGAACACCTCGAGGTAGTGAGGAGAGACTGCGGATGGGGAGAAAAGGTGGTGTTCCAGGTACCTTCCCTGGAAGAGAGCATCATGGCTCATGTGGAGGGGTTTCTGAACGTATACACGTACCCTATCACGTTGGGCCCTCTTGATAGAGTTTTGTTTGACTTCTGACGAAGATATCGGGATACCCTAGCATAGGTTCACCCGTCATTCTAGAGGGTAGTATTAATGATGAGGTTCTTCGCGGAGGAAGCCAAGCTTGATTTCACCCTTAGCCATCTCATTAGGCTGTATCGGCCCTTTTATTATCGAGGCTTTATAACTTTGCGATGTTGATCCACTAGGACTTTTGTTGTCGATGAAGAAGAAGATGGGGATAGAGGGTGGAAGAGTCAATTCGTCCGAGTAAGGACTACCGATATTATCCCCGTGGAGTTCCAACCATTTTTTGAGGAATGGAATGTCAGACGTAAATGGTACACATGTGTTTTTATCATTTCTACTCATGGTGGAGACGGATTCTGAAAAGATGCTTTCCCTTTCTTTTTGCAGCAGTCCCATGGATGCCATACGAGGTCCCTGACCTGACAGATTGGGCTTGAAAACTGGCATCCCGCTCGACCTACAATGAGCGCAAGTGGCGAAATCTGTCCAAGGGTAGATGGGAGGCAAAACACCACGGTACGTGCTGGGTGGTTTGCTTTCTTTGAAAGGTACTTTCTTTTTTGTGTACTAACTCTGCCATCACATGAATTGGGGAATTTTCTAAGATGAGACCATGCCACCTCGGGGAGGATGAAGAATCGTCGGCTTCGGAACCGAGGAATAATAGCAAATGGAAGGAACCCTCATATGAAGAAGGTGCTCATAGCGAGACAAGTCCTGACCGGAGGCCCAGAGGAGATGTCTTGGCTGAGCTTGCAGCACCCGAGGCTTTTGGCCTTAGGAAAATAACTCCTCCTTTGCCGCCATCTTCTCTTCCCGTCAAAGGTACTTCGAGGGACAAGGATTTATTGCTATTGTCTTCTTTCCCTTTCGAATGTACTTCGAGGGGTGTTCGTGATCAGGGACCGCCTAATTCAAGCGAGGTGTCGAACGATCAAATTCCTATTGGTAGCGGTTTCGCTGGGGCCGATGAGACCAGGCCGGTAGGTGTGCGTTAGACGTTTTAGGAGGCTCAACAGCTTTGTTCGATGGTGAGTTTGGCCAATCGGTTTTTCAGTTTTGCACTTTAATTTCCTTATTGAGCTCCTTTTTCGTAGGCCTTCGACAAGCTTAAGTTCGACCTAATTCGCCGCGAAGCCAGGTTGCGAAAAGCCTTGGAGGGGGAGAAATCCCTCAGGCTTCTTTATGTCAAAAGGGGAGATGAGTTGGTATACCTGTGGTACGAGGCAAATCGGAGCCTGAACTACGAAATCCACCTTGAGAAACAGGTAACCTTTGCTCCGAGGGAATGCATGCTTATTCTTCTATCTTTAGAGATTAATATTTTGGTACTTCAGTTGCAGAGCATGACTGATGATCTAGAATGCCTTTGGGGCTAGGTTGGCCAGGACAAGTATGAATGTAACGGGATAAAGGCTCAGATAGATGCCTATATGCAACCAAAAAGAATGCTTTGCCCAAGGTTTCTGCCCTTGAGGTACAACTCTGTAATGCTCGTGAAAACAGCTCAGTTCAAATGAGCAGGATTGCAAGGCTCGAGTTCGATCTTTTGGAGATGAAGGCCAAGGTCGTGGATGCCCGGGCAGAAGCTGGAGATGTTCGGATTAAGGCCGACAAGAAAATGACCGTCTATTTAAAAGTTGCAACTGATGCTTGAGCTAAGCTGAGAGGGGCTTCAGATCGGGAGAGCAGAAGCAATGAGTGTGCCCAGAGCAAATCCCGAAGGGAAACCCTCGAAGAGATTCATGCTAGGGGCTTCAATCTCTCGGAAGAGATAGCGCGGGCCAAAGCGGATGAATACAACGCCAAATTCCTTATGTCAGGCGTCGAAGTTAATGGAGAAGAGGCCGATGGGGCCGGAGTCCCCGAGGGGAAAATAGACTAGGCTTTTTTCTTTTTGATTCTTTGTACAGTGTCCTTAGAGAACTTTTGTGAATGTAGCCTTGCATTGTTTCATATATGCATATATAAAGAAAACTTTCGCTTTTCTCCTTTCGTGAATTTTCATTTGCTTGAGTATGTCTTTCTTTGTTTTGAATTTATATGTTCGTTGATGATTGGCCAGATGAATTGGACTTTGAAGTAAAAACCCTTAGGTTTGCAAATCCCCTAGGTTTGCAAATTGGCCCTGAGGCTTGTTGGGATGGATCGTAGGCTCTTACGTATTTGCCCTTAGGCGCTTTTAATTAACTATTTCGGGCTTAATCTTCGAGTCAAATTTCAACTCGAGCTCATTGACCCTCAAGTTTTTGATTTTTAAAATGGCTCTTAGGCTCTTTCTTGTTTGGTCGGTATGACCTTTAATTTTAAGCTGGTGACAATGGATCTTATGCATTGGGTCGGTATGACCTTTAATTAAAAGATGGCGATAGTGGCTCTTACGCATTGGGTCGGTACAACCTTTAATTTTAAGCTGGCGACACTGGCTCTTACGCATTGGGTCGGTACGACCTTTAATTTTAAGTAGGCGATAGTGGCTCTCACGCATTGGGTCAGTGCGACCTCATATGTAGGCTTTATTTTCCCTCGCTAAAGACTTTTTGAAGTTTTTGTGTTCGTCCGACTCTTTGATGGTTCGATAAGAACCTCGATTGTGAGCCGTTATGTAGCGATAAATGAGCACCTCGAGAGGTTTCGCTCGATGGATGAATTGTGTCAAAGCCTATTGTTTGGAGCTGATATTATCGAAGCTCTTTTGCTTATACTGAGGGTAGCATGATTAGCCGGTTCTTTTCAAAGTTTTTTTAATTGAAGGCTTGTGACTTTAGAGCGACGGTCGGGCATCCTTGAGTCACGTTAGTTTGGATGGTACAGCCTTGTGACCGTAGTCATTATATTTGGCCGGAGCCTTTTAGTCCCCGAGTGAAGTAGTTTTGACATCTATATCGAGGGTATGCCTTTTTATGGGTCTTATAATTTCGGATATATAGCCTTAACTTTATGATCGGGATTATGCCTTTTGCAAGGTCTTGCAAATTTTAACATGCCTTACTTGAGGTCTTATAGATAAGTTACTTGGTACAAGTATGGTTCATGCCTTGCTTGAGGTCTTACTGATAGGTTTCTTGGTACAGGTATGGTTCATGCCTTGCTTGAGGCCTTACAGTTTTGGTGTTGCCTCATGGAGGTCTTATATTGTTGATAATGCCTCATGGAGGTCTTACATTTTCTAGTATTTCTGCATGGAGGGCTTTTGGACTCGAGGTTGCCTGCTTGGGGTCTTACGGCCTTGAGTTTCTGATAGCTCGATGGGATGATAGTCGACGACAGTCCCCAAGACGTTGAAAGTGTATTGGATCTGGATCCATTCTTTGTAAACTTGATGGTGCCTCGTTGAGGGATTATGAGTTCGAAGTTTCCGACCTAGAGGTCATATGGCTTTAAGTTTTTGATGGCAGTCCCCAAGTGTTCGGGAGATGATGCCAGTCCCCAAATGTTCGGGAGGTTATTTGGCTTTGGAGCCATTTCTCGTAAAAGTAGCATACTTCTTTGAAGCGCAAAGCATTTTGGTGGTAAAATATACTCCTTTGATTACTTGGTACAAGTACACATGTTTTTGCCGTCAAGGGCTTAATTATTCTATGCGGACACGGTTCATTCGACCGTTTGGCCCGATACATCATTTTCTTGTCGAGACCCTTTTTGGCTCATCTTGACTTCTTCGAGAAGGTGATCTTCCGGGGGGACGCTCCCCAGTGTTCGAGGCCACCTTGATGGCACCGACATGTTCCTTTATGAAAGAATCTGCCAACATGGCAAATGAGTCTATCGAATTTGGAGCGAGGTTGTGATACCACATTATGGCCCTTTTTGAAAGTGTTTCTCTAAACTTTTTGAGCAGGACGAATTCAATCTCGTCATCCCTCAGGTTGTTGCCCTTCACTGCACAAGTGTAGGCAGTGACATGTTCGTTGAGGTTTGAGGTTCCGTTGTACTTCACAAGATTGGGCATTTTGAATTTCTTCGGGATGGGTTTTGGAGTGGCATTCTGTGGGAATGGCTTTTGCACGAAATTATTTGAATCAACACCTTTCAGGATCAGGGGTACGCCCGGAATCTAATCGACCCTTGAATTGTAGGTCTCCACCTTTTTGTCATTGGCTTCTATCATCTTTTTGCCTGACTCAATCCTCTTTGTGAGGTCCTCGAGCATCTTCATAATAGCGGGGTCAGCTGCTAACCCGTTGTTGCTAGAACTTTCTGCTACCTGTTCTTCTAGAGGAGCCGTTTCCAGAGCTACAATGCTCGGAGTTTTTTGGTGGCTTTGTAGTTGAGCTATCGCCAGTTGTTGTGCCTATAATATCTCAAAAATAACGTGAAGGCTAACCTCCTGTTCCTCTCGAGTTGGGCTTTTCTAAGCTTCTTGTTGGTCTCGTTGGCATATGCTCCTGTTAGTGTGGGAGCTTATATCGATGTGTTGGGCATCGTGTGAGACCACATCTGCGGGGATTGGCTCTGGTGAATCCTCAGGGCTTTGCAGTGGTACACCGATACCTGGAACAGCTACACCATTCTCTCCATGGTCCTCAAGACCTTTGTTTTCATATGCATTCACTGATTTAGACATTTTGACTTATCAAAGATTCTTGGACAAGAAAAAGTGTGAATGATAACTTGCGTTATGTAGTAACAAGTAAGAAAGAAATCTCTATTATTTTTAGCCCCACGGTGGGCGCCAAACTGTTTACCTTGAAATGGTAATTACAATTAGATTTGATTTTGTGGTTCTAAAAATATGTGATCTTTTTTTATGCTAGTTTTTAGGCAATAGATGCTAAGTATGAGACTAGGAAATAAGATAAGAACTTAAAAGCAGGATGTTTAAGCAATCCGAGTGGCTGAGAATCGGGGCCTCGAGCCAGGTTGTACGGGGACTCGAGGTCGAGCTTGATACTAAGCTACGGAAAATTGATGAAGGACTAACAGTTTTGAGAACTTTGATGAGGGCTCTATATGATCAATAATGAGCAATAAATGAAGAACAATTAATAGAATACAATAAATGTAAGCAATAAATGTAAATAATAGAATCAAGGGAGAATGTGTTAAAGTTAAAGAGCAGAAAATGTTCTGGTATTCAATGTTGTATGTATTTCTTACTAAATGATAATGGTCCCCTTTTTATATGAGGGGGAATCCCAACATAGTACTAATGCATTTATTACAAAGATACTTGGCAGGTACAACCATTTAATGCCACGGTACGGGCTCGTACTAGCCTAATAGACTTAGTCAGTCTTAGTCATGTGCCTTGGGAACTTCCCGCTTTTCCATCATAACTGCCCATCTGCACTGCCCTGAGGTCCTATGTTGATAACCCCTCGGGGTTAAACCTCAGCCCTTGTCTTGAGCCTTTGCAGACATGCTTACGAAGCGTCATAATGACCAAAAATTGGACCCTATGATTATTACTGTATACAATGATGCTTGGTCCTCTGCGAAATAAGATAAAGCTTAGTCTTGTGTAAGATTAGGGGAGTGTTTAGACCCAACTGAGTAGAGGATAGTGCTAAGTCTTGAATAGCGTAATGGAGATAGCATTTGGCCTTATGTAGGAAAAGGCAGTGCTTAGCCTCATGTAAGAAGAGGAGATAGTGCTTAGTCTCATGAAAATAAGGGAGGCAGTGCTTAGCCTCATGCCGGAAGAGGAGACAATGCTTAGTCTCGATGCAAGGAAAGGTAGTACTTAGCCTTATGCATTTAGGGAGGCAATGCTTAGCCTCATGTAGGAAGAGGAGACAATGCTTAGTCTCGATGCAAGGAAAGGCAGTGCTTAGCTTTATGCAATTAGGGAGGCAATGCTTAGCCTCATGTGGGAAGAGGAGACAATGCTTAGTCTTGATGCAAGGAAAGGCAGTACTTAGCCTTATGCGATTAGGGAGGCAATGCTTAGCCTCATGCAAGAAGAGGAGACAATGCTTAGTCTCATGCAGGGAAAGGTAGTGCTTAGCCTTATGCAATTAGGGAGGCAATACTTAGCCTCATTCAAGGAGGAGACAATGCTTAGTCTCGTGCGAAGAGGAGACAATGCTTAGTCTCATGCGGGGAAAGACAGTGCTTAGCCTCATGCAAGGAGGAGACAATGATTAGTCACATGTGAATAGGAGACAAAGCTTAGTTTCATGCGGGGAAAGGCAGTGCTTAACCTTATGCAATTAGGGAGGCAATATATGCTTATCCTCATGCAAGGAGGAAACAATACTTAGTCTCATGCGAAGAGGAGAAAATGCTTAGTCTCATGCGGGGAAAGGTAGTGCACAACCTTATGCAATTAGTGAGGAAATGCTTAGCCTCATGCTCAGTTTCATGCAAAGAGAAGACGATGCTTAGTCTCATGCGAAGAGGAGACAATGCTTAGTCTCATGTAGGGAAAATGTAGTGCTTAGCCATATGCAATTTGGGAGGCAATGCGTAGCCTCATGCAAGGAGGAGACAACACTTAGTCTTATGCGAAGAAGACACAATGCTTAGTCTCACGCGGGGAAAGGCAGTGCTTGGCCTTATGCAATTGGGGAGGCAATGCTTAGCCTCATGCAAAGAATAAGAGACAAATGAAAAAGTAAAGTATTTCTTAGCTGAAGATGTTCGTGCTAGATAATTTGTTGTCTTGAAAGCAGTGTCTTGATGTATCTGTGAGTATCGTTGTCTTATTGTACCTGCATTCAAAGAAAAATTGTGAGTTCTGTGGGGGAAGGTTGGTTCGCGCTTTTGTCTTATGCCTTGCATGTGCTCCTGTCTTTAGATCCTTCCTAGGTAACATCTGGCTGCCATATAAATAAAATTTTCGAAAAATATGCCATTGATAAATATAATTGTCTTTTAAAACATAGTGATATGCGTTATCAAGTAAGTTAGATGAACCGGTGATTGTGACATATTTTAGAGACTTCAAGACCTTTTGCTTTAGAATTTTGAGGGTCCTACTCAAAATTCTACCCCAGTTTGAAAGCAATTTTCTGACTGTTCTGCGTATGACGAAATTGACTAGACTCGCTTCAGAATTTTGAGGGCCCTCAAATATCTGCCCTAGTTTCTGACCATGGCAAAATGAATATTTTATTAAAATGTGACCGAACCTACAGGGGTGCCTATGTATCCCCTCTTAAACGGGAATCAGGTCAAGTGTTGTTCAGTTACATCAAGTGAAGAAATGTAAAAAATCCTAAACATAGTATCTCTTGACTACGTCGGAGTTGATAGGTTTTGGCCAAATCTCTCTGTCTATTTCTGCACGTATGAGTACTCCTCCTGTTAGTACTTGATGAACCATGTAAGGACCTTGCCAGTTGGGTGAAAACTTCCCTTTGGCTTCATCCTGATGTGGGAAGATTCACTTTAGTACTAACTGATCTTGTGTGAATTTCCTTGGTCTGACCTTTTTTGTTGAAAACTCTTGTCATTCTGTTCTGGTAGAGTTGACCGTGACATATTGCGTTCATTCTTTTCCATCAATGAGGACCAGTTGTTCATAGTGGTTTTGTATCCACTCTGCATCGCTGAGCTCGACTTATTTTTTGATTCTTAGAATAATAACTTTGTATTATAAAAATATAAATTTACTTTGTACGAATATAGGACATTATTGCAAAATTAGATAAATAGCTTAAAAATGCTAATATAATTATATGAAAAGAAATAAAATATTTGAAACATATGTTATTAGTGCAAAATAATAATTTTAAGTAGCTAAGTCATCACAAAATAATTTAAAGGGATAGTTACTAAATTTTATATAATTTAAATGCAAGAAAAATAATTTAAAGCTCTAAAAACTATGGAAGTCTATGGAAAATGCTGGTATAGGTTTGTAAACTAAATAATAATATAAAAATACTATTTTGAAAGTATATATATTTTGCAAAATATGAGGGCAAAATTGTGTATCAATAGTCAATTTGAAGTAATTTGAAGAAATTGCGAGAATATTAAAGCCAAAACGGAAGAATTTGGAGGGAGTATGACTTTGGCGTCCAGTTTGGAGCCTAGCTCTTTTCAAAACTCCAAGGGCTGCAGAGCACAAAAGTAAAAAATTTAGGCGCCAAGATTGGTGCTAGGCACCTCCCATGGCGCCATTGGCAGCACATTACAAAGTTAGGCACCCAGCTTGGCGCCAGGCACCTCCCATGGCGCCTTAGTGGGAATTTTGTCCTAATTCGATTGGGATTTGGTGGTTTCGACCCTATATGCTCCCAACTTGTATCAAAGGGGTTTTAAACTTACTTTTTGGTGGTTGGACATTATTTGGAGGCTAGAACATCACGTGGAACAACTTTCGGAGGAGAAAAATCATAGAGTTCTTCATTACTTCATATTTTCTTTGTAATTTATTTATGCAAAATACTTGGATATTTTAACTATTAATGTGAGTGGCTAAGAACTCTTTTTCTAGTGTGGTAATTGTCATGAATATTAATTACATCATTGTTAATTCGAATTATAATCTTCTGGTTGTTTCTTTAATTCTAATTTTAACTTGTGAATTGTTATAGCTACCGATTAACCAAACTATCTTTGCTATACTTGGAAAAGTCATATTTAGATTAGACTAAAATTAAAGAGAGCTTATTTATGAACCCGTGGCTCTGATACCACTTTTGTCATGCCCCGAACCTGGGGGGCAAGACTGGCACCCAGTGCCTCACCTATCCTTGCGTACCAACTTGCAACTAAAAGACTCTGAAAATATGATGTCATACTTTGTCCATGGGCCACATTGCAAGATAACTGCGAATGCTGACTAAATGTCAATATATAACTGGGCCGACAAGATCGTCATAACCATTACAACTGACAAACCAACCAAATATACATACAAGGCCTGCAAGCACAACATATTGCACTAACTTACTGGATATATCTACAACCCTCTACTAATGGATATACTGTGATTGGAACAGCTTCCCGACCTACTCATAACATATACACATATATATACAAGATGTACATAAGGCTTTAGACCCGAAAACTCCGAAAGGCATGGAGCTTACCGACCAAGTTGAACTCGGGAAACACTTATTGAGGAGGCCAACCCGTCTGTTTGTCTGACCTGCACACATGAAATGCAGTGCCCCAAAAAAAGGGGTGTCAGTACGAAATAATGTACTGAGTATGTAAGACAATATACTGAAAGCTGAAATTGAACTGATAATATAATAACTGCAAGTAGCTGGAAGTCAAAGATAATCTGAAGATGTGCTTACCTACTGATACTGACTCAACTCTCTCAATATAGTAAGTAAAATAGTTGTCCGGCCTTATAAGGCTCGGTATACATATAACTGCTCTGCCGTAGTGGGTTCGGTCATAAGCGCTCGACCATAATAGGCTCTGTATCTCAACCAATTGGGATTGCTCATAGGCGCTCGACCACAGTAGGCTTGGTATATAACTTACTATCTGATTAGAGGTTGCCCAATAGGGGCCTGCCCATCGATTATAGCTCGATGGTAATGAAAATACTTTTAATATTGTATATATGTAAATTCTCTGCTCTCTTGAATGGAAGAAGGAAATACTCAACTGAATATGAAGTCCTGATAAGGAGAATATTATAACTTACAAAACTAGGAAAATATACGCAATTTGCGAGACTAGAAAAATATACGTAAATTCTGGAATATGAAATTTTCCTTATGCCTCATTATCAAACTTGTATAGTGACGAGATCATGCCAAAATGAAGGAAGATCTTAGCCTTAACATACATGTTCCTTGAATTATTTGCATGAAATGAAGCTTCTGCTTCTTTAATGCTTGTGAACGAAATATTGCTGCCTTTGACACTTGAACAAAATTAATTTAGAAGGCAACGTTTTGTTGCAAGCCTTTAAGATGAAAGTGATTTGGAGTTTGAATTTTAGAAAACAAAGTTCTGTTGCAATGCCTTTAAAATGTGAGTGATTTTGTAATTTGAATTTTTTGAAATCAAAATTCTATTCCTAAGACTTTAAATGTAAAGTCTTTTAAAATGGAATGGATTGGAAAGACTTGGATAAAGTCTTGGAAAGAATGGAAGGAACTTGTTATCTATTTGATACCTAATCAAGGAATGACTTAGTCATTTCTTGATAATGTGGCTAGTTGCCACGTGGGGTGGTGGGATGATTATTATATTTTTATCCACTTATTAGTTAATCGGGTAATGTCCCATTACCGGGTAATTAATCAATTACCCAAAAAATTGAGAATTATTCTCACTTACTTAAAATATTACTCACTTTTCACATACCTTATACACCTTTCTAGCATGTCCATGTAGTACCTTGCATGTCACTAGTCCATAAATACCGGGTATTTTAGCTCGGACCGTATTTTACCCCAATATGCCAAACTTAGACGAAAAATTCATTTTCTTTGACTTGCTTCCCCTTTCACCTTTACGAACTTATTCATCACTTATGAAATAGCATAATCCTTATAATCTCCAAATAATCTTTTACTTGGACTGATGTCAATTACCTTACGACAAATCCAACGTACAATACTACTGGGTGCAATATCATCGTAACTTAATACTGCAAAGCATAATATCACCGTAATGTAAAACTGCTAGGTGCAACACTGTCGTAACTTAATACTGCAAAGCGTAATATCACCGTAATATAATATAGCAGGATGTAATATTATCATAATATACTACTGCAGAGGGTAACATTATCGTAATATATTACTGCGGAGCATAATATCAACGTAATACTGCAGGGCGTAACATTATTCCCCCTCTAGAACATTCGTCCTCAAATGTTGACTGACGCACTTATTATTTTCATAACTTATATCTTCCGAATAATTTAGAACTTCCCTTGCCATCTAGGCGACTGTTCTGTGAATGAGTCCAAAGTTCAGGGCATTCCCCCCTTAGGCCTCCTTCTCACACCACAACTTGTAGTCGGAATCCTTCCAATCTCGCAACTATTACTACCTTTCATCATGTAGCCTATACAATTTTGACCATGTAAGTGTGCCCAATCTCTAGGAGAGCTTGATAAGATGTCCCTTTGGGCATATATGAGTATATTGATGTTTTTCGCTCGGCACTTTGTTGAATTCACGAATATTGCTATATCTCATCGCATTGGTCCGTTTAGCCATCCGTATGAATTTATTGCCATAACGTTTACTTTAATTTATCGTTGCTGAGGTCTGCTAGCAAATCCCAGCTTACTCTGATTGCTTATTCCATATGTATAAATTTAAGTCCTTTAATGCTTCCTCATTACTACTCATCTTTAGAATGACGACCCAATCTCATCTCATACTTTGTGTCTTTTGTCCATCTATTGTTGATTAACCTCAATATTGATCTACAATATACCACTGATAACTTGAAACTTCTTAAGTAATACTTTGCCCCTAAGGCTTACGTTACCTCAAGGAATATTCAAAGTGATTCCCATAATCGTATTTCATAGTGTCTCAATGTGATTCACCTTATGAGGGTATTCTAATTTTGTGCCGCCAGCGAAATCTTTTCTCCTTCTCTTCTCTTTTTTTTTCAAGTCATTATTCAAACGAAGGCCCAAACGTCATCCTGTATCTGTCACAATTATACCCTCATTTTACTACCAGGTCAGCATTTCATTCCTTCTATATTCTATTAATCTTAGACTCCTTTGAGTTCATTACAGCTATAGAGAGCTTTGCATAACATAGAGAAACTGTATGCTCTTCTTGTTTTCATGGGCTTAATCCTAAAGACTTATCCATTCTCGTTGCCTTTTCACTTGCCTTTCCTCATCCTTACTCATGCTTCCTTAAAACTTTATCGCTCTACCATACTTTAGCTTGCGACCTATACATATCCATTTATAAACTTTCCTTCAACTTGCTTGCACCAAATATTTTCTTATGTTATTCTAGAACGTCAAGAGAGACATCACATCGTCTCCAGCTTTTCTCTATTCTCTTAACTAGATCTCTCAGTACTTAGAACTATAGGCTGGAAGATATGCCGCCGATGATGCCGCTATCATTCCCGGTTATTGGATCCCCGTGCTTATAGCCTTCTATCCGAAGTATGGACTATTGTTGCGACCAAAACACTCACGCAAGTGTACGAGATCGACAAGTAATATAGTAGTAAGTAAAGTATCGTTCCCACGAGGAATTGTGATCAACTTCTCGACTGATGTAGACTCAAACAATTATCAATTCAAGCTAAATTATCTCAAAATATATAAAGAACCAATTTACAACTTACTTAGTAATTGCATAATAATTCAACAAAAAATTACTACACCAATTTCACAATTTTTTATAACAATTTGGGTAAAAATATTCCAGGGTCATGGACTTGCTAGAGATCATGCTACTATTTTAGCTTAAGATTGATTTATCGAATTACCCGGGTTATTGATTATAGGGTTAATAATACTCATAAGAATCTGTCGAGTCCTTATGCACCTATTCAAGTTAAATTAATACCTATATGTTTATGGTCTTAATATTAACTCAAATGCATGTACAACTCCTATTTTTCAACCAAGTAAGGCAATTACGTATATGTCTATCTTAATTGCGAATCTTTCACCCGATGCCCAGGATTCAGATCTTGCTCTATTTGATTCTATATGCAACCAAGAATTTCCTTTTTCAAGTTTAATTCAAGATTCGTAAATAGTATTTCACTGTTAGCTACACAGTAAAATAATTAAAAATAGAATCAAATAAACAACCAATAACAATAAATTCAAGATCTTCAATCTAAGCTTCAAATAACATAATTATCTAACATCCATTACCCAAGAATACTAGAGTTTTTAGCTACTCATAATCATACAAAAATCAACAATAAAAGTTTTAAACATAATATTAACAAATAAATAGAAGAAAGTTTAGAAGAACTCTTTGAATCCTTGCTTCAAGATTGTAATCCCTTCTTTTCTTCACTTCAAGATTGAGTATTCTCTTTACTTTCTCTCTCTAAAATTATTTCTTCCTCTCAAAAAACTCCCCTTCCAATAATGGAGTCTTTGCTTTTTGTAAATTGAGTGGGATTAAGAAGGAATTCCAATTTTATCCCCAAATAATTGATTTCCCGGACAGGACTAGCGGGGGAGCGCATGACCAACGCATGACCCGCGCCAGTGGGGTTTCTTTATGTCCAGAAAAATTGAACTAGCGCGGGAGCGCATGACCAGCGCATGACCCACGCTAGTGGGGTTTTCTCTTGTTAAGATGTTGCTGCTCAACTTTTCGTCATTTGACTCCATTTTTCACTTGATTACCATCATAAATCCTCATTTGTTTATTGAACTCCTATGAGACATTAAAGTCATGATTAGAGCCAATTTTTGCATTATTTGAACATTTACAATAGTAAACCATCCTTAAGTTGAGCTAAAACATAGGCTATACTAAACAATTTAGCCTATTATCAACACCCCCACACTTAGCTTATTGCTAGTCCTCGAGCAATCCACTATATTCTTTTTAGAGAATTCTTCACTCAACCATTTCACCTCACGCATTACACCTAGAACATTGTACATACTTAACACCTAGCAGTGAACAATCCTAGCCTTAAAGTTGTCTCTCAAGTGCTATGCAATATTCAAACTTCCTCAACTTACTCTTCACAGAAGTCAAGATTTTCTTTTCTGTCACAAGTCATATGCCCTCACCATCATGCCAACAAGAAATATTTGGTAATTACTCCGCACATTCAAGTCATATACTTATAATAATCAATTAAAGCACTCACTCTCACAATAGAAGTCACATGCATGCAATTGGTACCATAAGCTTGCCCTTAATGTAAATCTCTACTAATGTAGGCTAGCTCAATCCAAAATCAATTAGGACTTTTTTATGGTTATAATGTGGGCTAAGCGACGGGTAGGATGTATTTAGGAATAGTAACTCAACCCCTATGCACTTTAACACATCACACAAGCAATTTTTCATTATAAATTCTTCAACCCACTTCTCATTTATACACAATATCATCCCACACATACGCCCTTCTTCTTTAAGCACTCTATTAATTCATTCCACTAGCTAGAGCAAAACACAATGTAATTTTTCTTGTCACTCAATTTCTGCTAGTGGTGTATTCGTTTACAACATAAGTGCACCTTTCATCCTTTTATTGGTTCCACTCAAAAGTCACCCCACACTTATTTCCTTCTTACTTCTTTTAGCGCTTTTCTCACAATTAAAGTTCTTTAAGAGGTACAAGGATCAAAACAATGTAAATTAAGAACAAAAGGGTATAGGCTTGTAATGCGAGTGCCAACAAAAAGTCTGAAGGCTCAAAAGGGTTAACTAGGGACAAATTTTATTTTTAATAAGCAATTAAGCTCAGAAAGGTCAAAGAAGCCTAACATCATTTTTCAAACCGAGCACCACCTCAAATTTCGCTTCAACTCACATACCTAGCAAGTTATAGACACAAGTACAATACATGGACTACACAAATACTCACCACACATGGCATATGACTCATTCCAGATCAGCTCATCAAGATACCCCATTACGAGCAGTCAATTCAGTACAGACATACAATTTAAGGCACTTTCAGTAAGATTCAACAATTAGGACTAAGCGTTATACTCTAGGGTCTATTGTGTTCAGGTGTATCAACGGTATGAGTTCACTTTTCTATAGCTTATAACTCCTTATTTTAGTCTACAAATAAAAAAATATAAAAATAGAAATTTAAAACTACCTATGCCCGGTTCAAGATAAACCCTTGGAAAAGAACCGCGGCTTAAAGAAAAACCAAGGGGGAATTGTTATACTACCTAAAAATACAAAACAATAAAAACAAAAATCTTTTTGTTGTTTTCTAAATGGGCTCAGTCCCTCAAGAACTCCCATCTAAAAGAATCTGTCATCGGGCCGGGCCAATATAACTACTAAAACAAAAAATCTACTGAAAATGTTTAAGAACAGACAACAATTACTCCAACAATACTAAATCACCAAAACATTTAAAAACAAAAGAGAAATAGTCACGCAATCCCAAAACATTCCAACAATCCAAAACAATTGAAACAACCTAAAAATCCATAATAATTACTACCATCCAAAACATTTAAGAACAGTTAAACATATGTTTAAAGGAATCCTCCACCCCACACTTAAAGCGAGACATGTCCCCATGTCTTTCATTATAAACAAGAGATGAAGCAAAGATACTTCCCCGAGGAGTTACTCCTGGTCGGAGACAGAACTTGAATCCACATTGCATGCCTGACCAATTGCACGAAGCCAACCCATGAGCCGGCTTTCCGTTTTCTTCTGCTGAACTTGTATTTCATCAACACGTCTCCCCAGAACTGTCACTGATGTTTTAATTTCAGTGATTTCCTGCTCCATGTGGTCTATCCTTTGTCCCCGACCAGCCCTAGACGGTCCTACTGCATTAAAAGCTTGTGGTTGAGCAGGTGGTGCATCTTCTCCCATCTCCACATCGTCAGCTCCTTCTTGTTGGTCCTTTCCTTCCTCATCGTCACTGTCATCAGAATCAGGAGCAACCAATTCAGCTGGATGTACAACTTCCTTACCTGTGGTGACCATTTTAGCCGTGAAAGGATTGACTTTAGCTAGTCGTCCATCTGCAGCAAGATTGTTTGGTACATTGGCTCGAAGGCACAGTAGGGTGACAAGAGATGGGTAATACAACCCGTAGCGTTGAATTCTAACCCTCTGGAACATTTCTTTATGTATCAACAATGGCACATCAAACCATGCCCTATTCATAAAACACCATATTAAGCAAGCTCGAGGGATGTTTACTTCAGTCAAATTCTTGGAAGGTAAGAGACGGTTGTTGATGAAGTACAACCAACATTTAGCCTCGAACTTCAGGGCATTAGCGTGGAACTTGTTCCCATATTTATACCATTGGATATCTGCATCCGGGCGACAAATTATGTCGGTGAACGTGGACCATGGTATTAGCTTTTTGTTATATGCCTGGAACATATCTATGTAATCTTCCTCCACTGGGGGTAGCCTGTACACATCCCGAATTGTTTCTATAGATGCATTGACTTGTCGCTTTCAGACTGTAACATTGTAGTTATCATGTTCCGGAAGGTTGGCATAATATTCCCTCACTAGCATTACATTCGCCATGATTGGCTCCTCGAAGAATATGTCAATCCCACGCATCCTCAACTCGTTTGCTAGGTTTGGACAATTAATAGCCAAAGCATTTGCATCCATTGATTGTTCAGGAACTATTGTTTTCTCCTCCTTTTTGTTAAATCTGTCCTGTGCCTTGGCTGACACAAACTTTTGACTGTTGAATGGCCTAGTATCAACTGATTTTCTGGGCCGTCCACCAACATTTGTTGTAGCTGGGCGTTCGGATGAGGAACTTGATGCTGGGCGTTTATGAGGGGCCATGATACCTGCAAGTAGTTTAGAGTTAGCCCTATTCAATTGGGTGACCAAACCGGGCTACTCAGACTTCACCACATAGTTGGTCACTTCACTTCCTCCAAAGAGGCATTTTTTCAAACACATTGTGAGCATGTTGAGTTTCAAGCTTTTTCCAACCCTATGTCACAATGTATTCACCATCAACCAACTCAATTACTACTTTAAACCACCATATTCCTAATTTTTCACTTCCTCAACCCAACCAAACATCAAATATATGTTTAAATCTTCTATAAATGCTACATTCTAATGTTAAATAAGAAAAAAATTTGAGAAACTATCCTAAAAATATACAATCTTGACAACCACATAATAATGTTACATAATAAAACGAAACAAGGAAAAAATTGAAGACATTATACTAAATATATGCAAAGAAATTGAAAATCAAACAAAAAGTAGTAAATTAAAACTATGTTCACAAAAAAAACGAAATTAATCTGAAAAATAAAAAAATTAACTAATAAGAAGAAGATGAAGAAGACATACCTTAGAGGAGATGGGGTATGGGGTGAATGAAGAGGTGGGGAGATTTGATGAAGAAGAAGAAGAAGAAAAAGATTAGGGTTTTGTTGGGAGAGTTTGGAAGATGAAGAATGGGGGTGTTATTAAGTTAAAAAAGTAAAAAAAAAAAACTTAAAACGGAATTACCTGTGACTAGCACGGGTCGTGCTCTAGTCATGTGCACCCGCGCTAATCACTGAAGGTCAGGCAGACGGAAACCCAATTAGCGCGGGCTATGCGCTAGCCATGCGCACCCGCGCTAATCACTGAACGTTTCTCCCTTTTTTTTTCAAATATATAACCTCTCAAGAAGGCCAAGTTATAAATTCTCATTTACAAACTATATTTACACTACATTTGTGGGTTGCCTCCCACATAGCGCCTGATTTAATGTCGCGGCACGACGCCATATTGCATTATATGTCAATTAAATCTACTGAGGTTTTGTGACGTTGAATGTCACCACCCCAATAGTGTTTAATTCGTTGCCCATTTACCAAGAACGTGCCTATTGAATTAATGTTTCGCAATTCAACTGTTCCATGAGGAGTTACACTTACTACAACAAAAGGACCTGCCCAACGGGACTTAAGCTTTCCAGGAAAAAGCTTTAGCCTTGAGTTGAACAAGAGAATTTCTTGACCCGGCTCAAACTCACGATGTTGGATGTTTTAGTCGTGCCACTTCTTGGTCTTTTCTTTATATAACTTGGCATTTTCATAAGCATGCAACCGAAACTCATCAAGTTCATTGAGTTGTAGCAGTCTTTTTTCTCCAGCTAAGTCCATATTCATATTTAGCTTTTTGATTGCCCAATAAGCTTTATGTTCTATCTCAACATGCAAATGAAATGATTTTCCATAAACCAACCTGTATGGAGAAGTGCCTATTGGAGTCATGTATGCAGTTCGATAAGCCCACAATGCATCTTCTAACTTACCGGACCAATCTTTCCTATTTGCGCTCACAGTTTTCTCCAAAATCTATTTTACCTCCCTATTTGACACTTCAACTTGACCACTCGTTTGAGGGTGATATGCAGTAGCAACCTTGTGTCTTACACCATATTTTGCTAGAACATTTTTCAACAATTTGTTGCAAAAGTGTGTTCCTCCATCACTTATCAACACCCTTGAGTTCCAAAGCATGTGAAAATGTGTTTCTTCACAAAACTTACCACTACCTTCGCATCATTAGTAAGAGCAATGGCCTCAACCCACTTAGACACATAATCCACTGCAACCAAAATATATCTGTGCCTATTAGAATACAAAAATGGTCCCATGAAATCTATTCCCCAGACATCAAAGAGCTTTACTGCCAAAATATTTTGTAAAGGCATCTCGTGCTTCTTCGTGATCGTTCCGGTTCTTTGGCACCTGTCACAAATTTTAACAAAAGCATGTGCATCTTTAAATAATTTTGGCCAGTAAAAACCTGATTGCAAAACCTTTTGTGCAGTTTTGTCTCCACCATGATGACCTCCATAAAGAGAAGAATGACAGTCATGCAATATTGCATTCATCTCCTCCTCAGGGACACACCTTCTTACCAATTGATCTGCGCATTGCTTGTATAGAAAAGGCTCGTCCCACATGTAAAATCTCACATCATGTAAGAACCTTCTTCTATGGTCAGCTGTGAATTCTGGTGGAGTCACCCCACTTGCAATGAAATTCACATAATCAGCATACCACGGGGTTTCATCCGAAGTGATGGCCAGCAAATGTTCGTCAGGGAATGTTTCTTTGATTGATTCTCCTTTAGTGACATGGCCTCTATTTTCCAGCCTAGATAAATGATCTGCAACCTGTTTCTCTGTTCCCTTTTGATCTCGAATCTCCAAATCAAATTCCTGCAAAAGAAGAACCCATCGAATTAACCTTGGCTTGGAATCTTTCTTTGCAAATAAATACCTTATAGCTGAGTGATCCGTGTAAACTATGACTTTTGTCCCCACTAGATAGGATCTAAACTTATCAAATGCCCATACTACTACGAGCAACTCTTTTTCAGTAACACTGTAATTCATTTGAGATGGATTAAGAGTTCTACTCGCATAGTGAATGGAACAAAATATTTTCTCTTTCCGCTTCCCCAAAACAGCTCCAATGGCTATATCACTTGCATCACACATCAATTCAATGGAAGATTCCAATCTGGAAAAATGATAATTGGTGCAGTAACTAATCTTCGTTTCAGCTCATCAAATGCTTTCAGACAAGAATCATCAAACTTGAAAGATGTATCTTTCTCAAGAAGCCTGCACAAAGGAGATGAGATTTATGAAAAATCCTTGATGAAACGATGGTAAAAACCCGCATGACCTATGAAACTACGAATGCCTCTAACTGATGTTGGTGGAGGTAATTTTTCAATTGCTTTCACCTTTGCTTTATCCACCTGCAATCCATTCTTGGACACTTTATGCCCTAAGGCTATGCCTTCTCGTACTATGAAATGGCATTTTTCCCAATTTAGCACCAAATTTGTTTCTTCATACCTAACAAGGACCTTATCAAGATTCATTAAACATTCATCAAAAGAACATCCAAATACAGAAAAATCATCCATAAATACTTCCACAAATTTTTCAACCATATCAGTGAAAATAGCCATCATACACCTTTGAAAAGTCGCAAGTGCATTGCAAAGACCAAATGGCATTCTTTTAAATGCATATGTCCCATACGGACATGTAAATGTGGTCTTTTCTTGGTCTTCTAGGGCTATAACAATTTGATTATATCCCGAGTAGCCATCCAAAAAACAGTAGTATTCCTGCCCGGCTAATCTATCAAGCATTTGGTCAATAAAGGAAAGGGGAAAATGGTCTTTTCGGGTGACATTATTCAATTTTCTATAATCTATGCAAATCCTCCACCCAATAACAGTTCTAATGGGAATCAAATCATTATTTTCATTTGTCACTACGGTCATTCCTCCTTTCTTTGGAACACATTGGACTGAACTTACCCATTTGCTATCAGATATTGGAAATACAATACCTGCATCAAGCCATTTAATCACTTCATTTCTTACCACCTCTTTCATGTTCGGATTTAGGCGGCGTTGTTGTTCTATGCTTGGCTTGTGCCCTCCTCCATGAGAATTTTATGCATGCAAAAAGCTGGACTAATACCTTTTATGTCGGACATTGTCCACCCAATTGCTCTTTTATGCTCACGTAGTACTCTAGACAATTTCTCCTCCTGCAATTCAGACAATTCAGCAAAAATAATAACAGGTAACGTTTCAAAACTACCCAAATAAGCATAATGAAGGTGAGAAGGTAAAGGCTTTAATTCCAATTTGGGAGCTTCTTCAACTGAGGGCTTCAGAAGAGGACCTTCTGGCCTGTTCAAAGGTTCAAAGGGACTAAAACCTTTTATATATTCACATGTTGCATTCAAAGTATGTTTCATCTCCTCAACCTCATCATTAATCTCCAAACTTTCAAACAACACAATTGCTTTTTCTAAAGAATCCTGCAAATATACACTTGGGGTAACAAGTTGTTTATCAATCTCCATGACAGATATCATAGACAATTCTTCATACTGCCGAGGAAGTTGAATTGCTTTATATACATTAAAAACAGCTTCCTCGTTGTCAACTCTCATGATCATTTTTCCTTCTCTTACTTTAATTATAGCATCACCTGTAGCCAAGAGAGGTCTTCCCAATATAATAGGAACTTTTTCATCGGCCTGAAAATCCAAGATAATGAAATCAACCGGGAAAATAAATTTCCCAATTTTCAGTAGCACATCTTCTATCACCCCTTTCGGGAGCTATGGACCTGTCTGCTAGTTGCAACATCACTGTGGTGGGTTTTGGAGCCCCCAAACCCAATTGTTTGTACAAACACAATGGCATCAAATTTATGCTTGCTCCCAAATCACAAAGTGCATGGCCTACATCAACATTGTCTATTCTCACAGGGATAGTAAAGTTGTCAGGGTCCTTAAGATTTTGAGGAAGCTTATTTTGGACCCTTGAAGTGCACTCTTCAGTAAGTGCAACTGTTTCAAATTCAGTCAGTCTCCTCTTGTTAGCCACAATGTCTTTTATGTATTTGGCATATTTTGGAATATCATGAATCGCATCTACCAACGGAATATTCAACTGAATCTGACTCAACATAGAGAGAAATTTGTTGAACATGCGATCGTCATTCTTTTTCTGCAATCTTTGTGGAAAAGGTGGTGGTGGCCTTGGAACATTCACAGGTGCTGAAATTGTATCATCTTTCCTTACTTCATGTGTTGCTTTGGGAATCAATTCACCCTCAGGTACAGGCTTGTCTTTTCTCTTCTTTGGAACTTCTTCTAATTCCCTTCCAGTTCTAAGTGTAATTGCACTAACTTGAGGATTTTTCTCTATATCACTTGGAAGAGCACCTGTAGGCCTAGTATTTTGATTTGCAGCTAGTTGTCCCAATTGTATTTCAAGATTTCTAAAATCAGTTCTGAGTTGTGGGTTGTCTTGCAACAATTTCTTCAGCAAATCATTTGTATTTTCTTCTACCTGTTGTGGCGGCCTTTGAGGTTGATTAAAATTTCCTTGGGGTCTAAATTGATTTTGATTGGGTTGATTCCCACCCCAAGAGAAATTAGGATGATTCCTCCAATTTGGGTTGTAAGTGTTCCCATATTGGGCTTGTTGATTCATTGGACCTCTGTTTTGTTGCCCAACATAGTAAATAGATTCAGGATTCACGGGGCACATGTTACTCGTATGATTGTCACCACACATTTCACAACAAACTGACATTTGTTGAACCTGCTGCATTGGTTGTGATGGTCCCATTGTCATTCTGGTCATTTGATTTGCCAATTTTGCTAAATCTGCTCTCATGGCGGAAATGTCATCCAGTTCAAGTAACCCTGCTTTCTGTTTCATTGCTCTCCTTGGTTCTCCTTCACCTTGCCAATTATGATCATTAGCAGTAAAGTTATTCAGCAGAAGTTGTATTTCACTGTATGGTTTTGCCATGCAACTACCTCCACAAGCTGAATCAAGATTCATTTTGGAAGTTTCATCTAATCCATCAACAAAATTATGGCCCAATACTTCATCAGTTTGACAATGATGAGGACAATCCCGAAGCAGTTTCTTGTATCTTTCCCAAGCTTGGCGAATAGTTTCACCATCCCGTTGTTGAAACCCAAGAATGTGACTCCGCAAAAACTTTGTCTTTTTGGTGGGGAAAAACTTGATTAGGAATTTCTTTGCTAAATCATCCCAATTGTGAATTGAATTAGCTGGCTCTTTTTGCAACCATTCTCTAGCACCCCCCAATAATGAAAAGGGAAATAAGGTCAGCCTGACATAATCCTTGGAAACATTTGGATAATTGTAAGTATCCGTTATTTCCAGAAAATTTGAATGTGCCTTTGTGGGTCTTCATGAGATAGACCAACATATTGCCCAGTGGACTGTATCAGCTACACCATATACTGTTTGAGCTCAAAGTGACCGGTGATTTCAGGCTTCACAATGGCTTGAGTCATATTAGCAAGGTTTGCCCTTGCTGCTTCTATCACCGCATGTTCTTGATTACCTGCCATCACTGTTGGCTGTGGTTGAACTTGAATGTCCAACTCTCTTTTTGTTCTGTTTCTAGCTTCCCACTCCTTCCTTGTTATATGAATTGTTCGTTCAATTTCAGGATCAAAAGGGAAGAGGTTGTTTGTGCTTCTACTCCCCCGCATTCAAGAGAAGAGCCTGCACAACACAAACAAAGTAGATGGAAAATTTAGGTTTTTATTAACAGCTAATAAAATCTTAAAATAGTCAAGTAGCTAATTTCAATAACCCGGCAACGGCGGCAAAAACTTGTTGCGACCAAAACACTCACGCAAGTGTACGCAATCGACAAGTAATATAGTAGTAAGTAAAGTATCGTTCCCACGAGGAATTGTGATCAACTTCTCGACTGATGTAGACTCAAACAATTATCAATTCAAGCTAAATTATCTCAAAATATATAAAGAACCAATTTACAACTTACTTAATAATTGCACAATAATTCAACACAAAATTACTACACCAATTTCACAATATTTATATAACAATTTGGGTAAAAATATTCCAAGGTCATGGACTTGCTAGAGATCATGCTACTATTTTAGCTTAAGATTGATTTATCGAATTATCCGGGTTATTCATTATAGGGTTAATAATACTCATAAGAATATGTCGAGTCCTTATGCACCTATTCAAGTTAAATTAATACCTATATGTTAATGGTATTAATATTAACTCAAATGCATTTACAACTCCTATTTTTCAACCAAGCAAGGCAATTAAGTATATGTCTATCTTAATTGCGAATCTTTCACCTGATGCCCATGATTCGGATCTTGCCCTATTTGATTCTATATGCAACCAAGAATTTCCTTTGTCAAATTTAATTTAAGATTCGTAAATAGTATTTTACTGTTAGCTACGCAGTAAAATAATTAGAAGTAGAATCAAATAAACAACCCATAACAATAAATTCAAGATCTTCAATCTAAGCTTCAAATAACATAATTATCTAACATCCATGACCCAAGAATACTAGAGTTTTTAGCTACTCATAATCATACAAAAATCAACAATAAAAGTTTTAAACATAATATTAACAAACGAATAGAAGAATGTTTAGAAGAACTCTTTGAATCCTTGCTTCAAGATTGTAATCCCATTCTTTTCTTCACTTCAAGATTGAGTCTTCTCTTCACTTTCTCTCTCTAAAATTATTTCTTCCTCTCACAAAACTCCCCTTCTAATAATGGAGTCTTTGCTTTTTGTAAATTGAGTGGGATTAAAAAGGAATTCCAATTTTACCCCCAAATAATTGATTTCCCGGACTGGACTAGCGCGGGACCGCATGACCAGCGCACATCCCGCGCATATCGAGTTTCTTTCTGTCCAAGTCACTGAACTAGTGCGGGAGCGCATGACCAGCGCATGACCAACGCTAGTGGGGTTTTCTCTTGTTAAGATGTTGCTGCTCAACTTTTCGTCATTTGACTCCATTTTTCACTTGATTACCATCATAAATCTTCATTTGTTTATTGAACTCCTGTGAGACATTAAAGTCATGATTAGAGCCAATTTTTGCATTATTTGAACATTTACAATAGTAAACCATCCTTAAGTTGAGCTAAAACATAGGCTATACTAAACAATTTAGCCTATTATCAACTATTCACGATCTTCTGCCTTTGAGTATCTCATACATTGTTCACCTTTACCTTACTTACCTTAAAATCTCGCATCGTATCTTCTATCTCTTTCGTGACCTCCCTTCCACCTAGGTGTAATTCACATCCATAACTTGAAGCTCTATTATAATACTCGCACCTCTGGTACATACACAATACGGTAGAAGATTTGTATTTACTTCTTATGAGGCTGGTACTTTTTCTAACTGGCTTCCTTGTAGGGCCATTAAAGATTATGGTGTTGTGTTATTTCTCTTGAACATCTGATATTAAGAGTGATTCTGTCATGTTCTGAACCACAACTTTTATAATTTTTCTAGGTCCAATAATCAGAATCCTGATTTACTTGGGTGATATAATTCTTTAGTTTCCTCTTTCTTCTGATCAGCCTTTACATAGGCTAAAGCTATCTTCTGATCTATGGTTCATGGTATCAGTTATTACCTTAGCCTTTTATGGGCGTTATGGAATATCCATGATACAATCTTCTAACAATTCAATCCTTTGTCTATGCCCTAGGCTCAATTCTTTCTTTTAACTTATATCGGAGTTTTCTGTGGATATATGATTATCAACAAATATGCTGCCTGAATTATAAAAATTGTTAACCTTTGTTAACTGGGCGCCTCGTACCCTTCTTTATCTTACTTCTTTTTCTTGTTGAAACTTGTATTTATCTTCTTAATCTCTCATTGTCTTACGACATAAAGGTGGATAGGCATTCTTGCCTTAAGGCTTCTTATCAAGATATTTACAACTTTTAGTATGCACATGATCTGCTGAAGACCCCACATTTACTTATCATAAGCATGATACAAAGTTGAGTTCCCCTAATTCAACACTTCCACAACTATATCTCTTATCGATCATCTTTCTGAACGTAGGCATCGTCTTATTACGAATAAAAATAGAAGTTCGGCACTTGAATTCTTATAACTGAGCTCTACCACATGATCTAGAGTAAGAAGAAAGAGTGACAGTCTTAAATGTCATATAGCCTCCTGCTTATAAGTGTAGTGCATGACTGTCACGACCCAATCCCCGATCCGATCGTGATGGCGCCTCTCGTGAAGACAAGGCTAGCCAACTAAACCCAATACATCCTATTTAAAGCGGTTAAACAATTCATAAGCAATTTAAATGTGATTAAATGATAATACTTAGCGAAAGTACAACCTGACATAGCCCAAACCGGGGTGTCACAAGTCACGAGCATCTATTAGAGTATAAATAAAACTGCAAGGCCTGAAACATATAAATAGGACTGATAAACAGAAGGAAGAGATGTGGTGCTGTGAATGCTGGCAGTCACCTCACTAAACTCCGATAACTTAGCCTCCGACCAGCTCAAAACCCGCTACCGGGTGAACAAATACCTGCATCTGCACACGAGGCGTAGGGAGTAAAGTGAGTACTTCAACTCAGTGAGTAATAAAGGTAAATAATAACTGAGTAGTAAGAAATCATGAAAAATGCATCAACATGTTGTATAGAGCAGTCTAAAACCCTTTAAATAAAAGCAGTGAAACTGTGAAATCCTTGGAAAAACATCTTAGCTCAGTTTAAACCTCTTTTAAAAATGACTTTTTCAACTGTTATGCAAATGAATGTTAACAAATAGTGCAGATAAGCACGAAAATCTGCCCCTCGGGCATAACACTCAATTAACAGATAAATGCTAGGCGATCAGACATATATCACAAGATGTAGCACAAACAACAGATAATGGCAAACAAATGAAGTAAAGTAAACACGTAGAACAGTACCCAACACCGCTGCGGCGTGCAACCCAATCCATATATCTTGTCGACGATGCTCACTGGGGGTGTGCAGACTCGGGGAGGGGCCTCTTATGGCCCAAGAGAAATATCAAGCCATCTCATGGCATCAAATCTAGGCCCTCGGCCTCATATCAATATCAGTATAACACTGTTGCGGCGCGCAGCCCGATCCCATAGTATCCTCAAATTTGGCCCTCGGCCATACTCAGTCCAGAAATCACATAAGCCCCTCAGGCATTAGTCAAAACAGTAGTTCTCAGCCTCAAAACATCATTTAATATATCATTTTAGTTTCAAAACCGAGTAAAAGTGGCTGAGTTGTACAACAGTGGAAAACAATACGATTGAGTTCAAGTAGTAGGTCAAAACAGTGAGGAATAGTGATAAAAATCCCCGGAGGGTTCAAATAGTTGGCTCTAAGCCCAAATATGGCAATTCGTCTAAATAATGATGATAACAAATAAGTTTCAATCAAATACGCGGTAAAAGCGTCAATCGGGACGGACCAAGTCACAATCCCCTATAGTAAACGACCCCACGCTCATCATCAAATGCGTGTCTCACCTCAATATAGCACCACGATGTGCGAATCCGGTTTCAAACCCTTAGGATATCATTTACAATCATTACTCACCTCAAACCGGCGAAATCTCAAGCTCGTGACGCCTTTGCCCCTCAAATCGGCCTCCACGCACGTCGAATCTATCCAAAATCAGAACGAATGCATCACAATATGCCAAGGGAATAAAGCCCAAGCGAAAACAATCAATAACGGGCACAAATCTCGAAATTACCAAATACTCGAGCTCTGGGCCTACTTCTCAAAACTCAGAAATTTTTACATCAACGGGTTCCTTATCCTTCCACCAGTTTGTACATATCAACAATATCAAAATCGGAGTTCAAATGGCCCCTCAAATCCTCCATTAAAGGCCTCTTAAACTCAAGCCCTAATCCTTCATATTTAGCCCTTTAAACCCATTAGTTACAACCCTAGATTCATGAAATTCTACTATATGAATGTGTTTTAAGTCCAAAATCCTTACCTCAACAAAGTCCTTTTGATTCCTCTCTTCAAAATCGCCCAAAGCTCCCAATTCTGAGTGCAAAAATGGTTAAACCCTTCAAAACTAGCGAAGGAAGACATGTATACATTCTGCCCAGACATGACCGCATCTGCGGTCCAAAATCCGCTTTTGCGGTACCGCATATGCGGTAAACACATCCGCTTCTGTGGAGTTCATTAAACCGGCCTAAGCCGCATCTGCGAACCACTTCCGCATCTGCGATTCCCCAGATGCGATCCCTTTAGTCGCTTCTTTGGTCCGGCTCGCCTGACCCATTTTCGCTTCTGCGATGATACATCCGAATCTGCGTCGCCGCATCTGCGATCCACAAACCGCAGAAGTGAAAATACAAGAAGTAGCAAATCTAAAGCTGCAACATAAATTCCAATTTCTCCGCCAACCATCCGAAATTACCCCGAGGCCACCGAGGCCTCAACCAAAAGAACGAACATGACCCAATACCTTATTCAAACTTGTTCCAATCATCAAAACACTTCAAACAACTTCAAATCCATCAATTCACATCGAATTCAAGCCTAAGTTTTCTAAAAACTTCTAAAATACGCTTTCGATAAAAAACCCAACCAAACCACGTCCGAATGACCTGAAATTTTGCACATACATTACAAATGACATAACGAAGCTACAACAACTCTCGGAATTCCATTCTGACCCTCGGGTCAAAATCTCACCAATCAACCAGAAATCGCCAAAATACTAACTTCGCCAATTCAAGTCTATTTCTACTCCGGACCTCCAAAACCAATTCCGATCACACTCCTAAGTCATAAATCACCCAACAAAGCTAACCAAATCATAAAAATTCCGATTCGAGCTCATATACAAATAAGTCAACTCTTGGTCAAACCTTTCAAATTCAAAGCTTTTAACTGAGACTGTTCTTTTGAATTCATACCGATTTCTGTGAAAACCAAAATCAACGATTTACATCAGTCATAATACATCATACGGGGAAAGTCATGCCCGAGAACTGGCGATCAAAGTGCAAAAGCTCGAAACGACCGGTCGAGTCGTTACATCCTCCCCTACTTAAATACACGTTCGTCCTCGAACGTACCCAGAGTTGTTCTAAAAGCCAACCCGTAGCTGAATAATATTACTATGCATATACCCGGGGGTGATCCTACATCACCCTATCTCATATAGGTTCGATAACACATTGCAACTAAAATAGCACAATCCAATCTGGCCCATAAGCCATAGAACCACATTTGCACTTCCGAAACCATCAATACGTTCAAAACCTCACACCTATACTATGAATAGTCTCGAACCAGCTGTAATTACCCATGGCTTCAACCTCAGAAGCAATCCCATAATATACTACATAACTCAAACACTCGTAGCGATAACTTCTATTCACAACAGCTGCCCATAACAACCGAATACTGGTAGAAAACCTCTTATAAACTAAAGTCTCATTCCAACACTTTCATATACTACCAACGATAAATGAAATATGCACTAAACCATAACCATTTCTGAGATCGACTATTCATGTAGCCACTTCTCCTTTGGCAAATACCATAGTAAATTTCTGAGCTCAACCTCGACATTATCCTCCCAATATGCTGAAATCGAATCCGTTCGTATTCATTAATGATCCCAATAATATCCTCTAATCCAACACATCACTCTGGTGATATGACGCATCAATAGAGGCCTAAGCCACAACTGGCATAATATGTGCGCCAATAAGCAACGGTCCTAATATACTCAATCATGAAAATGACTCAATTAAGGAGCTGTACCTCAAGCTCACCAGTACCACCACAACACAAGACTAAGGACCCGTCTTACATCATAGAAATAGAACACCCGAATCTAACCCGCAAGGTCATATCTCCACCTAGCTTTGCTACAAAATGCGCGATCCTATCCAAACACTGTGCCACATGAAACACCTCAAGTCACTATGCTCGAAATTGACAACCGCGCATAATATGACACCTGGAACAAAAACAATTCACTACACCCACGGCGAAACAAGGAACATATACCACGCAGACTCGATAGGACATAACCGATACACCATCCACCGGGCAACATCCAATTACTTTTCCCGCTCGACTTCCACTATGAATCCTAATAGAACCGCACCATATGTGCCCATAACCAACAAATCATAATGTCTCGCAACACAGAAAGGCAACTCATAGATCTCCCAGATCACTAGTAAGCTCAATAACGGTCGAATTAACTTGTCCCTCAACAATATAGCTTGGGGCCAACTAAGACGACTCAGCTAGAACACGCATCCACATTGGCCTGCCAACAAACTCCTTATCAAAGAAGCCTCAATCTGCTCCTTCCACTACTATAACTCCTGCCGGAGCCATACGATACGGTGCCCGATGCCAAATCATTACCAAAATCAACAACCCTGCCCGGCGACATGCCCGACCACAAGGAACACATCCGGAGAGTTCCTCAATACCAGAACTGAATCAGTGGTAGAATCCTCTGCACTGACATCCATCACGAAGGCTTAATTAAGAAAGGCAATCCTTCCCAGCCATTCCCTGGGTCTTTGAAATATAAACCACACTACTAGAACATAATCTGCAGCCCCTCGCCACTCAACGCATGGCATTTCCGGCATAGCCCATAGCGTAATAGTCCAGAATAACCCAACACTGAGACGACCAGTCTGAACTCCAACATCACATCCAACATCTAACATACCAACAAAGAAACATCCACTCGAGCCTCCAAATCCTGATAGTCTCTAAACAATGCCGATACACACGATCCACAACCACAATATAGCCTGAATATGAGAACTTCCGTCTCCAAATCTACACGACCCATGAATCACCACATCCGTTCCCAATTTCGCCGAACGAATACATGATACGCCTAAATACCCAATCATTCCACGATAGATACTCAAAAATGTCCCTGTGCCCCCAAGCAAACTCGAATATCACCAGTCGATCTAACAAGAAAGTGCCGCAATACTACCGAAGTACCATCAACTTAATCACATTGTCTTTTCTGAAACATATACCCTCGTCAAATCACCCCAATTAGCACTACCTCTTCCTTAATCATCTGAAACTGCCCATGCTGCCTAAGAATTCATGACTTTCCATTCAGAACTGAACCATAACCTTCCACACGCAATTGTCAAACCTCCACAACCCACCGCATATCCCATACCATCTCAAGATAACATGACAACTTCACCTTCCTTCCGAGCCACAAACATCAACATACTCAATTGGTCAAGAACTTTCCATTGGTACCAACCAAGAAGAAAAATCACTATACATCCCATGCTCCGCATGCCCATAGAAAATATACATCTCCAAACCATGGTAAAAACCATCAAGAACTCTCCGAGTTCCTTCTGCACAAATCATACATGTCGGGACTGAATCCTTCTAACTCGATTAAGCAAAGCAAACCATCAAAACCTAAGAGCATTGCCGCAAAATACCTGAAAGAACTCATTACCTTGAACACACACAAAGAATTAATCATATCCTTACCATACCGAGTCGGCTTACTATCAAACTATTCCATCTATCTAAATTTCCTTCTGATTCATTTTCAACTTGATATTTTCTCTTGCTGTAGTACCACAATTCCTCAACCCAGGCTCACCACACAAGACCCAAGCACAAGACCACACTGTCTAAGAACTATAAGCCGCTGAATACTCACTCAATTACTCCCAGAAACACCACATTCCAGAACACTTTACTTTGGGGAACTTCCTGCAAATCTAAATCTGTTACCTTTGCTTTCTTGATACTGATACATAGAGTCCTATATTCAATATAGAAATATCACAAGTCTTGACCTCTTCCCATGAAAACACAGTTTCTAACCTCATATACAACTTTAAGATACCCAATTGTTACATGTAGAACCTCAAACACATTAGAACCATTCTCAAGAGTCACTCACTCTCTTCAAACTGCAATTAGCCTGATCAAACGAACAGAACCACCCGTGCCTCATTAGCACTATGCACCGCAGAATGAAATCCTCACCCCAACACATCCAGGCAACTTCCTGCTCTATGCACCGAGCATTCCTTACCAACAACAACTTAATACATCCCGTGATTTTTCTTACTCTATGAAGCATAATATAACCTTTTAAAATTCCTCTACTCGAGTCATCCTCGGTCTCAATTTCCGCAAGCCATAACTGATTCGCCCGTACGCCTGAAACTGGAACCAACATAGCACCTAATCGTGCAACCAACTACTCACAGCAGACTCCCCCACTTGACTCGGTGTCATAGATCAAAATACACTCAATAACTCATAACACTTATACTCTATTGATTCCACGATACCATAGTGAGATTAAGTTCAAATCCTTTTGTAATCTTGTGAAAACACAGATCATCTAGTATTTTAAATCTTCTGCAAATCTCGTATTCATCCCCGCAATAGTTAAGCCCACTCTCTTAAGTGACCCTAAATTTCAGATATCAACACGCACTTTTCACTTACACGAGATCTTCTAACATACACATAAGAATCACACTACTTCAGAACACTCCGTAGGAGATAACCCACCTGCTTCACCTCAGTCTAACATTTCTGTATACCTTCCACCGTCATACACATTACACAGTCGCTTGGTCTTCCTGAGTCTGAACTCATACCGCAACATAAAATTTACTTCACTCTCAACTGGAAAAACATGAAAATATCCTTCACGTGCCCATAACTCAGTGTTATACTTCGAATCAAGATGAAATTCAAGCACATAATAGTTCTTCTCTCGTCCAGCCGTCCTTCCTCGTTACTTCTAAGTCGCATAGATACATCTCGCAATACTAACATACTCACCACACAGTTATCCAGCCGTCACTTCCACTAATAGGGGCAATATTGAATATATAAGTGTAATACACTTGCTCACACAATTAGCACCTCGATGCTCAAGCCATAGGAAAAGATCCAACCTCAGGTTCTCCAGACTGGCCCAACATCAAACTCGCAGAGATCACATCTCGCCCTCGATCAGAGAATCACAAGGCATCAAGGCACGTATGATACTGAGCGCTCATGCGTGCATGCGAGCGCGTGGAAGGAATTTCAAGAGTTATTTTTCAAGCTGGATCAAAGACGCACGATAAGAATTCAAGAATGTGAAGTTTTTCCTAAAGGTTCTGCAGCCTCTCGATGATAAATACAGATGTATCTGCACCGATCCGCGAGACTCTACTAAGCTTGCTCATGACTCGTGAGACCTATGTAACCTAGGCTGTGATACCAACTTGTCATGATCGAATCCCTGATTCGGTCGTGATGGTGCCTCTCGTGAAGACAAGGCCAACCAACTAGACCCAATACGTCCTATTTAAAGTGGTTAAACAGTTCATAAGCAGTATAAATGTGATTAAATGATAATAATTAGCAGAAGTACAACCCGAGATAGCCCAAACTGGGGTGTCACAAGTCACGAGCATCTATTAGAGTATAAATACAACTGCAAGACCTTGTGAGCACGTGATTTTTGCCCTATATGAATTATTCCAACAAATTCAGAGCAAAATAATTTCTTTCAGTGTTTGCAATTTTGTTGGATTTTGTGGCATTTTCTATTAATTATTTACATTTGTCTGTGCACGTTTATTTTATTTAATTCACGAAAATACAAAAATATCACGCACTGCATTTAGTAGTTAATTTTATATAATTAGTAAAATATTTTGTTTTGTAAAATATGAAAATCACAAAAATAGTTTAATTTGCACTCCTTAATTTTAACTTTAATTTTGAGTAGTCTTCTTTTAATTTATTTTTAATTAATTGTGATAATTTTTATTTTTAGGTTAATTAGTGTTTTTAGGTTAATTAAGTTCTAGGATTTAATTAAGATTTTAATTTAATTTTGAAAAGAAGAAGAAAAAGAATTATTTTGAAAAAAAGGAATTGAAAAGTTAGAAAGTTGGGCTGTCTTGTTTTAATTTTGTCCAAGCCCAATGTGAATTCCCTCACCCCAGCCCAAATACTCGCCCGATACCCGACCAAAACCGGCCCAAACCCGCCCTTAACCCGGTCTCTTTCCCCACTAAAACCAAACGACCCCGTTTTAAAGGCTCGACAGATCTGGGCCGTCGATGTTGTTCCACCCAACAGACAGGAACTGAGGGTGTGCTTAATATTTAAGTGTCGGAACCCTCAGACCCCCACTCCTCCTCGTCTCCAACACTCCCAAAGACCCTACCTCAACCCCACCGTGCACCGCCGCCGGAAATCGCCCTACGGCGGCGGTAGGTCTCCGATAGCCACCGGATTTACACCCCAGATCCCTCTCCTTCTCCTCATTCCGAATCCATACTCCTTTTCCCTCGAATCACACCCGAATGTCTCAAATCTGGCTCAAACGATCGAAGCCCTAACGCCTCCCTTATTCTCTCCGGTGGCGGCACCACCTCTATTCAACCCCAAATTAACACCCCATAACCCCCATGACCTCCTGTATCCAAACCCCTAACCCATACCCCTCAAATCCTTCATGAATCCATCGAATTTTGAATCTAGGGATAGGCTCCGAAGTCCCAAGAGGTCATAGTGTGTTAATCCTTGATTCCATGGTTTGCATGGCTACCTGCTCCTGCTCTTCTTAAGATTGAAGGTTGTTTGAACATGAATGTGATGTCGTTCACTTGTTCTTACAAAGAATAACTGAGTAACATCACTCTTCTTTTAAGCCAGTGTTTCAATTAGGTTTCGAGCCATGATTTGGCAAGTTCCTCCTCCCCTCTTGTATTTTCTTTCACTGTTTCATCTTCCTCCTCATCCTTTCTCTTTTGGTTTGGGCGAAGTTTGTTTGGGTTGTCTGAGTTCAAATTGGTTCCATCTCCTGTTCTCTTTTCCTCTTCTTTTCTTTTCGTTGTGAAAGCTTGATTATCTGATGCCTTTAGTCCGCCTTGTTTTATTTGTCTAAGTCTTTCATCATCAGTTTAACCACCTAGTTAATGAAATTAGGCCCATGATTTAGTTAAATTGTTGTTATGAAATTAGATTGGTTAGTTCAGTCATTTTGCTTTTGGTTTCGGTTGCTTTTAAACAAATGGTTCCAGGCTTCTTTGTTTAGAGAAAGTTTGGGTCAGTTTTTCAAAATTAGAATCATCGTTTTATTTTAATTGGAATCTAAGGAATCAGAAGCCCAAAAAGGAATTGAACCTGGGTTTTTAACCCGTATCAAATCAGGGTTTTGGGTCAACTTGACTTGTGAGTTGCTGAGTGTGATTAAGGGGCATTTTGAGGGGTAGTCTAGGCAATTGGCCTAAGGAATCTTGAGTGTAACTGAATGGGAAGCTTCCAGGAAGCTGGGGGTAGGGATTAAAGTGAATTTCTGGAATTTAAGGTAGGGACACTTAAGAAAAAAAATAAAATTCAAAAGGGGGCAAAGTGCAAGCTAAGTTTGCCCTAGTAACTTGCCTATAAAGGCAGCTTTTCTTGCCTTTCAAGGAAGACCCAAGAGACTTGAAAGAGATAAAAATTCTAAAAAAATAAAAATGGCTGAGAATTCTGAAACTGCACTGATTTCCAGCATATTTCTTTGATAAAAACTGATCAAATTCTGTATCAGCTGGGGATTTCTTATCTTCTTCATTAGTTAAAATCTCTGAAAGTTTCATATCTTGCACCTGGGTTGGGAGATGGTTTGATTTTTGGTTTTTCTGGGTTTCAAGCTACTGTGAGGTCACTGTTGCATTGATACTGTTGTGCTCTTTGTTCTGCTGTTATCTATTGCTTCTTCACCTCTTTTTCCCTTTCAATTTCCAGGTATGCTTTTGAAACTTGGATGGAACTGAAACCTGATTGAGCTGTGTATTAAGATCTGCGATACAGTTGGTTTCAAATGAAAATATCAGTCCCTGTTGTGTTAAATTCTACCCTGTTGTCATTTATGTTTTAGTTTAGCTTCTTATGTACATTTCATTTTGTTTTAAGGCTTGGATCTAAGTTTGTTTAAATGTAGCTGATTTAAAGCTATTTAGGTCTCTTAATGTGTATTAATTAAAGACTATGTTCTAACTTTATTAGCAACAATTTTCTGGCTGTTGGATTGTGTTTTGTCACAACCATGGTTTGAATGTAAGTCAATCGTTTCCTTGAATCCGATTGTGAAACAGAGTCAATCTTTTCCTCAAATCGGGATTTGAACCGGTGACTTAGGACACCATAAATATCCCAAGTGACGACTCTGAACCTTTTAATAAATAAATCCCGTTTCGATTGTCCTTTAATTGAAAAAACTCCTTATAAGTCACGAGCATCTATTAGAGTATAAATACAACTAAAAGGCCTGAAACATATAAAATAGGACTGATTAACAAAAGGAAGAGATGCGGTGCTGCGAACGCTGGCAGTCACCTCACTAAACTCCGATAACTTAGCCTCCGACCAGCTCAAAACCCGCTACCGGGTGAACAAATACCTGCATCTGCACACGAGGTGCAGGGAGTAAAGTGAGTACTCCAACTCAGTGAGTAATAAAGGTAAATAATAACAGAGTAGTAAGAAATCACGAAAAATGCATCAACATGTTGTATAGAGCAGTCCAAAACCCTTTGAATAAAAGCAGTGAAACTGTGAAATCCTTGGAAAAACATCTTAGCTCCGTTTAAACCTCTTTTAAAAATGACTTTTTCATCTGTTACGCAAATGAATGCAAACAAATAGTGCATATAAGCACGAAAATCCGCCCCTCGGGCACAACACTCAATTAACAGATAAATGCTAGGCGATCAAACAGATATCACATGAAGTAGCACAAACAACAGATAATGGCAGACAGATGAAGTAAAGTAAACACGTAGAATAGTACCAACACCGCTGTGGCGTGCAGCCCGATCCATATATCGCTGTGGCATGCAGCCCGATCCATATATATCGTCAACGGTGCTCACTGGGGGTGTGCAGACTCTAGGAGGGGCCCCTTACGGCCCAAGCACAATATCAAGCCATCTCGTGACATCAAATCTAGGCCCTCGGCCTCATATCAATATCAGTATAACACTTCTGCGGCACGCAACCCGATCCCATAGTATCCTCACATCTTCCCTCTGCCATACTCAGTCCATAAATCAAATAAGCCCCTCAAGCGTTAGTAAAAACAGTAGTCTCAGCCTCAAAACATCATTTAATATATCATTTTAGTTTCAAAACCAAGTAAAAGTGGCTGAGTTGTACAACAGTGGAAAACAATACGACTGAGTTCTAGTAGTTGGTCAAAACAGTGAGGAAATAGTGATAAAAATCCCCGGAGGGTTCAAATAGGTGGCTCGAAGCCCAACTATGGCAATCAGTCCAAATAATGATGACAACAAGTAAGTTTCAATCAAATACGCGGTAAAAGCATCAATCGAGACGGACAAGTCACAATCCCCTATAGTAAACGACCCCACGCTCATCATCAAGCTCGTGTCTCACCTCAATATAGCACCACGATGTGCGAATTCGGGGTTTTAAACCCTCAGGATATCATTTACAATCATTACTCACCTCGAACCAGCGAAATCTCTAGCTCGTGACGCCTTTGCCCCTCAAATCGGCCTCCACGCGCGTCAAATCTATCCAAAATCAGAACGAATGGATCACAATATGCTAAGGGAACAAAGCCCAAGTGAAAACAATCAATAACGGGCACAAATCCTGAAATTACCAAAAACCTGAGCCCCGGGCCCTCTTCTCGAAACTCAGAAATTTTTACATCAATGGGTTCCTTATCCTTCCACGAGTTTATACATATCAACAATATCAAAATCGGAGTTCAAATGACCCCTCAAATCCTCCATTAAAGGCCTCTTAAACTCAAGCCCTAATCCTCCATTTTTAGCCCTTTAAACCCATTAGTTACAACCCTAAATTTATGAAATTCTACTATATGAATGTGTTTTATGTCCAAAATCCTTACCTCAACGAAGTCTCTTTGATTCCTCTCTTCAAATTCGCCCAAAGCTCCCAATTCCGAGTACAAAAATGGTTAAATCCTTCAAAAATCGCGAAGGAAGACATATATACATTCTGCCCAGACATGACCGCATATGCGGTCCAAAATCCGCTTTTGCGGTACCGCATATGCGGTCAACACATCCGCTTATGCGGAGTTCATTAAACTGGCCGAAACCGTATCTGCGAACCACTTCCGCATCTGCACTTCCGCAGATGCGATCCCTTTAGCCGCTTCTGCGGTCCAGCTCGCCTGTTTCGCTTCTGCGATGATACACCCGCATTTGCGGTCCACAAACCGCAGATGCGGAAATACCAGAAGCAGCAAATCTAAAGCTGCAACACAAATTCCACTTTCCCCGCCAACCATCCGAAATCACCCCGAGGCCCCTGGGGCCTCAAACAAAAACACGAGCATGACCCAATACCTTATTCAAACTTGTTCCAATCATCAAAACACTTCAAACAACATCAAATCCATCAATTCACATCGAATTCAAGCCTAAGTTTTCTAAAAATATATAAAATATGTTTTCGATAAAAAACCCAACCAAACCACATCTGAATGACCTGAAATTTCGGACACACATCAAAAATGACATAACGAAGCTACAGCAACTCTCGGAATTCCATTCCGACCCTCGGATTAAAATCTCACCTATCAACCAGAAATCGCCAAAATACTAATTTCGCCAATTCAAGCCTATTTCTACTCCGGACCTCCAAAACCAATTCCGATCACACTCATAAGTCAGAAATCACCCAACAAAGCTAACCAAATCATAAAAGATCCGATCCGAGCTCATATACAAATAAGTCAACTCTTAGTCAAACCTTTTAAATTCAAAACTTTCAACTGAGACTGTTCTTTCAAATTCACACCGATTTCTGTGAAAACCAAAAACAATGATTTACATCAGTCAGAATACATCATACATGGCAACTCATGCCCGAGAACTGGAGATCAAAGTGCAAACGCTCGAAACGACCGGTCGGGCCGTTACTTTGACACACCGATAAACAAGACTCTACTAGACACAGCTTGTAGACTCCCTATTACAGAACTGCTCTGATACCACTTTTGTCATGCCCCGAACCTGGGGGGCAAGACTGGCACCCAGTGCCTCACCTATCCTTGCGTACCAACTTGCAACTAAGGGGCTCTGAACATATGATGTCATACTTTGGCCATGGGCCACATTGCAAGATAACTACGAATGTTGACTAAATGTCAATATATAACTGGGCCGACAAGGCCGTCATAGCTATTGCAGCTGACAAACCAACCAAATATACATACAAGGCCTACAAGCCAAACATATTGTACTAACTGACAGGATATGTCTACAAGACTCTACTGATGGATATACTATGATCGGAACAGCTCCTCGACCTACTCAAAACATATATACATATATATACAAGATGTACATAAGGCTCTAGACCCAAAAACTCTGAAAGGCATGGAGCTTACCGACCAAGCTGAACTCGGGCAACAGTTATTGAGGAGGCCTACCCATATGTTTGTCTAACCTGCACGCATGAAATGCAGCGCCCCCAGAAAATGGACGTTAGTACGAAATAATGTACTGAGTATGTAAGACAATATACTGAAAGCTAAAACTGAATTAATAATATAATAACTGCAAGTAGCTGGAAGTCAAAGGTAATCTGAAGATATACTTACCTGCTGATACTGACTCAACTCTCTCAATATAGTAAGTAAAATAGTTGTTCGGTCCTATAAGGCTCGGTATACATATAATTGTTCTGTCGTAGTAGGCTCGCTCATAGGCACTCAACCATACTAGGCTCTGTATCTCGACCAACTGGGCTCGCTCATAGGTGCTCGGCCATAGTAGGCTCGGTATATAACTTAACATCTGATCAGAGGTTGCCCAATAGGTGCCTGCCCATCGATTATAACTCGATGGTAATGAAAATACTTTTAATACTGTATGTATGTAAATTCTCTACTCTCTTGACTGGAAGAAGGAAATACTCAACTGAATATGAAGTCCCAATAAGGAGAATATTATAACTTACAAAACTAGGAAAATATACGCAATTTGCGAGACTAGCAAAATATACATAAATTTCGAGATATAATTTTTTCTTTATGCCTCGTTATCAAACTTGTATAGTGACGAGATCATGCCAAAATGAAGGAAGAGCTTAGCCTTAACATATTTGTTCCTTGAATTATTTGCACAAAATGAAGCTTCTGCTTCTTTAAATCTTATGAACGAAATTTTGCTACCTTTGACTTTTGAACTAAATTCATTCAGAAGGCAAAGTTTTGTTGCAAGTCTTTAAGATGAATGTGATTTGGAGTTTGAATTTTAGAAACAAAGGTCTGTTGCAATGCCTTTAAAATGAGAGTGATTTTGGAGTTTGATTTTTTTTTAAATCAAAATTCTGTTCCTAAGACTTTAAATGTAAATTCTTTTAAAATTGAATGGATTGGAAAGACTTGGATAAAGTCTTGGAAAGAATGGAAGGAACTTGTTATCCATTTGACACCTAATCAAGGAATGACTTAGTCATTTCTTGATAATGTGGCTAGTTTCCACGTGGGTTGGAGGGATAATTATTATATTTTTATCCACATATTAGTTAATCGAATGATGTCCTGTTACCCGATAATTAACCAATTACCCAAAAATTGAGAATTATTACCACTTACTTAAAATATTACTCACTTTTCACATACCTTATACACCTTTCTAGCATGAGCATGTAGTACCTTGAATGTCACTAGTCCATAAATACCGGGTATTTTAGCTCGGACCATATTTTACCCCAATATACCAAACTTAGACGAAAAATTCATTTTCTTTGACTTGCTTCCCCTTTCAACTTTGCGAATTTATTTATCACTTGTGAAATAGCATAATCCTTATAATCTCCAAATAATCTTTTACTTGGACTGATATCAATTACCTTACAACAAATCCAACGTACAATAATACAGGGTGCAATATCATCGTAATTTAATACTGCATAGCACAACATCACCGTAATGTAATTCTGCTAAGTGCAAAACTGTCGTAACTTAATACTGCAAAGCGTAACATCACCGTAATGTAATACTGCAGGATGTAATATCATCGTAATATACTAATGTAAAGGGTAACATCAACGTAGTATATTACTGCAGAGCATAACATCGATGTAATACTGCGGGGCGTAACAATTTTTAAAGTTAGGATAGAAATATTCCTAACAATATTGCTTAGTTGAATGTCGTACTGTATACATTCATGATAGATTCAATACCATAGATATATATGATTGATATATTGCGGATATACGAATAGTAAGGTGGGAACATGCTATTTCTACAAACGATTCAGTCAACTATCAATCATAGATAATTTATATTAACAGGTGTAATTACGAACTCAATAGGATTAATAATCTGACCACAAACCCCAAATTTCCATCTCATTTGATTAAAATTCAACCATAATAGCTTGCTTCTTATTAATTTAGTTGTTTACTTGTTTAAATTTCGCAATAGTAGTCTTAGTAGAAAAAACCACCACTTTTAATTATCTTGAATAGTTAATTAATTTTAGTTAGCTTAGTTAATAATTATTCCGAGTCTCTATGGGTTCGACAATGGACTTTCAAGTCACTTTATTACTTGACGGCCACGTATAATTGCGTGTACAAATTTTTGGCACCGTTGTTAGGGACATAACAATTGATTGTTTAACTGAGTTAATTTTATAAGTTTCCTGTTCAAGTTTTGTCTTGTTTGATTTACCTGATCTGTCTCAGGTACTTGTGAAGTAAATGTCAGGGAAGAAGAATGAGGGTAAATATAAACTTGAACCCTTTGAGAATGAACATGAGACACTCTTCTACTTAAATAAAAAAAGTAACAGAAGAAGCAAAAGAAGCTAAAGCACGAGATATTTTTATAAAACTACAAAAAAGTTCTATATGCAGAAAATCTTCTCTCTAAGAAGAAAAGGAATAGTAATTTCGTCATTATTTTCCGGTCATAACTCTGGCAGCCTGTGGTAGAATTAACCAAACTTGGTGTCACAAGATACATAATCTCCTTACGAATAATACCCAATTGGTTTCAACTTCGGATATATAGTCAATTTTTGTAGATCTTAATTTCATTTTCACGAGTTACTGTAGCAGACAGTGTTCTTCATTCAATTTCAACGATTCAGCTAATTCCAACGCTACTTTTCAGCACACCAGCTTGTTTTGATAACGTGAAAGTGTTCTTTTCTCTTCTAAGATTGGTTTGAATTCTAAGCTTCATTTTAAATCGAATTTACTGTAGCATAAGCAGTAAATAACCTGAAGCTAATTCAAATTACAATTTACTGTTCTCTTCTCTTTTACAATTTGGACTATGAAATTGGATTCACAGCCATAAGCAGTAAATAACTTGAAGCTAATTAGAATTATAGTAGCATTGTTTTCTTGCAAAGTTGTTGCACCTGTGTCATGTAAGTAATCTGCTAAAAAATTTCAACTGTAATGGACACACAGGCAGGTGGCCAGCCACATTTGGAGGCTGTGCTGCCTAAACAACCTCCTCCAAACATGGCACAAACATCAGGGAACACAAATACCAACAAACAGCTGATGGATTACTCCAAACTACTGAAACCTTGCACTTTAAATGCTGCAATACCGGAGCAATAGGAAGTTGAGCCAATTCCTATTCGTCCACCTACAATATTGAATGGAGAACATGTTATTCAGTTCACAGAAGCAGAAGTAGAAAGGATGGATATCATCGAAGGATTACAATATGCAATAGTTGGTAAATGTTCTTATGGAAGCCCAGAAATTCAACAACTGCGTAAGTTAATACCAATTCAATGCGGAATTAAAGGTGAGTGTAACATTGGATTTCTAAGGGATAGGCACATTTTAATTAGAATGACGTTAAGGCAGGACTATCTACATTTTTCATCAAAAACTCATTACATAAAGGATATGGATGGCTATCAATATCAGCTTAGGCCATTGATTTACGACTTAAAGTTTAGAGCAGATGAAGAAACACCCAAGGCAATGGCTTGGATTTCATTCCTAGGTCTATTGCCAACCTTTTTTGTGAAGGAATGTCTATTTTCTCTAGCTTCAGCAGTAGGTAAACCTATGCATCTAGACATGGCAACAATTAATAAAACTAGACCTAGTTGTGCTAGGGTGAAGGTACTAGTTGACTTACTTGCAGATCTGCCTAAAAAGTGAGGATGGACATAGTCAATGAAGCTAAAGGAACAACAAGAACTGAATGGGTGAGAATTCAATATGACATGCTGCCTAAATATTGCAGACATTGTAAACTGCAAGGGCATGATCAATTTGAATGCTGGAGGATACACCCTGAACTATATGTGGAGAAGGAGAATGATAACCAAGCAGATACAGGTAAGAAACAGGACAAAGGGAACTCACACCCTATAAAGATGTTATCTAGTGGAAAGGTCGTGGGTAATGTGAATGTTACAGCAAAAAAGCAATGGAAGGAAGTGAAGGACAACAGAGTTAGAAATGTAGTAAATCCAAATACTAGTCTCACTAATAATGGATTGGAGATGGCACCAGCTAAGCAGTTGGAAAACAATAAGAACAAGGAGGGTACAAGCACTGTAGAGAGACAAGTAGAAGCATATAGCAACAGTGGTAAGGATTTGGTGGCAGTATACAATGAAGATAACGATCATGTTCAAGTAGCTAACAAATTTGCAATATTACAAGGGATGGATGAAGAGGAACAACTTGTTAATCAATTGGCAATGGTGGCAGCTAATGTAGCAACAAACAGTTCAGCACTTCATAACCAAGCATCTACAAACCAAAAACCAAAAAATATGGTCAATAATGAGGGAAAGTTAAATCCAGCAGCACAAGCTTTTCATCTTAACTCATCGGGGATTAGTTCGACTAATGGTCTAGTCAATGGAAAGAAGGCATCAAAAGAAAAAAACGATACCGCACAATGGGTAGAAAGAAGCTTCAAGGATAAAACAGGAGAAGGAATAGTTAAGATCAATAAACCATGCAAGGAAATCCCATCACAAGTTACATTAGTGAACAAGGTAGTTAATAAAAATCCGAAGTCTCAAGCAGAAGGGTCAAAATCGTCTACATTTAAAGAAAGAGTGCAAGAATGTCGAGGCAGGCTATGGGAGGCACAAAGGGAATACGATTCAGAGGAGAACGAAGTACCACTAGGAGCACAAGCTGATGAGGAACCAAATGAGAATGACAAAGAAGAAGATGAGCAAAGTGTAAATGGAGAGATCCATGCCAATGACACCAATACAACTGGTAATTATTTAATAAAGGAAGGATCAGAAAATGTTGAGCACATCAATAATTTGCAGACAGCAGAAGTCGCAGAAATTAGTAACTATGAAGGAAGAGGCCCAGAGGTAAATGATCCTGGAGGAACAGAAGATGATCAACTTCAGAAATCACAAGAAGACCCACAAGGACACAACACAACAGAGAAGGAGAAACAACCAAAACAAAAAACAGAAATAGTAAATAGTACTGTTACATTGGAGAAAAACCAGTTGTAGCTGTTTAAAAGAGGCGAAGAGAAAGCATTGGTCCCTAAAAAGAATTCATTTGGAGCTACATCAGGAGGGAAGGAAGACAATGATGAAGGAGAAGAACCTGGTAAATCAGGATACGACATGGATCAAGAATCAACTACCCAACACCTTATGAATGCTGCAAGGAAAGGTGCTTATCACCTATGCAAGTGGAAAAGGCAAAATCAGCAGCAAAAGGAAAGAAGAAGCAACAAAAAGATAATTTTGCAGCACCAAAAGATGGGGTGCACACAAGGAGAACGATAACTAAATCCAACAATCAGTGATGAATGCTCTCATTTGGAATATAAGGTCAGTCAACACACAGCAGGCCTTTGAAAGGTTGACAAAAATGCATAGGCAAAAGCACTATGATTTTGTAGGATTAATGGAGCCAAAGCAACAAGCAAAAAAACTGAAAAGGTACAGAAACAAGATAAGACTTGCACAGGCAATTTCAAATGTTTCCAATAAGATCTGGGCTTTTATAGATGAGGTATTTGAGGTAACTATTATGTACAATATGGTGCAACAATTAACACTAAGATTGTTTCATACTGAATCGCATGTGGAGTTTGTCCTAACATTGATATACGCAAAATGTGATGCAATTGAGAGGATAGAATGATGGGATTCATTATATGCAATGGCAAGGGATATGGAAGCACCATGGCTTGTAGGAAGTGATCTCAATGTAATATGAGAAGAAGAAGAGAAGTTTGGTGGGTTACCTGTGTCATTGAATGACATTGATGATTTTCGATACTGCATTAACACTTGCAATCTTTTCGACCTTGGATTTAAAGGCAGCATATTTACATGGTGGAATGGGAGAGCAGAGGAAGACTGTATATTCAAAAGACTAGATAGATGTTTGGCAAATGTTGAGTTCCAACAAACATTTCCAGGAATAGAGGTGCAGCATTTGTCAAAGACTGGTTCTGATCATAGTCCGATGGATTTGAAGTGTGATATTGAGACTCCACCTATAAAAAAACCTTTTAAGTTCTTGAATTTTTGGGTGGAACATGCGACTTTTAAAGATATGGTGAAAGAGAACTGGTCTGCTGATTTCAGTGCAAATCCTTATATTCTTTTTAATCACAAATTAAAAAAATTAAAGAAAGCCCTTTCGTTGTGGAGTAAGGCTACATTTGGAGATATTTTCCAAAAAATAGCAAGTATGGAGGAGGTAGTAATGGTTCATGTAGCAGAATTTGAAGCAAATCCTACAGGGATGAACAAGGAAAGACTCCAAAAGGTTTAGGCAGAATTGATTAAATGTCTTGCACTAGAGGAGAAATATTGGCAACAAAAGGCAGGCATGACTTGGTTCAAGGAAGGGGATAGGAACACAAAGTTCTTCCATGCACAAGTGAGAGGTAGGAGGAAGAGACTTCAGCTTATAAGAATTCAAAACAGTGGAGGAACCTGGATTGAAGAAGAACAAGAAATTGCAGAAGAGGCTATCAAATTCTACGAGGAACAATTCACAGAAGCATCTAATCCTTCATCATTTGATATCGTAAAGCATGTTCCTAATCTGATTAGCACTGATCAGAATGCAGATTTGATTAAGCAACCAACAAAAGAGGAGGTTCAAATGGTAGTACTTGGACTTAATGGTGATAGTGCAGGAGGGTCAGATGGTATGATAGGAAAATTTTATCATTCTTGTTGGGACTTAATAGGGGATGACCTGTACGACATGGTGAGGGCTCTTTTCAATGGTCATGAGCTACCAAAGTGTGTAACACACACAAACCTAGTTCTGATACCAAAGAAAAAAGAAGTTACCACCTTTTCGGATTTAAGACCAATAAGCCTCAGTAAATTTTCTAACAAGGTTATATCAAGGGTGGTACATGAAAGGCTAGTAAAATTTCTCCCAAGTCTGATATCGGAGGAACAAGTGGGTTTTGTTAAGGGAAGGAATTTAGTAGAAAACATCCTTCTAACTCAGGAGATAGTTACTGACATTAGGCTTAGAACTAAGGCTGGACCTAATGTCATCCTGAAGCTAGATATGACCAAAGCTTATGATAGAATATCTTGGCTATTCCTAACCAAAGTACGGAGAAAGATGGGATTCACAGAAAGGTTGATAGGGATTGTTTTTGGTTTAGTTTCAAACAACTGGTATTCTATTCTAATAAATGGTCAAGCTCATGGTTTCTTTAAGTCCTCAAGGGGAATAAAACAAGGTGATCCTGTATCTCTAACTTTGTTTATATTGGTAGCAGAAGCATTATCTAGGGGTCTCAATGCACTACATACTAACCTGTATTTTTGTGGATTTGGGATGCCAAAGTGGAGTCCAAAGATCAATCATTTGGCGTATGCAAATGACATGATTATTTTCTCATCCTCAGATGAAACATCTCTGATATTGATTATGCAAGTACTGAAGGCATATGAAGATGCATCTGGGCAGCTTATTAACAAGAACAAATCAGTTGTCTACCTGCATCATTTAACAGACATGGAAGTGGTCAGCAAGGTGGAAAGGATCACAGGCATTCATAGGAATGATTTCCCTATCATATATGTAGGTTGCCCGATATTTTATGCAAGAAGAAAGCTGGAATTCTATCAGCCCCTAATTACAAAGGTAATGGACAAACTGCAATCATGGCAGGGAAAGTTATTATCAGTAGGGGGTAGGGCAGTTCTCATATCCCATGTATTGCAAAGCATGCCTATGCATCTACTATCAGCTGTAAACCCTCCAAAGTATGTGATAAATAGGTTGCACAAATTGTTTGCTCAGTTTTTCTGAAGCAGCACTGTAGGAGGAACTAGTAGGCATTGGGCTTCATGGAATACTTTATGCATGCCAGTTGAGGAAGGAGGAATAGGTTTCAGGTCACTACATGATGTAGCAAAGTCATTATTCAGCAAGTTGTGGTGGAATTTCAGAACAAAACCAAGCCTATGGAGCTCTTTCGTATGTCAGAAATACTGTAAAAAAATTAAACTCTGTTATTGTTCCGTGGAAAAGGGGGTCTCACATCTGGAGAAAAATGTTGGAATGTAGAGATCTGATTGAACATCAAATCCTTTGGCAAACAAAAATGGGATCCTCACTATTCTGGTATGAAAACTGGACAGGTCTTGGGGCACTATATTTTTTAGTTCCTCAGGACTTTGGCATTGATGAAAATATACATAATGTACATGATGTTACCTTAGATGGTGAGTGGGATGTGGACAGGCTATTTGAAATACTTCCTGAAGACTTAGCAGTACACATTCTGGAGAAAATCAAACCACCTTCAACCATGCAGGTTCTTGACAGGCCTTTTTGGATGCTGGAAACAAGAGGATATTTCAGTGTTAAGTCAGCATGGGAGTATACGAGAAGAAGAGATGAACCAAGAATAGCTTATAGAAAGATTTGGGTAAAGGGACTGCCTTTTAAAATAGCATTTTTCATGTGGAAAGTGTGGAAAGCAAAGTTACCTTTAGATGATTTCTTGAAAAGGGTAGGTTACTGCATGCCCTCAAAATGTTGGTGTTGCGTACAGCCTGACGAAGAATCTCTTCAGCACTTATTTTTTAGATCAGAAACTGCAAAGACAACTTGGAAGTATTTTCTATCGAGGGCAGGAATAGATATGGAGGGACTTACATTGCACCAAGCAATCACAAAATGTTGGACTGCAAATGTATGCTTAAGGTTAAAACCAGTAATGCAAGAACTCCCCTCATGCGTAGTATGGGAACTTTGGAAAAGAAGAAATAGTATGAAGTATGGGGAGGCGGTGACAACTAGCAGGGTGATTTATCAAGTTTCATCAAATCTACAGGCACTGGTGAAAGTGAGAAAGCCTGGGATGGATATGGTACCTCACAAATGGCAAGATCTATTAGCTATGATGGAAAATTTCACTCCTAAACTTAAGGTTACAAAAGTCATGTGGGAATTTCCAAGTGAAGGATGGCTAAAAGTTAATACGGATGGTGCATCAAGGGGAAATCCAGGCAGGAGCTCAATAGGTTTTTGTATAAGAAATGAAAAAGGTGACATAGTCAAGTAAGTTGGGAAAGAGATTGAGGAGATAACAAACACAGTAGCTTAAGCGAAGGCCATGGTAGAAGCACTAAGGTTCTGTAGATTTCAACAATACTCTCATGTATGGCTTCAAACTGACTCAATGTTATTAAAAAGATAATGGATGAGATCTGGAAACCACCATGGATCATATCTGAGAAGGTAGAGGAAATGATACAACTAATGAATGGGGGCAATTACACAGTTACTCATATTCATAGGGAGGCCAACAAGCTGGTAGATCACTTGGCTAATTATGCGTTAGATAATGGAGAAATAGATTGCCAACAATTCTGGCATCTAGATGCACAGGGAAGGAGGTAGGTTAATGAAGATAAGCTGCAATGTCCAAATCTAAGGGTGAGGGTGAACAGGAGATAGGAAGCAAAGAGATAAGGAAGAGCAGGAGGCATAACTTAATCGACCAATATTTTCAAATCCTAAGGGAGGAGGATATAAGGGTTGGTTTTTCTAACTTTCTTTTCTCTAATGCAGGTGCCACTACAATGCTTATGGCACTCCATGATGCAACTTTCGACATACAACCCAACCAACATGGGGTGAAAGCGTGTTTTTAGTTCATTGGATATACAACTAGCATGATGCAAAAGTTTTGAATATCACACGCATGGTTCAGTTACAAACAGAATCTGGGAATATAAAATTGATTACTCCTCATTTCGAGCAAAACAAGAAGCAAATGGCATTGGAAACAGAACTAGCATGTGCAACAAATATGTTTTTCGAGAAAAGCAGGCAACAAAGGCAAATGTGTTATTAACGCATGCTTCAATCCTCTTTCGGTTTAAATAATATTTTAATGTGCACACAAGGTTTAATGTTGAAGGCATGGCAGAAAACTCATGCTGGTGAGCAAAGGAATCAAATGGAAAAGTGGAATGCACATGGAAAGTTATCTAGGATACATAAAAACATGCAATACTCTAGGATGAAGGCAACATAGGATATATTTCTTTATATTTCTTTATGACGATGCTGTAGGTGGAGCTCACGTGCTTCCATAAAGCTGTCTTCATGTCAATGAAGAAAATTGAATGCAGCAAGGGGAAACAGGAAACCAGAAACGGGAAAACTGATCGCAGCAAAATTAACGCAACAAAATTAACGCAGCAAGGGGATAACTTTCGATCTTCAAATAGTGTGCTCATTTTGAGATTTTGGGAGTGGAAATTACAGCAGGAACAACAACAACAAGAATGGGAATAGGTGCATAATGCTATCGACACTAACAGAAGTAATGCACGCGCAAAGGAAAGGAAACACAACAGCTGGAAGTGTTAAGCACGAAAAGATGGCAGCTACTTCGAAATGTGCTTTGTGGCTTTTTCTGATTTATAATAATATTAATATGGAAGGCATGACAGACAACACATGTTGTAGCTCACTTGCTTCAAAGCAGTCTTGAACTAGGCATCTTCGATGTTGTGCTACAGCAGATATGGGCAACGAGCAGATGTCGTGCAGTGCAACCAGCATGGACGAACGGATAATGGCAGCTGAAACATGATCGAACATGGAGGAACGACAGTTGCCAATGGATTTGCACGCCAAGACAAGTTGATAAACGTACCTCGAGGAGAGCATGTGAGTCTACTATGGAGAATGGAGGGAACTCGATATGGAATCAAAGTACAGAATCCTTTAAAGAAGGAACGTTGCGTTGTGCCTTTCACATGCACAGTCGTGGATGCTGAATAGCTTAATAGCATTAATGTGACGTCAATGTTGAGGGCAAAACTCAATTTTGATAATAGGATACTTGTTAAGTTCAAACTTTATTTCTTTCTTTCCGTTCATAGGATATCATGACATTGTATTTCGTATTTTATATGGTTATAAATAAAAATAGCCCTAGGCGTTTGCCTAGCGGATTGAAAAAAAAAAGTTAAAGCTAAAACACAACAAGAGTGGCAACACAGGTTAAGGAAACCAAAAATCAACAAGCAATTGTGGAACTTTCAAAATATGTAAGGATGATAGACAATAAAGAACTACCAGGGATCGCAGCTACATTGCATAGCGCTGGAAATATGACACGAGCCATCATCAAGCCGACCATCACCGGCCATTTTGAGCTAAAATAATACATGTTGCAACTCCTACAATCCTAAGGTCAATATGTGTAGTTGTCATTTTGCTGTCCACAAAAGCATATTCAGAATATTTTGGAGATCACATATACCTACAAATTTTCAAATTTCTCTTCGGAATACGCCATACTGAAATATTTCCCTTTTCACTATTTAGGAAAGCAAAGAAATGGTTACAAAAGGAGCCTGCAAATTCAATCAGAACCTGGGATAATCTAGAACAAAATTTTTTGAATGAATTATTCCTTTGCCGAAAGACAAAATCTCTAAGAAGCCACATTTGTGGATTCCAACAATAGGAAAGCGAAACTCGTCGAAAAGCTTGGGAGCGATTTAAGAAGCTACTCATAGACTGCCCACACTACGGTCAAACAGATGAAGTTTTGGGTCGCACTTTTGTGGAAGGTTTAGATGAAGCCTCCAAGATGTACGTAGACTCCGCTTGCTGAGGTATGTGTATATAGAAACCATATGATGAAATCCAAGCCTTGCTGAACAACTTTACTGCAAATGATCAGAACTAGCAAGGAGAAGGAGATCCAAGTAGAGCAATCAGGCCTAAGACAGGTGGTATAATTGAAAAAGATGCCCTCATATAGTTGAGAGCTAATATAGCCAATCAGGCTAGAAAGCTCCCTTAATGACAAGTGCAACCATTGTAGCATGTGCAATAAGTGACAATTTATTATGAGTTTTGTGGGGAAGCCCACACAGGTGAACAATGTACTACAAACCCCGAATCCATCTATTTTGTGGGGCAATAAAGTAAAAGCCCGATCAATTAGAACACTCAGTCTGGTAACACATACAATCCGAATTGGAGGAACCATACTAAATTCTCATAGGTTGGAAACCAAAGCAACAATAGGACTCAAGGTAATTACAATCATCCACTGAAACTCCTACAACACATACGATAAAAAAGCTCTTTCTTGATAACTAGAAGATAATGGATGATAATCAACAGTTGCATAAAAGGTTTGAAAATCTAGAAGGCAATTCAGGAATATGGTAAATAGTTAAACCACTAGACCTGTGGGAGCTCTCCCAAGCAGTATAGAGAAGAATTCTCAAGTCAATGCAATTACTTTGAAAAATGAGAGAGAGTTGGTAGAAGTGCCTAAAAAGAAGAAGGATTCATCTGGGATCGAAGAGGAAAAAGTGACAAAACCCGTGGAGGTGACTGAGAAAAATATAGCCGAATCTGAGTATGTAGCAGAAAGGGTAACACATCATTTTCCTCAAAGGATGAAAAAGAAGAATGATGACCACACATTTCACAAATTCCTAGATATGTTAAAGCAGATACATTTGAACATTTCTTTGGTGGACATACTCCGTGATTTGCAAAAATATGCTAAATAATATCATGGACATAGTGGAAAATAAAATAAGGTTAACCGAGTTGGAGACCATCGCACTCACTGAGGAGCACACTTCTAGGATCCAACGTAACCTTCAACAAAAGCTTAAGGATCCAGGCAACTTTAACATCCATGTGAGGATTGGTGAGGTTGATATGGGTAGAGTTCTATATGATTTGGGTGTAGTACAAATTTGATGTCATTGTCGCGCCCCCTTTTTCTCGCGAAATCGGGCTTGTGACATTTGTGAGAACAACTCGTTCCCTTTTGGGAATTGGGTTTTGGAACTTGAAGAGTCGCCACCTAATGATTAAGTGCATTAGGACACTAAGAACGGTTTGAGTTTGAAGAACCAGAGTTTGGGTAAGGGCTAGAAATTATCTCGAGGAGAAGGTGTTAGGCACCCCTCAAGATCCACTAGTGTGGTTCCTGGCCATGTTACAATTGTGACTTCACATAATCAAGTAAGTAATTAAGGGCTCAAAAAGGAGGGATTCACATACAACATTGCAAATAAGTTGAAACTTAAGGAAAGGTAAAAAGGGCAAAAAGATTTAAACAATTCTAAAAGAAATAGCCGAAAGCAAGTAAGAGGGTGAGGGGGCCTAGGTTTATGATTAATATGGATCACATCAATGCAATACCCGGCAATCTCTCCTCAGAAGAAGGGTTGCATGTGGTATTAACGCACCGGTCATCATATCCATATCTACCCTTCCCACCCCGTCAAGGAATTAAAGCGCAGAATAGTATCGTTACTTATGCATGCTATTACCGGTCCCAATCCTATTAGTCCCAGAGGCATTGAGATCACTAATCCTAAAGGGGAGGGAGTTGGGGATTTTTCAGAGTTTCAAAATGATAAAAATCTAGGCGACAAGCAAAACAAACAACAGTTAAAGGGTGAACAAATAGAAATTAAGGCTCAACCAGGCCTCCTCATTCAAAGCAGCAAGTTATTTAGCATGACTTACAAGTACTGGTTAGGTCTTTAGTAAATTAAAGCGTAGGATAGGCTGATTCATCACATATATCTCAGATGAGGAGTCCGAATTAGCCTCTCCCTGGTTGTAATTTATCAAAGACAGATGCAGTTAATTAATTACCTAATGGTTTTCCTCGGTGAAACCTATAGGCATGATATCTAACAATGCTTACTCTGATTTTAAAGAAGGCTTACTGATTGTAGAAAACACATAAGTTCTGCAGATGTTAAACGACATTACTACTGATTTTAGACTTGTAGATGAAATAAACGAATCAGATTCAACTGGTTACTCCTATAGGCATGATTTCTAGGCGTTGTTGGTTTTAAAACGATTATAAAAGTGCAGGAGTCCTATAGACATGGTATCTGGAATGAAATATATTATTACTTAACCTATAACTATTTGCCTAATGATATATGAAAAATGCAGAAGTGCTGAATACCTACAGTCATGATTTCTATATGCAGAAGTGTAGAAACTTATAGGCAGGATTTCTATATGATATGCGAAAGTGCAGAAAACCTATATACATGATCTCTATATATGCAGAGGTGCAGAAAAACCTACAGACATGATTTCTATATGATATGCAGAAGTGCAGAAACTTATGGGCAGGATTTCTATATGACATGCATGAGTGCAGAAAACTTATAGGCAGGATTTCTACATGATATGCGTAAGTGCAGAGCTTGTGAATAGTAATGCCTATGAGCATGCTGTCATACATAAATGACCCTCCCCTTTTAACTAGAACCCCAAAAGTTATTACAACATATTACATACCAAAATGAATTAAGAAAAGTAAAATTACATTAGAAATTAAGCTACAACCAAGGACCCTAATTCAGACTCAATGTCTAACAATATGAGATCAAAGTTCCCAAAAGTCTCAAAGGGCTCCGGGCAATGCTTACACCCCAAACACATTGAAGAATTAAGAGCATAGTGCAGTGTGGAAATGCTAGCCCTCAGATGTCCAAGTTCAGAGGGAACTCAAGTTCCCAAAGCAAGGCTCATAAGAGAGGGGCAGAACTTAGAATCTAAGAGTATGTGTAAGTGCACAAGGGGGAAGCAGGGAGAGCCATATCAGGCTGGTGGTCATTCCCAGTAGTTAGGAGTGTTGGCACACCCCTGACTAGCCTGTTAGCCATATTTATTGGGAGTTAGGATCCATTAAGGATTAGGTCTAGACATGAGCAGCAATTTGGATATTATCAGGCCTGAACCTTAACTCAAACACATAGAAGGGAGTAGGGATAATGGGGAATTCACAATAAATATGTACAACAGATGCAAAGAGAGAGTAGCATATTCGGTACAGAACATGAACATCAAAGTAGATAGGAGTGTAGAAATTGTAAAGTAAACACATAGGGATGGTGGTGAAATCAAAATTAAGACATACCAGTTTCAGGGAAACAAATAAGTGAAAGCTAAAGTCTTGTAAACCAAATTGCAAGAAAACAGTACAAAAGATCTCAGAAGAGAGTAGAGTATTGAAAGAGTATTGTAATTGAGAGGTGTGTGTGTAAAATATTGAATTCGAAGTATTGAATTGAAGGTTCAAGGTGTCTAAGTGCATAAGGGTCGTGCCCCTTTTATAGTGTAGAAGGCAAGTAAGAAAATAGGTCTGTAATCAATCACACAAAATCTCCTTTTAGTTAAGGGATTCTGATTTCAAACGGGTAGAAGACAATTAAGGAAAGAATTTTGATTAAAAACTTTTCAAAGTAGCACAAAAAGGGTAAATACATAGAAGTTATTTAAGGGAAAAGTTCAATAGTACACGGTTTGTGAAAAAATAAGGAAAGAGAATCAATCAAACAACCAATAAAATCGAAATTGTAGGCTTTGTTCGAATGAACCAAGTCAGGAAAAGGTACAGAAGGTTTAATTAGAGAAAATCAGTAACAATCAATCAAACCATATTAAAAAGAAATTGGAATCAATCAATAGTTGGCAAAACCTTATTGAAAGAAGAATTTCTCATATATAAAGCACACAAATATGTGAATCAAGAAGGAACTATCATGTTACTTAGAATAGAGTCTAACATAGAAAAGTTCAGAATCATAAGCAAAGGGATACAAGTCTAGTTTGCAGGCTCACAATGAGTCTGAGAGTCCAGGGTCCCAAAGTGGAACCCTAACTCGCACACAAAAGATCAAAATTGCCACGAAATCCCCAAATCATAGGGTTTCGAATTGAGTTAGACAATATAGATGAGAAGGCAAGCCACTCGATAAAGGCTCAGGAGTCTTTTCCAAAGACTTATGAGAAACAAACAGACGTGATACACAGTCAAGAGCATGGAGAACAGGTTTTGAGAAAAAACTCAGAACTTAAACAAGTTCTTAGGTAAAAATAGATGAATCATGCTTAGTAAGAACATAAACATAGTCCAGTAAAGCAAACAATATCAAAGAACTCACATTAAACACATATAGTAGAAGGGTAAGGTAAACATAACACGGATTAACATGCGAGTACAAGAGAAAAGAAAGTAGAAGGATAGTACATGCGTAGTAAAAGAACTCATACGAGCATAACATAGACGAACACACATAAAGAAAGAACAGAAAGAATCAGAAAGATATTTTGAAGAAACCTTTTAGAAACCCTAAATCGAAATTAAATTATTTTGAAAAGAGAATTTGGGAAAAAAGTTCAGTAGACCACAGACATATTCCAGATCTAAGAAAATAAGCAAGTAAAGAACCTCGTAGAGCTTAGGGTTTCAGAGAAAAGCCTAGAAATGAGAAAGGTCTTGAGGAAAGTCAGATCCTGAGTCGAAAAGACTCATATTGCTTGAACACGCCGGAATAATGGCCGGAGAAGCCATAGATCTATAGATTTGAGAAGGATCTGAAGAGAGTCATCAGAGTCGGGCCTTAAAAAATCAAACATCCAAGGTTGAGTGGTGTAGGGGAGTGAGTATAGGCCATCCATGGCCTGAAAAGCAATGGATTCTGGGGAAACATGGTAGAATAAGGTGGGAGATGGCTAGGGTTTCAGAGAGCTTGAGAGTGTTTAGAGAGACGAAGGGTTTCAAGGCAGCGGGTCAGGTGAGAATGAGGGAGATTAGGGTAGTCGTTTAGGTTTAATTATGGAAGGGTAAATAATGGTCGTTGATCTGAATGGTCAACGGCCTAGATTTAAGAGGGTAGGTGGGAAACCGGGTAAGGTCATTTGAATTGGGTTATGAGTTGGGTCAAAATTGAAATTGAGCCAGTTCAGTTGGGGTTAGGATTGGGTCAATTAAGGGTTAAAATTGAAATGTAAAATAGGTTGTAATTGAAATGAAATGGGGCTAAATGTTAAATAGCCAGTTTTTCCTTTTTATTTATAAAAATTGTAATAATGATTTTAAAAGTGAATTAAAAGTACTGAGCCGAAAACTAATATATAAATATCAATTAAAAAATACTGGAACAAATTTTACAATTATAAAATGCTATTAATCTTAAAATACGCTATAATTGCAATTATATGCAATTTAGTTTTAAAAAATACTAAATAAATTTATAAAAATATGAAAAAATCATCTTAATTATATTTTGGTATAAATATGGGAATAAAATAAATTACTCGCCAAAATTGATGATTTTGGGAATAATTACAGATTTTGTACTACTAAAATGGATAGTAAATTGATTTAAAAACTCTTCAAAAGATTGGGAAAAAATACTAAAACAGTTGGGGTATTCTTATGTATGCATATATATGTTATTTTGAAATTATTTTGTATATAAAATAAAAAGGAAAAAAATTGGGTATCAACAGCTACCCCTCTTTACCCGGGAAGGATGAAAGAGTTGCCGGGTAAAGATATGATGGCCAATTTTGACTGAATGAAACGATTTGAAGAATTTTGACCGAGCTCTGGTTCCTGAGCTGCCTATATATCCCTGGTCTTACAATAATCAGGCCATATGTAGTTCAGGATCCATTGGCAGAATATACCGATGGAGATTTCGAAGAGCGGATGCGATGTTCGGGTTGAGAAGGATGGTTGGAGTCTGATAAGCTGCGGGAACTGGAACATGATCGCCCCTGCTGAGACGGCCGTTGCTAGCCGGTTTACCTGCAAATGAGCATATATTGTGCATAAATTTAAACGTGATGCAAGTTCCCATTGGACCATGAATGCTGTCTTCGGATGGTTATGATGACGTCCTCAGACTATGATGTCCTGGGCCATGAAGCGTATGATGAAGGATTTGTAGGTTATAAAATGGTGTTCTCGGGCTATGAGAATGATGCCTCCGAACTATGATGTCTTTGAATAATGATATTCAAGAGAAAAAATGGGGTCCTCAGGCCATGGCATGGCGTTATCGGGCTATGCAAATGGTGCCTCCAAACAATGACGCTTTTGGACAATTTGGCGATATTTCAGCCCATGAAATATAGAAGGTGGCGATCTTTCAGCCGATGCAAGACGTAAATAAAAGGTGGCAGTATTTCAGCCGATGTAAGACGTAAATAAAAGGTGGCGATATTTCAGCCATGCAAGAGTGATAAAATGGCGATATTTCATCCATGCAGGATGAGGACAGAGCTTAGTCTTGGAAGGCAGAAAGGTAGCCTTATGCAATACAAATAAATGCAGATAGAGACAAAGCATAGTCTCGGAAGGCAGAAAGGTAGCCTTATGCAATGTAGGGAAATGCAGACGGAGGTAGAGCTTAACCTCGGAAGGCATAAAGGTAGCCTTATGCAATGCAGGAATGCAGATGGAGATAGAGCTTAGTCTCGGAAGGTAGAAAGGTAGCCTTATGTAATGCAGGAATGCAGATGGAGACAGAGCTTAGTCTCGGAAGGCAGAAAAATAGCCTTATGCAATGCAGGAAATGCCGATGGAGACAATGCTTAGTCTCGGAAGGCAGAAAGGTAGCCTTATGCGATGCATGAAATGCAGATGGAGCCAATGCTTAGTCTTGGAAGGCAGAAAGGTAGCCTTATGCAATGCAGAGAAATACAGATGGAGGTAGAGCTTAACCTCGGAAGGCAGAAAGGTAGCCTTATGCAATGCAGAGAAATGCAGATGGAGACAATGCTTAGTCTTCGGAAGGCAGAAAGGTAGCCTTATGCAATGCATAGAAATGCAGATGGAGACAATGCTTAGTCTCGGAAGGCAAAAAGGTAGCCTTATGCAATGCAGAGTAAAGCAGGATGGAGACAGTGTTTAGTCTAAGAAGGCAAAAAGGTAGCCTTATGCAATGCAGAGAAATGCAGATGAAGACAAGGCTTAGTCTCGGAAGGTAGAAAGGTAGCCTTATGCAAGGAGAGAAATGCAGATGGAGGTAAAGCTTAACCTCAGAAGGCAGAAAGGTAGCCTTATGCAAGGAGTAAAAAGGGCAAAATGATGATAGAATTTTCTTAGCTGATAGCGGATCGAGGCATTGCGACTGCTAGGGATACCGTGTCTGCTAGGAGCACTGCATGTAGATAACAGCTGTGAGTAAGTGAAATGGTTCTGAGAGTTGTATTTTTGAGCAATGTGAGTCTCGTGAGTGTATAGTATATTTGATGACTTCGCAACTCAAATGCCTGCATTCAAAGAAAAATCATGAGTTTTGTAAAGAGGGGAGGTTAGTTCGTATTCCCGCTGGCTCTGCTTGACCTGCTTGGCTCCGTTGCGATGATATTGGGCATATCATTGGGGTAGCATTGCTAAACAAAGCAACTTTGGTAACAGACATGCATGATTTAGTAAAGAAACGTGACACATAAATACATAATTAAGAATAGTTTTCTTTAGATGAACCGACAACTGCGACGTGGTTCAAGACATTGCAACTTCTCTTGCTCCGAAATTTTGAGGGTCCTCCTCAAAATTCTGCCCCAGTTTACTGGGCTACTGCTTCCTACGGCTGCTTGTGTCGAATTGCTGAAATCACTTCGGAATTTTGAGGGTCCTCCTCAAAATTCTGCCCCAGTTTCCAATAGCGGGGGGGGGGGGGGGAATGAAAATTTTATTGAATTATGACCAAACCCATATGGCTGCCTACATATCCCCTCTTCATCGGGAATTAGGTCAGGCGTAGTTCAAATTACATCATATGAGGAAAGCATAAAAGTTACACATAGTATCGCTTCACTACATCTGAATTGATCGGCTTCAGCCAAACTTCACCATCCATTTTTGCAAGTATGAGGGCTCCTCCGGTGAGGACCCGGTGAACCATGTATGGACCCTGCCAGTTGGGAGAGAACTTCCCTTTGGCTTCCTCTTGATGTGGGAAAATCTTGTTTAACACCAGCTGCCCCGGTGTAAACTGTCTCGGCTTGACTCTTTTGTTGAAGGCTCTGGATATTCTATTCTGATAGAGCTGACCGTGGCAAACCACATTCATTCTCTTTCTGTCTATAAGAGCTAGCTGCTCGTAGCGACTCTCTACCAATTCTACATCGTCAAGTTTGGCTTCTTGTATGATTCTTAAGGAGGGAATTTCTACCTCGGCAGGAATGACTGCTTCTGTACCATAAACCAACATATACGGAGTTGCCCCGGTTGATGTGCAGATTGTGGTACAGTATCCCAATGAGGCAAATGATAACTTCTCATGCCACTGCTTATGCTTTTCTATCATCTTCCTTAGTATCTTCTTGATATTCTTATTGGCGGCTTATACAGCTCCGTTCATCTGAGGTCTGTAAGCTATAGAATTCTTGTGCTTGATCTTGAAGGTTTCACACATGGCTTTCATCAGGTCGTTGTTAAGGTTGGAACCATTATCAGTGATGATTGACTCTGGAATTCCGAACCGACAAACAATGCGGTCGCGGACAAAATCTGCTACCATTTGGTGAAATAATCAATTGCCACTAGAATGAACCTGTGCCCGTTTGATGCGGCAGGCTCGATAGGTCCGATAACATCCATTCCCCAAGCGGCAAACGACCATGGCGAGCTTTTTACAGTAAGCTCGTTTGGAGGCACCTTTATCATGTTTGCATGTATCTGGAAGCGATGGCATTTTTGGACATACTAGATGCAGTTCGTTTCCATAGTCATCCAAAAATAACTAGCTTGGAGTATTTTCTTGGGTAAGACAAAGCCGTTCATATGCGGACCGTAGGTCCCTGCATGAATTTCCTCCAATATCCTGGATGCTTCCTTTGCATCGACACACCTTAGTAACCCCAAATCAGGAGTCCTCCTATACAGGATTCCTCCGCTATGAAAGAAGTTGTTACATAATCTCCGAAGTGTGCGTTTCTGAGTAGGATTTGCGAGTTCTGGATATTCTCCTTTCGTCAAATATTCTTTGATATCATGAAACAAAGGTTCTCCGTCTGCTTCTTCTTCTACACGAGTGCAGTAAGCTAGTTGATCATAGATCTTTACCAAAATAGGATCAATGAAGTTCTTGTCGGGGTGCTGTATCATGGACGATAGGGTAGCCAATACATCAGCAAACTCATTCTACACTCTGGGAAGATGTTGGAACTCTGTCTTTGTGAACCTCTTCCTCAATTCCTGTACATGATGCAGATGAGGGAGTATCTTGGAGTTCTTGATTTCCCATTCTTCTCAGACCTGATCTATAAGCAGGTCTGAATCTCCAATCACTAGCAATTCCTGAATGTTCATGTCAATGTCCATCTTGAGCCCTAAGATGCAGGCTTCGTACTCGTCCATATTGTTGGTGCACGGGAACCTGAGCTTGGCAGACACAGGATAATGCTGGCCAGTTTCTGATACAAGGACCGCTCCTATGCCGATTCCTTTGAAGTTTGCTACTCCGTCGAAAAAGATTCTCCAACCATCATAGGATTCTGCAATCTTCCCTTATGAAAGATATCTCTTCATCATGAAAATATGTCTTTAGAGGCTCGTATTCTCCATCCATGGGATTTTTCAGCAAGATGATCTGCTAGTGCTTGTCCTTTGATTGCCTTCTAAGTCACGTAAACAATGTCGAATTCACTCAGCAGGATTTGCCACTTGGCTAGCTTGCCAGTGGGCATGGTCTTCTGAAAGATGTACTATAAAGGATCCATTCTTGATATGAGGTAAGTGGTATAGGGACAGAAATATGTCTCAACTTCTGAGCTACCCAAGTCACAGCACAACAGGTGCGTTCCAATAGAGAATATCGGGCCTCGTACGAGGTGAACTTCTTGCTGAGATAATATATGGTATGCTCCTTTCTTCCCATTTCATCATGCTGCCCTAGAACACAACCGAAAGCTCCATCCAATACTGCGAGGTAGAGTAATAGAGGTCTACCCGGCTCGGGCAGGACCAAAACTGGCGGCGTTGACAGGTATTCCTTGATTCTGTCGAAGGCTTTCTGAAAATCATCAGTCCATTTGGTAGCAGCGTCCTTCTTCAACATCTAAAATATTGGCTCACAAATTACAGCGAATCGAGCTTTGAACCGGCTGATGTAGTTAAGTCTTCCCAAGAAACTCATAACCTCTTTCTTGTTCTTAGGTGGTGGCAATTCTTGGATTACTTTGACCTTTGACAGATCCAGTTCTATTCCTCGATGACTCATAATGAACCCAAGTAGTTTTCCGGTAGGAACCCCGAATGCACATTTGGCGGGATTTAGCTTCAAGTTGTACCTTCTTAATCTGTTGAAGAACTTCCTCAAATCTTCCATGTGGTCATTGGCTCTCTTGGATTTGATGATGACGTCGTCTACATATACCTCGATCTCTTTGTATATCATGTCATGAATCATAGTAGTCATGGCCCTCATGTAGGTGGCCCCAACATTCTTTAACCCAAACGACATCATCTTGTAACAATACATTCCCTACGGCATAATGAAAGCCGTTTTATCCACGTCTTCCTCATCCATCCATATCTGATCATACCCAGCAAAACAATCAACGAACGACTGTAGTTCATGCTTGGTGTAGTTGTCAATTAGAATGTGTATGTTCGGCAAGGGTAAGTCATCTTTCGGACTGGACCGATTGAGATCCCAGTAGTCGACACAGATTCTAACCTTCCCCTCCTTCTTCGACACTAGCAAAACATTGGCTAACCATATTGGATACTCTGCTACCCTAAGAACCTTGGCTTTGACTTGCTTGGTAACTTCTTCCTTGATTTTCAAACTCATGTCAGGTTTGAACTTCCTGAGCTTCCTGGTGGATATGTCGGATCGGTTGGCAGTTTTTGAGCTACAATAGATGTACTGAGACCAGTCATGTCATCATAAGACCAGGAGAATATGTCCTCATATTCCCTTAGAAATTCCATGTACTCTTTCTTTTCTGATGGTGACAAATGAACGCTGATTCGTGTTTCTTTGATATTTTCTGCATCTCCTAGATTGACAATCTCAGTTTCGTCCAGGTTAGACTTAGGTATGTTCTCAAAATCCTCAACCTCTTTAACAACCTCTTCTGGTATACCATCTTCTTCTGAGTCTATATTCGTTTGTTGCGTTGTCTCGTTGCACGTCACAATCGCTGGTTCATCAAGATAAGTAATAGTAATGCTACTTAAATAAAGTAAATGATAAAATGTAATAAGAGCTAGATTTATAAGAAACTTAAATGCTTTGATAAATTTCATAATTGCTTTGAACATTGGAGCTCTTATTTCAATATTAAAAATGCGGAAAGAAAGTCAACTAGCGAAAAAATAAAGATAATGCATGGTACTTTGTTCAGCCTTGCTACGCTGAAGCTTTCCTTGTGGAGTATGATGATGATGCCAGAGTGCACAAACTTACCTTTGGGGAGAGGAATAAACAAAAGGTAAAAACAAAAAGGTAGCAAGTTAGTGCGGATTATGAGAAGAAAACATTGCAATATTTAAACACATAGTGCAAGAATATAAATCGTGTCCTAATTTGGGAGCCTCGTTGTGCCCGAGGTAGGCCTAGCGACCTTATAATGCTAAATGCCTCATTTTATTGATAAAAAATAAGACGAATCCCAAAACGACACTAAAATAGTAGAAAATAAAATGTCACTAATGGTCATTGACCTTATTACATTTTTAAAGAAAAAGAAAAGACTTCTAGCTACTTGGTCCCAGAGGGACCTTCTTTAGGTTGAATGTTTTAGATAATCAAATCCTCTAGCTCGCGTAGATTTTCTAGTAAAAATGCCTTTGTTAGGGGTTCTCCTTTGCCTTCCTCAGTGTTCTGACAGTCGGTGACTGTTTTCCTCACTTTCCCTTCCAACTCCAGTAGACTGTATTCCAGATATTCCAGCTTCTCACTAGCCCTGGAGACTCTCTCTTTCCATTCATTGATTTGGTTACTTGATGGGAGGTTCCTCCACCAGGTCAGCAAGAGTGAGGGTATGTTGATCATACCAAAGTCGGGAACTTTGTCATTCATTTCTGCAAAACAAAGTGTTAGACCCTTACCCCGCCGAACTCGACTATTAAATATCAATAATTGGCATAACCAACATTTAGTTCTCCAAATAAATACACAGAATATGGTAACATCCGTTTGGGTTCCCAGGAAACCCAATGGACTTTGAACAAGGCTATCTTAAAGAGTCATTATATGGACAACATAACTGACTCGGCTAGGTTTTGACAGTGATGCATGCACAATTGAACAGAGTATGGTTTCTATAAGGTATTAGACTGGTACCCTTGAGCGGACAACTCAAGAGGGAAAGGAACGGAACCGTCGACTACACCGTTGATCAACTGATTTTACCGCAAATACGCCTTTGCCAAATTTAGGGGGTAATGATATCGGAAGGGCGCAACCACTCATTATAAGCGTTGCTATGGTATTTTGTTTGGCACGAGTGGAATATGATGTTGAATATGCAGTTACAAGTTTTCATGTATTTGTACGTTCATAAAGTAATGATTACAATAATTGCTTATAATTACAACAGTATTGTAGGAAAGTAGTAAAAGAAAGCATTAAAGAAAAGAAACAAGGAGCCAGGTCAGTTTCATAATAGAAGAGAAATAAAGACATTAAATAAAGGCAATAAAGAAGCAGTAAAGTCACAAATAACATGAAATGGTAAAAGCCTAGAAGAAGTATCCCCAGCAGAGTCGCCACGCTGTCGCACCCCCTTTTTCTCATGAAATCGGGCTTGTGACATTTGGGAGGACAACTCGTTCCCTTTTGGGAATTGGGTTTTGGAACTTGAAGAGTCGCCACCTAATGATTAAGTGCATTAGGACACTAAGAAGGGTTTGAGTTTGAAGAACCAGAGTTTGGGTAAGGGCTAGAAATTATCTCGAGGGGAAGGTGTTAGGCATCCCTCAAGATCCACTAGTGTGGTTCCCGGCCATGTTACAATTGTGACTTCACATAATCAAATAAGAAATTACAGGCTTCAAATAAAAGGGGATTTTCACATATTATTGCAAGCAAATTGAAAGTTTGAAGAGAATAAAGAAAGCAGAAATTTTAAGGAAATAGTCTGGACAATAAAACAAGTTAAAAAGAAAGGGGGTCCTAGGTTTACAAACAATATGGATCACATCATTGCAATGCCCGGTAATCACTCCTCAAAAGAGGGGTTACACGTGGTATTAGCGCACTGGTCATCATATCCATATCTACCCTTTCCCGCCCTGTTAAGGTATTAAGCACGGAATAGTATCGTTACTTATTGCATGCTAGTACCCGCCCCAATCCTATTAGTCCTAGAGGCATTGAGACTACTAATCCTAAAGGGGAGGGAGTTGGGGATTTTTCAGAGTCTCAAAAGGATAAAAATCTAGGCGATAAGCAAAACAAACAACAGTTAAAGGGTGAACAAATAGCAATTAAGGCTCAAGTAGGCCTCCTCATTCAAAGCAACAAGTTATTTAGCATGACTTACAAGTACTGGTTAGGTCTTTAATAAATTAAAGTGTAGGATAGCTGATTCATCACATATATCTCAGATGAGGAGTCCGAATTAGCCTCTCCTTGGTTGTAATTTATCAAAGACTGGTGCAGTTAATTAATTACCTAATGGTTTGCCTAGGTGAAACCTATAGGCATGATATCTAACAATGCTTACTCCGATTTTAAAGAAGGCTTACTGATTGTAGAAAACACATAAATTCTGCAGATGTTAAACGACATTACTACTGATTTTAGACTTGTAGATGAAATAAACGAATCAGATTCAACTGGTTACTCCTATAGGCATGATTTCTAGGCGTTGTTGGTTTTAAAATGATTATAAAAGTGCGGTAGTATTATAGTCATGGTATCTGGAATGAAATTTATTATTACTTAACCTATAACTGTTTGCCCAATGATAGATGTAAAATGCAGAAGTGCCGAAAACCTATAGTCATGATTTCTATATGCAAAAGTGCAGAAACTTATAGGCAGGATTTCTATATGATATGCGAAAATGCAGAAAACCTATAGACATGATCTCTATATATGCAGAGGTGCAGAAAAACCTACAGACATGATTTCTATATAATATGCAGAAGTGCAGAAACTTATGGGCAGAATTTCTATATGACATGCATGAGTGCAGAAAACTTATAGGCAAGATTTCCACATGATATGCGCAAGTGCAGATCTTGTGATAGAAACGCCTATTAGCATGTTGTCATACATAAATGACCCTCCCCTTTCACTAGAACCCCATAAGTTATATCAACATATTACAGACCAGAATGAATTAAGAAAAGTAAAATTACATAAGAAATTAAGCTACAACCAAGGAGCCTAATTCAGACTCAAGGTCTAACAATATGAGATGAACCAACTTCCGGGATCAGGTTTTCAAAGCCTTTCTCACATTTGGGAGGTATCAAAGTTCCCAAAAGTCTCAAAGGGCTCCGGGAAATGCTTACACCCCAAACACATTGCAGAATTAATAGCATAGTGCAGTGTGGAAATGCTAGCCCTCAGATGTCCAAGTTCAGAGGGAACTCAAGGTCCCAAAGCATGGCTCATAAGAGAGGGGCAGAACTTAGAATCTAAGAGTAAGTGTAAGTGCACAAGGGGGAATCAGGGAGAGCCATGGTAGGCTGGTGGTCATGCCCAGCAATTAGGAGTGTTGGCACACCCCTGACTAGCATGTTAGCCACATTTATTGGGAGTTAGGATCCATTAAGGATTAGGTCCAAACATGAGCAACAATTTGGATATTGCCAGGCCTGAACCTTAACTCAAACACATAGAAGGGAGTAGGGATAATGGGGAATTCACAATAAACATGTACAACAGATGCAAAGAGAGAGTAGCATATTCAATACAGAACATGAACAACAAAGTTGACAGGAGTGTAGCAACTGTAAAGTAAACATATAGAGATGGTGCTGAATTTAAAATTAAGACATACCAGTTTCAGGGAAACAAATAAGTGAAAGCTGATGTCTTGTAAACCAAATTGCAAGCAAACAGTACAAAAGATCTCAGAAGAGAGTAGAGTATTGAAAGAGTATTGTAATTGAGAGGTGTGTGTGTAAAGTATTGAACTGAAGGTTCAAGGTGTCTAAGTGCAGAAGGGTAATTCCCTTTTTATAATGCAGAAGGCAAGTAAGAAAAGGTAAGAAAATAGTTATGCAGTCAATCACACAAAATCTCCCTTTAGTTAAGGGATTCTGATTTCAAACGGGTAGAAGACAATTAAGGAAAGAATTTTGATTAAAAAAATTTCAAAGTAGCAAAAAAGGGTAAATACATAGAAGTTATTTAAGGGAAAAGTTCAATAGTACACGGTTTGTGAAAAAATAAGGAAAGGGAATCAATCAAACAGCCAGTAAAATCGAAATTGCAGGCTTTGTTCGAATGAACCACGTCAGGAAAAGTACAGAAGGTTCAATTAGAGAAAATCAGTAACAATCAATCAAACCCTATTAAAAGTAATTCAAAATCAATCAATAGTTAGCAAAACCCGTTTGAAAGAAGAATTTCTCATATATAAAGAACACAAATATGTGAATCAAGAAGGAATTGTCATGTTACTTAGAAAAGAGTCTAACATAGAAAGGTTCAGAATCATAAGCAAAGGGATACAAGTCTAGTTTGCAGGCTCACAATGAGTCTGAGAGTCCAGGGTCCCAAAGTGGAACCCTAACTCGCACACAAAAGATCAAAATTTCCAAGAAATCCCCAAATCTTAGGGTTTCGAATTGAGTCAGATGATAGAGATGAGAAGGCAAGCCACTCGATAGAGGCTCAGGAGTCTTTTCAAAAGACTTATGAGAAACAAACAGCTGTGATACACAGCCAAGAGCACGGAGAACACGTTTTGACAAAAAACTCATAACTTAAACATGTTCTTAGGTAAAAACAGATGAATAATGCTTAGTAAGTACATAAACATAGTCCAGTAAAGCAAACAACATCAAAGAACTCACAGTAAAAAAATATAGTAGAAGAGTAAGGAAAACATAACACGGATTAACATGCGAGTACAAAAGATAAGAAAGTAGAAGGATAGTACATGCGTAGTAAAAGAAGTCATACGAGCATAACACAGACGAACACACATAAAGAAAGAACAGAAAGAATCAGAAAGATATTTTGAAGAAACCTTTTAGAAACCCTAAATCGAAATTAAACGATTTTGAAAAGAGAATTTAGGGAAAAAATTCAGTAGACCACAGACATATTCCAAATCTAAGAAAATAAGCAAGTAAAGAACCTCGGATAGCTTAGGGTTTAAGAGAAAATCCTAGAAATGAGAAAGGTCTTGAGGAAAGTCAGATCCTGAGTCGAAAAGACTCATATTGCTTGAACACGCTAGAATAATGGCCGGAGAAGCCATAGATCTACAAATATGAGAAGGATCTGAAGAGAGACATCAGAGTGAGGCCTTAAAACATCGAACATCCAAGGTTGAGTGGTGGAGGGAGTGAGTACAGGCCATTCATGGCCTGAGAAGCCATGGATTCCGGGGGAAACATGGTAGAATAAGGTGGGAGATGGCTAGGTTTTCAGAGAGCTTGAGAGTGTTTTGAGAGATGAAGGGTTTCAAGGTGGCGGATCTGGTGAGAATGAGGGATATTAGGGTAGTCGTTTAGGTTTAATTATGGAAGGGTAAATAATGGTCGTTGATCTGAATGATCAACGAGCTAGATTTAAGAGGGTAGGTGGGAAACCGGGTAAGGTCATTTGAATGGGGTTATGGGTTGGGTAAAAATTAAAATTGGGCCAGTTCAGTTGGGGTTAGGATTGGGTCAATTAAGGGTTAAAATTGAAATGTAAAATAGACTGTAATTGAAATGAAGTGGGGCTAAATGTTAAATAGCCAGTTTTTCCTTTTTATTTATAAAAATAGTAACAATGGTTTTAAAAGTGAATTAAAAGTACTGAGCCAACATATAATATATAAATATCAATTCAAAAATACTGGAACAAATTTTACAATTATAAAATGCAATTAATCTTAAAATAGGCTATAATTGCAATTATATGCAATTTAGTTTTAAAAAATATTAAATAAATTTATAAAAATATGAAAAAATCATATTAATTATATTTTTCTAAAAAATGTTATAAATTACTCGCCAAAATTAATGATTTTGAGAATAATTACGGATTTTGTACTGCTAAAATGGATAGTAAATTGATTTAAAAACTCTTCAAAAGATTGGGAAAAATACTAAAATACTTGGTTATGCTTATGTATGCATATATATGTTATTTTGAAAGTATTTTGTATATAAAAATACATAGAGAAAAAATTGAGTATCAACAGTCGTTATCAGTGTTCAAGAAATTATACTTAAGAGCCCCGAGACCTACCACGATAATGCTACAATTGGCTAATAGAACTCATGCATACCCTGAGGAGGTAATTGAGGATGTGTTTCTATAGATTGAAAGGTTTATCTTCCCAACAAACTTTAACATCTTGAACTATAAGGCTGATGAACGAGTTCCTATCATCTTGGGGTGACCTCTTTTGGCCCCTGAAGATGCAATTATCAAATTTTAAGAACGTAAGATGATCATGAGACGGGACAATGAAGAAGCAGTTGTCAATGTGTATTTAGACATTAAGTTTCCTTGTCATTACGAGGACCTTCCTTTGATTTATGTATTGGAAGAAGACGAACCCAGGGATACATTCATTTAAAGATGATGCACTAGAATAAGCACTAATGCAGTTCAATCACATGGAACTTGACGAAGGGGTTGAGGAGATGATGCACATTTTGTATGCATCATGTGAATATATTAGAGAAGAACCTATGCCTTCTATTAAGGAGGCCCCAAAACTAGAAGTTAAACCCTTTCCTTATAATCTTCATTGTGCATATTTGGAAGTTCTAACTACTTTACCTGTGATTGTTTCTTCTTATTTGCCTAACTTGCAGCAAGAAACGTTGTTGAGATTAATAAGGGAGCACAAATGTGCCATGACATCTAACATAAAGGGCATTAGCCCTGCATTCTTCTTGCACATAATACTCATGGAGGAAGGACATAAGCCTAGCATGGAAAATCACACCGCCTAAATTTGATCATGAAAGGAGTGGTAAGAAAAGAAGTGATTAATTGGATTAATGCAAGTGTTATATTTCCTATCTCCAACAGTAAGTAGGTAAGCCCTGTCTAATATGTACCTAAAAAGGGAGGTATGACTGTTGTAGTGCAAGAACAAAATGAATTAATCCCAACTAGGGAAGTAAATGGTTGGCAAATATGCATAGACTACAGGAAGTTGAATAATGCTACACGTAAATATCACTTTCCCCTCATCTTTATTGATCAAATGCTTGACATATTTTTCGGACAAGAATACTACTGCTTCCTCAATGGATGTTCAGGGTATAATCTAATTGCTATTGCCCCGAAATATTAAGTGAATACCACTTTTACATACCCTTATTGAACCTATGTAATTAAGAGAATGCCATTCGGGTTATTTAATGCACCAAAAACTTTTCAAAGGTGTAGGATGGAATTTTTTAGAGATATTGTGGAACGACTTGTTGAGGTCTTTATGGATGATTTTTCTGTGTTTGGTCCCTCTTTTGATGAATATTTAACCAATCTTGCTAAAGTACTTGCTAGAGGTGAGGAAACTAATCTTGTGTTGAACTAGAAAAATGCCATTTTATGGTGAACGAAGGCATAGTTTTGGGCCACAAAGGTGTCCAAAGACGGGTTGGAAGTTGACAAGGCTAAAGTAGAAGCAATTGAAAATTTTTCACCACCATTTTCCGTGAATGGATTCCGAATTTTACTAGGACATGCAGGTTTCTATCGCTGATTCATTAAGGATTTCTCAAAAATTTCCTCTCAATTGTGTAGGTTGTTAGAAAAGGATTTGCCATTCAAGCTTGACGATGCTTGTTTGAAGGCATTCATGGAGCTGAAATAAAAGGTAGTGGATACATCAATTATAGTGGCTCCGGACTGGAATGAGTTATTCAAGCTTATGTATGATGCCAGCTACGGTGCAGGTGGGGCCCTGTTGGGTAAAAAAAGGAATAAAGTGTTTCACTCCATTTACTACGTAATCAAGATTCTTACTCCTACTCAAATAAATTATACCGTGACCGAAAAGGAGTTGCTTGCTGTAGTTTAGGAATTTGATAAATTTTAGGCTTATGTGGTTCGCACTAAAGTCATCGTCTACATAGACCATTCATCCATCAAGTATTTATTCAAAAATAAAGATGCTAAACCGAGGCTAATCCATTGGGTTTTAATCTTGCAGGAATTTGACTTGGAGAACCGATATCATAAAGGAACAGAGAATCAAATGGCCGATCACTTGTCTAGGTTGGAAACTCGGAATCATGTTGTAATAACCCGGCCGATTGTTTCATGAGTTTTAGTCTCGTTCTCCCCATTTCTGATTTCTTATGTGTTGTTTAGCTGCATTTCATCGTATCGTGTTGGTTGGTTCGAGTATGGAGTTGTTTTGGAGTGATATGAGATACTTAGTCTCTTGAGTTGGCCATTTAGTTGGAAAAGTCAAACCGGAGTTGATTTGTGAGTAAATGATCTCGAAATTTGATTTTTATGGTTCGTATAGCTTTGTTAGGTGATTTGGGACTTAGGATCATGATCGGAATGTAATTTATAGGTCCGTGGTCGATTTACCCTTGAAATGGCGAAATTGGAATTTTGGCATTTTCCTGTTGGTAGTGGAAATCTTGATATCGAGGTAGGAGTGGAATTTCGAAAATTGGAGTAGGTTCATTGTGTCATTTGTGATGTGTGTGAAAAATTTCAGGTCATTCGGATGAGGTTTGATAGGTTTTTGGATCGATTGCGGAATTCAGAAGTTTTGGAATCTTTAGGCTTGAATCCGAGGGTGATTTGGTGTTTCGATATTGTTTTAATTGTTCCGAGGGTTGGTATGAGTTGGAATGATGATATGTGACTTGTTTGTATTTTTGGATGAGGTCCAGGGGGCCCCGGGATGATTTTGGATGGTTATTGGAGAGTTGGAAAATGGAGTTTGCAGCTAAAGCTGCTGTCTTTCTGTGATAACCACACCTGCAGATTGGGGACCGCAGGTGAGAGCCGCAGAAGTGACATTTTGATCACAGGAGCAAAGGCCAGTCGGCTGGGGATGCAGCGTAGATACGGGAGGTTAGTCGCACCTGCGGTGGCTTGATCACAGGTGCAGATTTGGACTTTAAGTGAAATTCCACAGATGCAGAACCCATGGGCAAAACATATAAAATCTTTACGACTTCCATTTCGAACCACCTACAAGTCGTCTCTTTACATGCCACCCCTCAACACCCAATCGCTGAACTCCCTTCCTCAAGCACATCACACTCTTCTCCAATTCCGATGGTCAATCATCATTACCCTCCATGTGACAATCCATTGCCTATACTTAACCCTACCCCTACTATACACAATGAAACGACTAACACTACTAGTACGACTGTTAATCCAAACATCCTGCCAAACCACAATTTAACACCACCAAATACAACTATCCACAATGCAAAGACCTTGGTACACAACCTTCAGAGAAAACCACCAGATCAACCACCAACACTTTCACTTCCCACGCTTGATCATGAGCGGCCCACCTCACCCACAACCTATAAATCCGCTGATATACACTTCCCAAATACCACCACTGGAATATCCACTCCAATCGTGGTTAGAGATGGGGCTACAGGGATACTCTCTAATCTTTACAATAGAAGTAAACAATCAGGAGATAATTTTACTAGTCCAGAACCCAACTCACCTTGCGGAGATTGTCATAGAAGGGACGAGACTAGGGATGGAGGCAGTGACTCAGTCACAGTGGTCCAACATCCACACACCACTAATATTGGAACGCACAAGGCCCTCATCATCTACACAGTCACCATGGGCTCACCCAACATTTTTGTCACGACCCCGGTTCGCCCTCCATGAACCATCGTGACGGTACATAGTCTCTACGACTAAGTAAGCCTAATAAATGCAAAAAATAACAAAACTTGCGGAAGAAATAATTCAAAGCCAAAATGACCGAATGAAACAGAATTTAAAAATGTCGCTCGGCATATACAATACAACTTCTCGAACTAACAACATTTCCCAAAACCCTGAATCTCATGAAACAACAAGCCTTGGAATGTCTACCAGTGTCTAACTCTAGAATATCTAACAAGGAAAAGAAATACAGAAGGGCTAATACAATAGGGAGAGTAGAAAGGGACTCCTCGGTCTGCGGACGCTGTAGATATACCTCGAAGTCTCTAGAACAGTCGCCTCGCCTCAAGGGTGATAGGACTGAGCCGAAGTAACTAGATCTGCACATGAAAAATATGCGTAGAAAGGGCATGAGTACAGCACAGCGGTACTCAGTAAGTGCCGAGCCTAACCTCGGTCAGGTTGTGATGAGGAAGGTCAGGGCCCTACTGAGGTAAAATAAAATATAAAGTTTGGCAGTGTAGAACAGAATAATATTAATAAGTACACCAGTAAAGGTAACACAAGATATAAAGGGCAACAACAACTATCACAGAGATAAGGTAAACACAGAAAGATATACAGATCAACACCAAAATAACAATCGGGGATCTCCCTGGATACCGTCCTGTAGTACCAAATATACATATCCAATGGATCTCCCGGGATCTCGTCCCATAGCCCAACTCATAGTGCACGGGGATCTGCAGGAATCTCGTTCCGTAGTCCTAAATGTAAATACCCAGTACTGGGGGAATCTACCGGGTGCTGTCCCGTAGTTCCATATAACTGTGCAGGGGGATCTACCGGAATCCCACATCCGTAGTCCCAAATGTAATTACACAGCAACATCAGGAAAATATTCAGAAATGTCAATTTTATATCAAGGCAAACAAGTAATTCTAGCCTAGCATGCTGCATGGAATTCAAGTAAAGCACTTTGAGCAAATAAGGCGATTTAAATACTTAGACATGCTTTCCTAAGCTAACAACAGACTTCAAAAGCAGGTAATATAAACAGGAAAAGAAACATACTAGTAATTACTTAATGAAATCTGGATTTTCAACAACTAGCACAAGTACGCACTCATCACCTCACGTACAAAGCATTTCAAAATCCTAAGGGGAAGGTCCCCCACACAAGGTTAGGCAAGCCACTTACCTCGAATCGGCTCAAAATCAACTCGAAACCACGTTCTTGCCATGAGTACTCGACTCCAAATGGCCCAAATCTATTCAATCCAATTGCATAATGTAAATAACACTTCAAGTAACTGATTCTACAATTAAATTCTAAGCTAATACGCGAAATTAGGTAAAATGACCAAAATGCCCCCCGGGCCCACGTCTCGAAATCGGATAACGTTTATATTTTCAGAATCCTCATACTCTCACGGGTTCATGCATACCAAAATTATCCAAATCTAAGGTGAAATTCCCAATCAAAATTTGAATTATGGGTCTAAGAACTTTCTTCCAACTTTTCCCCAATTTTTATCTCCAATCCGAAATTAAATGATGAAACTAAGTATAGATTGATGGAATATAACTAGAAAGGGTTAAAGAATTGTTACCCAATGATTTCCTCTTCAATTTCCTCCCAAAATCGCCTTCTCCCGAGCTCCAATTTGATTTTTCCAAGTTTTGAACCAAACCCTCGAAATTTCATATTTCTGCCCAGCGATTACCACATCTGCGGCCAAGGGAGCACACTTGCGGTCCCGCACCTACGGAAGAATGCATCACAGGTCTGAAAAGTAACTTTATGGGCTGGGTCCGCATCTACGGTCGCTTGGCCGCATCTGCGGCACCACATTTGCGAAAACCCAGCTGCACCTGCGGATCCTGGAGCTTGGGCCAAATCTTGCTCCTGCATCCACATAGCCGCTTCTGCGGCGCCGCACCTTCGGTCCCATACTCACAGGTATGGATATGACAGGAAACTAGCTACTGAAGCTACTTAAACATATTCCAAATTCTTCCGACAACCTTCCGAAACCATCCCGAGGCCCTCGGGACCTCAACCAAAGGCACCAACAAGTCATATACCACTATCCAAACTTGTACCAATCTTCCAAACACCTAAAACAACGTCGAATAAACCAATTAGCATCGGATTCAAGCCTAAGAACTTCAAAACTCTAAAAATACGCTTTCGATAAAAAAGTCTATCAAACCTCGTCCGAATGACTTGGAATTTTGCACACACGTCACATTCAAAATAGTAGAAATAAACACGGGGAAAGTAGTTAATAGGTGATCGGGGCGTAAATTCGTAAAACGACCGGCCGAGTCGTTACATCCTCCCACACTTAAACATTCGTTCGTCCTCGAACGAGTATAGAGACATACCTGAAGTAGTGAAAAGATGAGGGTAATGGTTGCGCATATCCTGCTCTGTCTCTCAGGTTGCCTTCTCGACCGGCTGACCCCGCCACTGAACCTTCACTGATGCAATGTTCTTTGACCTCAGCTTTCTAACCTGCCTGTCCACTATGTCACACCTCCTTTTTTACCTACACCCCCGGAAAGGGTATATATATAAGGGAGTTTTTTCCAATTAAAGGACAATCAGAACAAGATTTGTTTATTTAAAGATTCAGAGTCGCCACTTGGGAGATTTATGGTGTCCCAAGTCACCAGTTCAAATCCCAAATCGAGGAAAAGTTGACTCTATATTATAGTCCGCAAACCAGAAATCCGAGTAAGGAATTCTGTTAACCCGAAAGAAGGTATTAGGCACTCCCGAGTTTCGTGGTTCTAGAAAGGTTGCTTTGATCATACTTGGCTTATTAAAATTGTTTAATTACTAACTTTAGATCCTATGTTCATTTACCCTTTACCGCTTTTTAATTAAGAAAATTTTCTTGAAACGGGTCACGCGTACGTGTACCTGTCTGTTTGGCGTGTCAAAATCATGTCACGCGAACGTGTCCACAATTAATAACGCATTATTATTATTAAGAAAGTTTAGCCGAAGTTGCGCAAACGCATACTCTGATTTGTTTTTAGAAACCGTAATCATGTCACGCGAACGTGTCCACGATCACTGTGGTATATTAAACGGGCCTAAAGCAAACTACGAACGTTTGTTATTTTATATCTAAATCATAAGAAATTAGTAGAGGGCCATGCATTTTAAGATTTTCTTTGACACAGCGCACCTCGTTCCCGATTTTTAAAGGAAGTTCGAAATTGAGCTTTTGAAGGCCATAAGTTATACATTTGACTAATAGGGCGGGCCTCGACCCATTTTTAAAAGGTCTAATTAGTTAGCTAAAGGTCTATGGTAATTTGAATTCTGTCTAAAGTGAACAAGTGACTTAAAAAACGGAACAACGTTTCATCAATATAGAACCCAACCAACAGCCGGCCCAAATCAATCATGGGCCCAAATCACAAAAGGTAACAGAAGTATGGAACGAAATTTGCAGCGCGTCGAAGTCACGGGGCCAACGTTAAAGGCCCAATTGCACGCTCTAACGCCAGATCATACCCAAGATCTCAGCATTGTACATATTTTTATTGAATACCAATCAGCTAAAGCTATGTTGAGCAGAGATTCAACTAAAATCTTTGCTTTCATAGTTATTCAAACATATAGCAACTAAAATTATAATTCTAATATTGTCTGTACCTCATGCCCATATTTGCCTTGGATTCACAAGGCCACATCACAAGAAAAATGAACTTTGGGCCCAAGTGAGCCCAAGCCAGATTTCAAGGTAACCCTCAGGGAGCCTTAAGACTCGATATCGAGTCTCCTCGGCAGCAAACAATGTATGTCTAATAAACAAACCTCAATATGCAAGCATATAGCTAAACTAAATAAAGTTGAGCAACATGCATTCAATCAAACAACATGGGTCTCAACAGATCACAAATAGACCTGAAATACACTGAATACTACCAAAATTTCTTTGCAATAATTCTCTGCTGCTCCTACACATGATCAAGAACCTTAAAACATTCAAGCTAAGAGAGTGAAAGGGAAACATTTATACATTACCATAAAAAATCCAAAAGAAAATGACCATAAACTAAATAACTTATATGAGCATATGAGGAATGTGAAGACGACTTATAATAAACACCAAAGCTGGTAAGGTAACAGGGAAAAGGCAACGATCAATTTCTTCGACTCGCATTACATAATTCAAGCACAATTGCCATAACAAGCTTCATTTCCATTAAAGGTTTGAAGGAAATGCCTGGAAGTTGAAAAGCAAAACAGAGAAATGAAGAATCAGTAATGGAATCAATAGCAGGAACAGGAATCAGCAACAAAATAAACCCATAAATGATTGAGAAAAGACCACTTTAGCCCAATTTTGTATTCACAATGATATCACATAAAGCTCAGAACTAAAATCCACTAAAGAGTGAACCAAAAACTTGAATACCAAACAGATTCGGCTTCTTTTTAAAACCTTCAGCTGCTCAGAACCCCTTTTTTTAGCTCTTGAAGTTTATGAAAGTGTAAATTTATGCAGCTTCTACATTTTTTATGGAATTTTAGCTCTCGAAAAAAATTCTCCCCTAAGCTGCAAGTAACTTATACCTTTATAGGCAAGCTACTAGGGCATCTCTAATAAATTCACAATTGCATTTCAAACCTTCAGATATTTTCATTTTTGCTTAGGTATCCTTCTTTTAAATCTTAGAACTTCAAACTAGTCCCCTTCCCCAGCTTCCTAGAAGCTTCCCAGTTAGTTAGAACAAGATTCCTTACCCCAATTTCCTAAATTACCCTTCAAGTTCCTTATTTTTACCCAATCCTATCAGCCCAGAATGGGTCCGGTTGGACCCCAAAGGCTCCACACAAGTTATTTCTGGCAAGACCTGGGTTGAACCCTCTCTTTGGGCCCAGGTCCAACCTTGCCAATCATGAGATTCCCAAACAAAATGTGAACAGAGAAAACCCCAATGTCCCAAAAGTTAAAACAAACGAAATTTAAAACAACACTGATTAACCAATTAATTAACAATCAAACCTAAACTATTATTAGGAAAAATAACATGAAACAAAGAAAATAACAAAGGACATTTGGCTAAAATTTGGGAAGGAAAACTGGACTCCGACACTGATTTCACTCAGAACATGCCAGAGAAGGGAGAAAACGAAAAGGCGGGGCAAAAATAACAAATAAAACGAAAAAAGAAAGAGAAAACTTACTGATTTAGACTTGAAGACATCGAACAATTCTGATTTAACCTCAAAATAATGCAACTCGCCTGTTCTTCGGTAAGAACACACGAATAACACCACTCTGAGATGAAACAGACTTGGAAACTCAAAGAAACGCGGAGGAGTGAACTTGCATGCATGACCTCCAATTTGGCTTCTGAACTCGAACCCTATTTTTGAAATTCGAAGGGCTCAAGCCATGTTTGGGGAAAACTGACTACGAGATAGGGTAGAGGAGATGAAGGAGGTAATGGGGTGTAAATTTAATGGTGGTTGGTGGCAGCGCTGCCGGTTGAGGCGGTGGAAAATAGGGCGGCGGATTAGGGTTTGGACCTTCTAAGCTAGATTTGAGAAATTCGGGTGTGATTCGAGGGAAAAAGGGTGTGGATTTGGAATGAGGAGAAGGAGAGGGAGCTAGGGTGTAAATTTGGTGGCCATCGGAGACCTACCACCGCCGTAGGGTGATTTCCGGCGGAGGTGCATGGTGGGGTTGAGTAGGGGTCTTTGGGAGTGTTGGAGACGACGAGGGAGGGGGGGTCTGAGTGGTTCGGACATTTTTATACGGGGGAAGGTCCAGTTCTGGTCCGTCGGATCTAGGCATGATCAACGGCTCAGATTAAAACCTAAAGAAACGACGCCGTTTGGATATGGGGGGAACCAGACTGGGTTGGACGTGGGTTTGGGCTGAGTATAGGGTATTTCGGACGGGTTTCACATTGGAAAATTTGGGCCTAAGAGTTTAGTTTGAAAACTAGGCCAATCCTTTTCAAAACAAGATTAATTCAAAACTCTTTTTCCTTTTTCCCTTTTTTTTTTTGAAATTTAATTAAAATCAAAATTGATTCCTAGAACTATAAAAAACTAATTAAACCTAAAATGATAATTAACACAATTAATTAAAAATAATTTAACAAAAGAAAGCTACTCAAAATCAAAGCTAACATTAAAAGTGCAAGTTAAACTAATTTTTATGATTTTCCATTTTATGCAACAATTAATTTTCTAATTAATCCTAAAATGTAAAATTATCCCTAAATGCAAATGCAACATATTTTTGTATTTTTCACTAGTTAAAACGCACAAACAAAATGCGTACAATTAACAGCAACTGCCACAAAAATCCACCAAATTGCAAGCATTGAAAGAAATTATTTTGTTTTGAATTTGTTGGAATAATTTATATAGGGCAAAAATCATGTGCTCACACACTATTGCCACTGGCTCCTCAACATAGGATAGATCCTTGTCCAACTGGACTGAATTGAAATCCAACACGTGCGACGGATCGCCGTGATACCTCCGGAGCATTGAAATATGAAATACCGGATGAACTCCTGCTAAGTTGGGAGTTAAGGCGAGCACATAAGAAACCTCCCCAACACGCCTCAATATCTCAAAAGGGCCAATAAACCTTGGACTAAACTTCCCTTTCTTCCCAAATCTCATAATGCCCTTCATAGGCGAAACTCGAAGTAGAACCCGCTCTCCAACCATATAGGAAACATCATGAACCTTCCGGTCCGCGTAGCTCTTCTATCTGGACTGGGCTGTATGGACTCTATCCTGAATCACCTTAACTTTCTCCAAAGCATCCTATACCAAGTCTGTGCCCAATAATCTGGCCTCACTCGGTTTAGACCAACCCACTGAGGACCTACACCGCCTACCATATAAGGCCTCATACGGTGCCATCTGAATGCTGGACTGATAGCTATTGTTGTAAGCAAACTCTGCCAATGGCAAGAACTGATTCCAGGACCCTCCAAACTCAATCGCACACGCATGGAGCATATCCTCAAGAATCTGAATAATGCGCTCGGACTGTCCGTCCATCTGAGGGTGAAATGTTGTACTCAACTCCACCCGAGTACCCAACTCATACTGAACGACCGTCCAGAACAACAATGTGAACTGCGTACCTCTATCTGAAATGATGGACACTGGAATACCATGCATACAAACAATCTCCCGAATCTAAATCTCCGCTAGGCGCTCCGAATAATAGATAGTACACATAGGAATGAAGTGCGCGGACTTGGTCAGCCGATCCACAATCACCCAAATAGCATCAAATTTTCTCAAAGTTCGTGGGAGCCCAACTATAAAGTCCATGGTGATCCGCTCCCACTTCCACTCCAAAATCTCTATCTATTGAAGCAACCCACCCAGTCTCTGGTGTTCATACTTCACATGCTGACAGTTGAGGCACCGAGCTACAAATCCAACTATATCCTTCTTCATCCGCCTCCACCAATAGTGCTGCCTCAAATCCTGATACATCTTTGCGCCGCCCAGATGAATGGAATACCGCGAATTGTGGGCCTCCTCTAGAATTAACTCCCGAAGCCCATCAACATTGGGTACACAAATCCGACCTTGCATCTTCAATACACCATCATCGCCAACAGTCACATCCCTGACATCACCGTACTGGACCTCGTCCTTGAGGACAAGCAAATGAGGGTCATCATACTGACGTTCCCTGATACGATAAAATAAGGAAGACCGAGAAACCACGCAAGCTAGAAACCGATTGGGCTCTGAAAGATCCAATATCACAAACTGGATGGCTAAGGCTTGAACATCCATCGCCATAGGCCTCTCTGATGCTGGTAAATAAGCCAAACTCCCCAAACTCTCTGCTCGGCGACTCAAGGCATCGACTACCACATTGGCCTTGCCCGGGTGATATAAAATAGTGATATCATAGTCCTTCAGCAACTCTAACCACCTACTCTGGCACAAATTTAGATCCTTTTGCTTGAACAGGTGGTGCAAGCTCTGATGCTCAATATAAATCTCACATGGCACACCGTACGAATAATGATGCCAGATCTTCAGGTCGTGAACAATAGTAGCTAACTCAAGGTCGTGGACTGGATAATCCTTCACGTGAACCTTCAACTGTCTGGATGCATAGGCAATCACCCTATCGTCCTGCATTAAAATCGCTCCAAGGCCAATCCACAAGGCATCACAATAAACCGTATAACACCCCAAACCTGAAGGAAATATCAACACTGGGGCTATAGTCAAAGCTATCTTGAGCTTCTAAAAGCTCGCCTCACACTCTTCCGTCCACTGGAACGGAGCACCCTTCTGGGTCAGTCTGGTCATAGGGGATGCAATCGATGAAAACCCCTCAACAAAACGACGGTAACAACCCGCCAAGACAAGAAAAATGCCGATCTCTGTAGCTGAGGATGGTCTGGACCAACTCTGCACGGCCTCTACTTTCTTCGGATCCACCTGAATACCCTCACTCGATACCACGTGGCCTAAGAATGCCACAGAATCCAACCAAAACTCACATTTTAAGAACTTAGCATATAACTTGTTTTCTCTCAAGTTCTGAAGCACTACCCTCAAGTGATGCTCATGATCTTCTCGACTCCGGGAATACACCAGAATATCATCAATAAAGACAATGACGAACGAGCCAAGATATGGCCGGAACACACTATGCATCAAATGCATAAAGGCTACTGGGGCATTGGTCAGCCCAAATGACATAACAAGGAACTCGTAATGACCATACCGTGTCCTAAAAATAGTCTTCGGGATATCTGGCTCTCGAATCTTAACTGATGGTAACCTAAGCGCAAGTCAATCTTAGAAAACACTTGTGCGCCTTAAAGCTGGTCAAATAGATCATCAATACACGACAAAGAATAATGGTTTTTCATTGTAACCTTGTTCAACTGGCGATAATCAATACACATATGCATTGAACCATCCTTTTACTTCACAAACAAGATAGGAGCACCCCAAGGTGATACACTAGGCCGAATAAAACCCTTATCAAGCAATTCCTGTAACTGATCCTTCATCTCCTTCAACTGAGGAGGAGCCATACGATACAGAGGAATAGATATGGGCTGAGTGCCCAGCAATAGATCAATGCTAAAGTCAATATCTCTATCAGGCGGCATGACCGGAAGATCAGCTGGAAACACATCGGGAAAATCCCGTACTACTGGGACTGAATCAACTTAAGGGGTATCAATACTAATATCTCTCACATAAGCTAAATACGCATCACACCCCTCCTCAACCATACGCTGAGCTTTAAGAAAAGAAATAACTCTACTGGGAGTGTGATCTAAAGTACCTCTCCACTCAACACACGGTACACATGGCATAGCTAGTGTCACGATTTTGGTATGATGATCAAGAATATCATAATGGGCGACAACTAGTGCATGCCCAAGATAATATCAAAATCTACTATGCTGAGCAACAATAAATCAGCTCTGGTTTCAAAACCACTATGAGCAACCAAACACGACCGATAAATACGGTCCACAACAAGAGAATCTCCCACAGGACTAGAAACATAAATAGGGGAATTCAAAGAATCTCGAGGTACACCCAAATGCAGAGCAAAATAAGAAGACACATAAGAGTAAGTGGAGCCTGGATCGAACAGAACGAATGCATCTTTGTGACAAACCAGTATAATACCTGTGATGACAGAATCAGAGGTAACAACCTCGGTACGGATAGGAATGGCATAGTATCTGGCCTAGCCTCCCCCTCTAGGGCGACCTTTACCTCCCCGACATCTACCTCTAGCTGGCTGAGCAGGTGGGGTAGCAACTGGAGCTGTAATCATAGCCTGAGAACTCTACGGGGCACGCTGTGGCTGAGAAGTCTGTGGAGGTGCACTCTTCCCAAGTCTAGGGCAATCCCTCACCATATGGCATGTGTCACCATACTCAAAACAAGCTCTGGGAGGACGTGGCAGCTGTGACTGGCTCGGGCCAGGTCTGCTTGACTGACCTCTAAAAGCAACCCGCACGGGAGGCGTGCTAGAAACCTGAGGTGCATAATAAGGCTCATGAGGTCTAGGAGGAGCTGGAATACCACTGGCTGCTGGAAGAGCTGAATGAACAAGGCGACTCATATAACCCCTACCATGATGACCTACAGCTGGGGCACAAGCACCAGAATAATGGCCCGACTCTTAAGACTTCTTGGCCTCCCTCTCCTTTCTCTCCCTAGCATGCATACCCTCAATCCTCCTAGAAATGCTCAACACCTACTAATAGGAAATATCCATCTCTAACTAACAAGCCATACTAGACATGATTTTGGGAATAAGTCCCTTAATAAACCGGCGAACCCTCTCGTGAATAGTAGAAACCAAGGCTAGTGCATGTCTAGCCAAACTAGTGTAATAGACAGCATACTCTGAGATAGTCATAGCACCCTAGCGCAAATGCTCAAACTCTATGCGCCATGCGTCCCTGACGCTGTGAGGAACATACTCTCTCAGGAACATATCTGAAAACTGAGTCCAAGACAGTGAAGCAGCCTCATCCGGACTGTCTAACTCATAGGTGCGACACCACTCATAGGCGGCTCCAGTAGTGAAGTAAACCCCCTTCGATCCTGATATACCCATGGCACGGAGAATACGGTAACACTCATCTAGAAATACCAGAGCATCATCCGATTCTATACCATTGAATACAGAAGGCTTGTACTTCTTGAACCTCTCAAGCCTCAGCTGCTCAACCTCGGAAACCGCTGCTCAGTCCATGGGCTGGTCTCAGACTAGAGGCTGTATAGGAATAATCTCAGGGACCTGATCAACATGCACTCGCTGCTCAAGAGTGCGGGCAGCGGGAGTCTGTGCTTCGTGTCTCCGGGCAAAGAGGGGTAGCTGTAAGCACGTGATTTTTGCCCAATATGAGAATTACTCCCAAAAAATTCAAAAATAAAATGATTTTTCTTTGGTGTGCAATTTTGTGATATTTTGAATAATTATTTGTATTTGTCTGTGCATGTTTATTTCCTAAATTAATAAAAAATACAAAAATATATCGCATTTTGCATTTAGGATTTAATCCTACAATTGTTAGTAATTAAATTTGTTTTACAAAAATTAAAAATTACAAAAATAGGCATCGTTTGCATTTTTAGCATTTAATGTCCAAATATACAATTTTATGCTTAATTATTACTTAATTGTGCGTTAATTGTTATTGGGAGTTAATTTGCGCTTTTATAACTTAATTTAGTTCTTAATAATAAGTTAAGTATTTTTATAATTTAGTTTTGGAGAAATAAAAGAAGAAAAGAAAGCAAAAATATAAAGAAAGTCGGAATTAGGCCTCTTCTTCAATTTCAAGCCACAGGCCCAAAAATTGGCCCAATCTTCCCTACGACCCAGTTCATTTCGAACTGGGTCGACCCAGTCCATAACCCAAAAGACCCAAACCCCTTTGTCTTACATTTTACAAAAAAAAACAAAACAAAAACAAAACCCAAAAACCCTAAAAGACCTAAACCATCCGCCCCCCCTCCTATCTTCTTCTTCTTCCTCAAGCTTCCTCAAGCACACAACCATGGCTGCCCTCGACCCCACTCCCTCACATCCAAACTCCATTAATAAACACTCACGTCACACTCACACACACACGTCGTCTCCAAGCTACCCTCCCATGAACGACCTCAAAAAAACCATGAACGACCCCAAGCTCAAGCTCGTTCATGGCTCTTTCCCTCCAGTCAAACAACTCCATCATCGTCGTCATCGAAACCCAGCCAGCGCGACCATAGTCACGAGCTCCGACCAAAGTCGCGAGCACCAACGGCGACCAAACAACCTGCCTGCGCCACGCCGCTACTGTCGCGGCTGCTTCTTCTACTCCTTCTGATCGCCACAGCTGCTGCCCGTTTCTACCACTACTGCTGCGTTCCGGCCTGCTTCTGCTTCTCGCCGTGTCCAGCTGCGACGAGCAGCTTGCTGCTCCGAACGGATTCCATTGCTACTGCTTCGGCATTGTTTCAGACACTCTTTAAGTTCGAGTTCGTCGTTGGTTAGTCATTCGTCGTTTCAATCCGGTTAGTAGTTTTTGAATTTTATTTTGTCCGTATTTTGTTTTGATATTTTTCGAATCTAAAATCGGCGAATGTTTGTTTTGTTCATGTTTATGGTTAGATATTTGATTTTTGGTTTTGTTCATGTTCATGTTGTTTGTTAAATTAATTTTCAGATTTCAAAATAGAAGTTTAATTAGTTGTTTTCATATTCATTTCATGTTTGTATTATTGTTTAAGTGAATATTTGTTAGTTTGATGTTTGTTAGATTCAAATTGAAATTTAATTAACTATTTCTTCAATTTGTTTCATGAGTTTATGTATTGTTAGAAATTGTTAATATTGTTAAGTTCAAGCTTAAGTTCATAATTGTTTATTAGTCGATCTTGTTATTTGTCTAAAAAGAATTTAGTTGTGTTAAAGGAAATATATTGATTTAATCGTTTTCATCCGTCATGTTTGTTGTGTTAAAATAGATTCATTCATGTTCATACTTTGTTTGGATGATCTTGAATCCGAAATTTGTATAGTTTGATTTCTTGTTTATCATTTATGATTATTTCTTGAATTTGTCTCATAATCTTGTTGTTTAAGTTTAATATAGGAATTGTTGGTTGTAATGTTGTTAGAGTTGATTTTAAGTTCAATATGATTGAATTTAGAAATCTTCATACTTTGTTTGTTGTTGTTGTTGAATCCGAAAATAGGATTTTTTGTTGCTAAAATATTGTTCAATCAAATTTTAGTTATTCTTTGTTGTTCAATTTGTGTTCATGTGATTTGTTGTTGAAATGTTGTTGAAATCATGTTCATGTGCTTTGTTGTTGAAATGTTGAAGAAATCATGTTCATGAAATTTGTTGTTTGAACATTGTTAGAAATTAATCATATTGTCTATATTTTTGTTAAGTTTGATTAAATGATGTGTTATAGCTGATGGGTAGTTTGGTAATTTGTAGTACGTTCAGGGGTAGTTTGGTAATTTCAGTAAGGTCGGAGGGGTAGTTTAGGAATTGTACATTTTGTAATTGTTTATATGAAGCATGGGGGACAAAATAAAATGGGGTGGGTTGTGATATGATTATTTAATATAAAGGGGGGACAAGACAAAATTTAGTGGGGGGAATCTTGCATTATTTTATGTTAGGCATGGGGGACAAAATATAATGGGGTGGTGTGATATGTTTATTTAATGTAATGGGGATGAGTGGGAAGATAATGGGTTTGGTAGAGAAAAAGTATTGGTTTTAATTAATTGAAAGATTTATGGGATGTGTTATATATATGAAGTCTTGAAATCAGATTTAAAAAGAGAGACGAGAGAAAAAACACACAGATAGAGAGAAAAACGGACAGAGAATAGAAGAGAGAAAAAAGGGCTGAACATTTAAGAGAAAGAAAAATCCCGTTTCGACTGTCCTTAAATTGGAAAAACTCCCTACGCACCCTCGCGGGGGCGGAAAAAGGAGGTGGGACAGCTCTGGCGACTCTACTGGGGACAATAATTCCAGAACCACTGGTTCAGGGTTCAAGAATTCGAGCTTAAAATAACTGTTATAGTTAGCTTTATTTTTTATCTGATTTTTATATGTTATATGCCTAATGTGCTAAATGATGCTTTTACCGCTTTAATATTATCTGAATTGTGTATATAAAATTGCTACGAAACCCTTCTTCTTTTTGAGTCTTCTGAATTTATGGTGTACACGTGCGCGTGGCCCACCTTTCTGTTAGAAGTCATACCAAATAAGACGAAGTTGGGACAAGTAACTAGGCCGGGCAGACTTTCGTGCTCCCGGTACGTTGCCCCCATTTCGGCTCAAGCTATCCACTTGGGTAAGCCAGGGCTAGAACAATATGCCTCAGGTTTTTCACTTAGAATAACTCAGCTACATGCCGGATCCCTAGTAGGAGCGTTTGTTTGCATCATGTGCATTTGACTTTGGAGGCTCAACACAGGGGTTGGGTTTATCTAGGACAGGTGTACCAAAAAATGAAAATGACCATCCTGATGCATCTTACTTGCTGCTATTTGCGCATTTATTTGATTCAGACTTGTGTGTTGACTGATTTTTGAATATCAGGAATAATATTTTGAAATTGAAAAAAGAAAAAAAAAATTGCGGTTAGGGAATTGATTGTTTATTTTTTTTTAAAAAAAACCAATGCCCAAATATTGTCAAAACTCTGCCGAAATTTCGAGAAAATGAAAAAAAAAATCTTATTAGTTTGTTTTATTAAAAGCAAAAGAGAAGAAAAAAATAATCGTTGTTTTACTAAAAAAGCAAAGGAAAAAAAATCGTTGTTCTGTCTTATTTTAAAAAAAATAAAAATAAATAAAAAATATAAAAAGAAAAATAGTTTGTCTTCCCCTGAAAATGACAATGAAAAAGAGTCTTACTTTTAAAATAGTTTTA